>NC_057807.1:188080497-188455006 GCF_018294505.1 Triticum aestivum
CCAGCATACTACAAACACCAGAAACTACTTGCAACTCCTGGACAGAGGACAAGGGTGAATAAGAAGTCAAGCGGGGTCATATTTCAGGGCCCAATGCATGGTAGTAGCTGAATCATGGATCACAAAGACAGAACTCAGTTCCTAAGGACGGCTTCAATGAGACAACCCACCATGTACTCCTACATGGCCTCTCACCGCTACCTTTACCAAATCGTGTTCACCACTTAGCTCACACACAGTAGGACATGTTCACACACCTCTGATTCATTCCCGATGAATCAGACCTGACTCAACTCTAAGCAATAGCAGGCATGACAAACAAACATGAATGAGTAGTCACAACATGTCTCAAACAACTCCTACTCATACTAGTGGGTTTCATCTATTTACTGTGGCAATGACAGGTCATGCAAAGGATAAAGGGGTTCAGCTACCGCAGCAAGTAACATATGACTCGTTGTTGTCCTAATGCAGTAAAAGAGAGCAGGGCGAGAGAGTAGGATTGTATCGGAATGAACAAGGGGGGTTTTGCTTGCCTGGCACTTCTGAAGATAATATAGTTCTTCATCGTTGTCATCGAATTCATCGTCGGTACAGCGTCTATCGAGGGGGAACAACACCGGCAAACACAGAAGAAACACGATCAATGCAATGCACAGTATGATGCATGCTATGACATGGCAATATGAATGTGTTTTGGGCTAATGCATCTAGCAACAAGTTAAATGGGGTTGGTTTGAATACAAGATTCAAATTCAAACTCCATATGTGAGAGTTTAAATGCCATTTATTTGTTTTGTCCAAAACAGAGGACAAACATTGTTCAAACATGCATGAAAATGGTACAGATGGATTCCTTGAATTTTTCTGATAATTTTTCATATATAAATTATTTCATTCTGACTTACGGTTGATTTTCTATGATTTATTGAAGTTTTAGCTATTTCTGGAATTTCCTGATTATTTATAAAATAAACTAAATTCCAGAAAAGGAATATTGCGTCAGCATGGCGTCATGCTGACCTCAGCAGAGTCAACAGGGCTGCCTCCGGTCAAACCTGACCAGTGGGGTCCACTGGTCAGTGACTGGGGCTGGTTAGTGCCAATGACAGGTGGGTCCGGTCAATGCCCACGTCAGCGAAGTCAACATGACATGTGGGGCCAGTCAATAGCCACGTCAGCGCGGTCAAGGCTGACGCGTGGGTCCCACTAGCTTAACCTAAACTAACAGGAAAATTAATCTAACCTAAACAGGCGCATGGGCCCACGTGTCAGTGGCTTAAGGGGTTGATTAGAGGGGTCATTAGCTGGCAGGGTTAGCGCTAATGATGGCCACGTCGGCAGTCGCCGGAGCCTGGCCGGAGGCGACCAAAAACGCGGTGGGGACGCTCTGGGGTAGCTCGGGTTTGCGCTACAGGGCACCGTTTTGCTCGGGGTTTGCGGCTACAGCGAGCTGGAAGACTCGCGCATCTAGTGGTGGTGGCGGCAGCAGCTGCGGTGGTCGGGATTGATGGCAGCGACCAAATCGGCGGCGGCCGGAGTTCGGGTGCAGGCGGTGGCGATGCTACGGTGCACTAGAGGAGAAACCGGAAGGTGCTACGTGCTCCTGGGGGTTCGCTGAGCACGCTGACGAGCTCCGTTGCGAGCTTGCGCGGCTGTGGCCACGGCTATGCCATGGCCGGCGGCGAGATGATGCGGTCATGGTTGGGGATCGGGGCTAGAGCACGCGAGGGACAACGGGGCAAGGGGGAATCGGGTTAACGGCTCACCGCGGAGCTGCAGGGATGGTTATTGGGCTCGGGGGCACGCCGGAGTGGCTGAATCGACGGAGGCATTCGGCGGCCGTGGTCGGAGAAGAAGGCCGCAAGCGTCGTATTGGGGCCGTCCTGGCTCGTGTAGCTCAGAGAGGAGGGAGAGTAGGTGGCGGCGGCGCCTCTGAGAGCATCGGCGGGGCGACGCAGTGGCTGTGGCCACGGCGGCAACGAACGGCGGCGGCGGGTGTGTTCGGTGGCTGCGTGCGAGAGAGAGAACAGAGGAGGGGGATGAGCTCGAGGGAGTGAGCGAGAGGGACCAGGGGGCTGCGTGGCGCCCCCAGGCGTCGCTAGAAGGGGTCGGGGAGGAAGCAGGAGGTGGCCAGGGGCGAGCGCGCGCGGGGGCGACACGCCTCTGTCCTTCTGGCGAGGGAGGAAGACGACAGGGGGGAAGCGGCGGTGGGCTGGGCCGTGCTGGGCCGGTTGGTGCCGCCAGGTAAGTGGCTGGAGGAGCTGGGCCAGGTGGGTTTCTCTCTCTCCTTTTTCTTATTGTTTTCTATTTTTTTCTTCCTCTGTTTTGATTTAGTTTAGCAACTAAATCATTTTAATAAATTCTATAGGTTTTTAAGTGGCTTGCTAAAATATATACAAAGCCACTCACAAACTTCCAGAATTATTGGAGTCACATTTAATATATATTAAATATAAATCCAAAGCAAATAGTTATTGGATTAATTCAAATGGCCAAAATAAATATCTCTGTGACTCCAAAAATATTGGTTTAAATTTTACCTCTTACCAATATTTCTATGGAATAACAGCAACATTTTCTTGGACTCATTTGAGAAGATTTAAATGTTGGTTATTTTTAGAGTTTTCCTGAGGCTTTTGAAAATTCCTCAATTCAAATTTCATTTGAATTTAAACATGATGCACACATGGAAGCAAGCATAGGTCAGGCCAGAACTAGGGATGTGACAACTCACCCCCACTAAACAAAAATCTCGTCCCGAGATTCAAGCGTGAGGTAAGACGAAGGGAAAACGCCAACTAACATAATCTTCACGATCCAGGGTGCACTCCATAAGAGTGTTGATTTGATCACCATCATTATCTTGATGTCTTGCTCCGAGAACTCCAACCTTCATGACAACGAGAGGAGAAAGAAAACTCTAGAAGGATCGATCTTCTCGAAGGTCGAACAACTCAGGATTAACTCTCGGAATGAGACATAGCAACATCTCTCGAGCTGAGAGACGAAGCACACCTCTAGAGGGATGGAGTGGAACAGATGAAGAGGGTTCACTAGGTAGACAACAATTCCACACTTAAAAAGGTGGTAAACGATTGTCAACGTAGCGAGGAGTTGAGTTGCCATGATACCACAACGAGGCACCTTAGGGATGGTGACTCGTAGATATATCCCCTTAAGTGGCAAAAAGAATTACCTTTGATTCAGAGATTATTGAAACTCTTTAAACCAGCCTAAGGCAATTCTCGAGCGATCGTTTGGAGGGGTCGGTAGAATGGCATGCTCGGACTTGGATGATGTGGATTACCTTGTTGAAGACAACGTAATGGATGAATTTGCTTACCACCGGAAATGGAAGAGACCCATGGTAGAATGGCACATTGGCGGTGCAAGCTGGGAACAAAATGCAAATGCTGGGAATGATTCTGGTAACTGGGGAAGAACCCAACAATAGACAGTGAATTCACTGTTTTGAAAAGTTATAGCATAACCGAGGAAACTGAGAGCATCCCAGTTAGTGTCGATGATAACACCTAACGCTTGCGCGTGCTCTCAAGAACTTGGGCATTTCCATAATCATCAAGATTTTACCAATATCCGTGTCAAGGATCCTGGCAACACAACTTGCTACCATGATGAATCATGATGGATGATGCAGATGCAAAGGAAGATAACACTTTCTCAGATTTCACCTTAGCGAGGCCAAGGAAATAAAATCTGGATGATCGACCGAGAGACATTTAGCACTCCACTTCTAATGCTCTCCTTAATGTGCTAGCGTAACCCATTTATCAAACTGGGTTGATATCTAGGACATCAATTAAAGGTCGGACTTCGGGAACACAAAAAATCATAAGGAACAACTAGGGAGTAAATCCTACGAAGTCCTTATGGGGAGGTGGCCAACTTCCTCAATCAAGATACTACAATAATAGGTCTTCCGGCTGGGTATGTTGGCCACGACATCCACTTTACCGGTTATCAAGAGACCAATATTATAGTTCTTGGGAAATGTTACAACCATCATATCTTCCTGAGATTGAGATCTGGCTGGTTTGTCAGGATATTCCAGACTCATCGAGTCTAGAAAGAAAAATGAAAGTTTACAACACAAATCGACGAGACGGCATTGTGAGATTCTCGGGGAATGAACTACGGTAGTAAGCTCCAAAACATGAGCTGGTTCTACTACAACATGTGAACATGTTGTCCAAGACAAGCATGACCACAAAGTAGTCTTATAATAAAACACTACCGAGTTCAGGAGGGGGAACCATCAGCGAGGATATCGAAGTTTTGTACAAATCCGTCTGGTACCTTCGGGACTAGCACTTAGAACTTATTAACCTTGAACAAATCAATCAGTGGCTTGGTGTGCTAGGGACACATATAGAATGGAGGTTGCAAGTCTCCGAACCACAGAATACTTCGCACGTATGCATGACTGATTTGGGATGATTCCAAAGGAAACAACATTGACTTTCTCGAATCCACGGCGGCAACTTGCATCAGATGCACATGAATTAAAGGAAGTCACTACCTTCATCCAAACATATGCTTCATGAACTAGCATGAAGAAATGCTTTCAAAAGTTTCCAACACTATCTTAATGTTCAACAAAATCATGGAGGAGATAAGGATGTTGTCAATGGGCTCAACAACAATTCATCCGGGTTTCCTTTTAAAAGGAATTCCATAGTTAAGTGAACACGGTGATAGCATTGGTCAGACCAAAGAATATAATGGTGTATGCCCGAGGAAAAACCATGAGTAAGACAACATTACGAACATCGTTGGTTCTGACTTGATTTGAGGATAGCCCACACCCAAATCAAAGGTTGGACAAGATGATAGGTCCATTAACTGATCACGAAGTTCAGTCGATGAAATATCAACTTTCTTCAACACACACATACAAAGGATATCCCTTTGAAATGAACTAAGTCAGGTAAGCTTTTATCTTCCAACTATCCAAGTTGTTGTTTGGCTTAACAAACTAGCTTAGGGGTATCCAACACAGATTCTTGGAGAAAAAGTGGTTTATTGGAAAACCAAACAGATCACGAGCTCAACATAACAGTCACGGGACAACCTGGTGATACTTCCGAGAAGGAATTCGGAAAATCACGAACCACCGTTATGTTAGTAAGCTCGAGAACAATCTCGCTTCCCAGAGCAAGACGATATGATCAAATAAGCAAGGATTGGCACTATCCTAACTCATTGATCGGAGAGTGCACCAGAAATAAGGACTAGGTAGCACAATCAACCTTAGGGTGACGATTCAATAATCAACACGCTAAGAATGAGGTTATCGTCCATTTAACTACCAAGCAACAGAGTTGCTAGGAGTATTGATTTCACACATCACGATTCACTTGTCGACATTCCGGTTATAACAACACGGGAACCGAGAAATGAATAATGATGGAGAGAAGTATCACTGCACCAAGAATTCATAGGGTGGTGTGCAATTCCCATGATAATCTTAATATAAAGATGGTAACACTCCAGGGTGGAACAGAACAAAAACTGGATTAGTATTTTGATCTGCGGAGTACAACTGCTGAGACCCAATCCTGGGTATGGATGAGGTACTGGAGTTTGTTTCTCCTAGTCATTCTGGAATAGAATGGCTTGACGGACCACAAGAGTAATAGGCATCGATGAATGAATGCACGCATACTCTTGACTATCAATGATAGACCAGGGTTAGAAGACAACTGAGAGGGACAACTCAAAGAACATATAATTTTCTGAGTTGTGGATGCATAGATTAGTATGTCGAACCAAGTTCAATATGTTTCTTCCGAATAACCCATGCAGAGAGGTAGGACTGGCAGAGTCACGATTTATGAATGGAGAACTCCTCAAGAGTACTCTAATTGTGATTTATTGATCCAATAAACATCTGCCATAAGCGGTTCATAGTATTTGGAAGAAGGAAATACCACGGACCTCGAGGACTATCGCAAAGTTACTAATATCCTAAAGGAACTAGCAAACACTATCAACATGAAGTAAGTAGAGTGAATCTCAGGTTCAATAACCCAAGAATAGAATACCTACTACTAAGTGGCATCACGGGATGCTTTCGAGAATAACGGCCAGAATCATCGCACTGGAAACACAGATCATGGCTAGACCACTAGATGATCCCCTAAGCACTTAGGGTCATAATTATTAACTCCAACATATATGTCGAGGCAATAAAGTACCTCAACTCACTAATTTGTGTGATTAATCTGACCAATAGGACATCGGGAACGGGAAGAAGGGATTTGCAAATGCATCAGACTATTTAGAAACCTGGAATGACTCGGACAGCATAACGGCTGTAAATGCTCAGAAAAGACTTGAGACATTCACAAAAATGGTGGCATAACCACTCGGAAGCACAATATCAAGGTTTCGAGATCAACAGTTAACGTACGGAAGTAGTAGAAACTGAACAGAGGCTTAAGTCCAACAATTCTATAGGTCTACGGATTAGTAACACGTGATCCTGATAGAAAAGAAGAGAAAGCCTAGTTCCTTAACCCCGTAGGAAAGATAAGATGACTCAGATCAGAAGGGCATGAGGTATAAGGAGTAAAAAGAGCCTTACGTTCCATCCCACAATCAATTCCCTTACATAACTAAAGCATTTCTAGACACAACTTCGACCAGTTTGGCTTGGTAATCCTACAGGCAGTCAGGCTCTGATACCAACGCTGTCAGGACCCCGACTCAATGCCACATCGATCTAGCATGTAACACCTCATATCACTTTGCGGCCTCACGCACGGTATTCCCACGGGTGTCGCCTTACCTTTGCCCGGGACCGTTTGCGCCTTTTGGCACACGTATATGATAGTGTCGCTAGCATCCATATGATAAGGAGCCCGGGCTGACATGGCTAGTCGTAAACCCAAAGTGGCACAAACTTACAGGGACAGGCATCCATGACCCAGCATCGAACGTGTCGGTCATCAGCGAGTGAATCCAGGCTGTAGGACTGGGCTAGCAGGACTCCGGTGAACCGGGCTATAGCGGGCTAATAGGACTCCGGTATTCATCGCGTGACATTTCCCCGAAGGGACAGACGCAGGAACGAAGAAGGACACATGCCGGCCAGCCTAAGTGTTCCGGAGCAGTAGCAAGCTACCATGGCTCAGTGGAAGCACTAGGAGACATTTCCCGATAAGAGAGGCTACTAAAGATAAACAACTAGATAGTCAGATCCGACACATACCAAGCATTTCAATATCATACACACAATATGCTCGATATGTGCAAATACAACATGGCATCACAACATGACTCTACGACTCAAGCATCTTATTCAATAGGCTCCGGGGAGCGAGATATTACAAGCATAGGTCTCATGATCCAACATTCAGAGCATACAAGTCAAAGCACAAGCGGAAGCTAACATGTCTGAGTACAGACATCTATAAATGAAAAGGGCTGAGAAGCCTGACTATCTACCAAATCCTGCCGAGGCACAAGATCGTAGCTGAGGTAACAAGCTAAACGTCGAAGTCCACATGGAACTACTAGCGAGACTGAAGTCTCTCTGCAAAAACATAAATAAAGCAACATGAGTACAAATGTACCCAGCAAGACTTACATCAGAACTAACTACATATGCATCATTATCAACAAAGGGGGTGTGTCAGGACCCCGACTCGATGCCACATAGGTCTAGCATGTAACACCTCATATCACTTTGCGGCCTCACGCACGGTATTCCCACGGGTGTCGCCTTACCTTTGCCCGGGACCGTTTGCGTCTTTTGGCACACGTATATGATAGTGTCGCTAGCACCCATATGATAAGGAGCCCGGGCTGACATGGCTAGTCGTAAACCCAAAGTGGCACAGACTTACAGGGACAGGCATCCATGACCCAGCATCGAACGTGTCGATCATCAGCAAGTGGGTCTGGGCTGTAGCACTGGGCTAGCAGGACTCCGGTAAACCGGGCTGTAGCGGGCTAACAGGCCTCCGATACTCAATGCGTGACATTTCCCCGAAGGGACAGACACAGGAACGAAGAAGGACACATGCCAGCCAGCCTAAGTGTTCTGGAGCAGTAGCAAGCTACCATGGCTCGGTGGAAACACTAGGAGACATTTCCCGGTAAGAGAGGCTACTAAGGATAAACAACTAGATAGTCAGATCCCACACATACCAAGCATTTCAATCATACACACAATATGCTCGATATGTGCAAATACAACAAGGCATCACAACATGACTCTACGACACAAGTAAATATTCAATAGGCTCCGGGGAGCGAGATATTACAAACATGGGTCTTATGACCCAACAATCAGAGCATACAAGTCAAAGCACATGCGGAAGCTTAACATGTCTGAGTACAGACATCTATAAATGAAAAAGGCTGAGAAGCCTGACTATCTACCAATCCTGCCGAGGCACAAGATCGTAGCTGAGGTAACAAGCTAAACGTCGAAGTCCACGTGGAACTACTAGTGAGACCGAAGTCTCTCTGCAAAACATAAAATAGGCAAACGTGAGTACAAATGTACCCAGCAAGACATACATCAGAACTAACTACATATGCATCATTATCAACAAAGGGGGTGGTGGGGTTTAACTGCAGCAAGCCATCTTTGACTCGGTGGCTATCCTGAACTACGACTGCAATGTAACTCTTTTGAGGTGGCGCACACGAGTCCACATATTCACCATATCAATACACCACTATGGATCCGCTCCCGTCTCCCTCCGAGAACGCCATCCATAGCACTCACGCTTATCTTGCGTATTTTAGGGTATCCACTTTCACTTGTCTATGAACTGATATAAGCAACCCGGAAGTCCTTTTCCGTGGACACGGCTATTCGAATAGATGATGTTAACCCTGCAGGGGTGTACTTCTTCATACATGTTTCCACCACTTAGCGTCTGCACACGACATGTGCTCGGCAGACTTCAAGCGAAAGCCGACGTGGGTGAGACCACGACCTACCTAAACACTCAAGTCTCTAGTCCAGGTTTATCGCCTATTCGGGTTCCATCCATGAGGAGATCCGGCCGGAGTTTCGCTCACAGCCCCAAACGATGTGAACAGGGTTCCGTGACACCAAACGGGCGCCCGGTTTACCCGGCCACGTGCCTACCGCATCACAGCCCACCCCTACGGTCAGCGCTGTCCACGGCCTCCAACATACTACAAACACCAGAAACTACTTGCAACTCCTGGACAGAGGACAAGGGTGAATAAGAAGTCGAGCGGGGTCATATTTCAGGGCCCAATGTATGGTAGTAGCTGAATCATGGATCACAAACACAGAACTCAGTTCCTGAGGACGGCTGCAATGAGACAACCCACCATGTACTCCTACATGGCCTCTCACCGCTACCTTTACCAAATCGTGTTCACACACTTAGCTCACACACAGTAGAACATGTTCACACACCTCTGATTCATCCCTGATGAATCACACCTGACTCAACTCTAAGCAGTAGCAGGCATGACAAACAAGCAAGAATGAGTAGGCACAACAGGGCTCAAACAACTCCTACTCATGCTAGTGGGTTTCATCTATTTACTTTGGCAATGACAGGTCATGCAAAGGATAAAGGGGTTCAGCTACCGCAGCAAGTAACAGATGAATCGGTGTTGTCCTAATGCAGTAAAAGAGAGCAAGAGCGAGGGAGTAGGATTGTATCGGAATGAACAAGGGGGTTTTTGCTTGCCTGGCACTTCTGAAGATAACATTGAGTCTTCATCAGTGTCAACGATCACATCATCGGTATCACGTCTATCGAGAGGGGACAAATACCGGCAACACAGAAGGGAACACAATCAATGCAATGCACAATATGATGCATGATCATGACATGGCAAAATGAATGTGTTTTGGGCTAATGCAACTAGCAACAGATTAAATGAAGTTGGTTTGAATACAAGATTCAAATTCAAACTCCATATGTGATTATTCAAATGCCATTTAATTGATTTGTGCTAAACAGCAGATATAAGTTGTTCTAACATGCATGAGAGTGGTACAGATGGATTCCTTGAATTTTTCTGATAATTTTTCATATATAATTTATTTAATTTGGAGTTACGGTTAATTTTCTATGATTTTTAGAAGTTTTAGGCATTTTCTGGAATTATTAAATCATTTAAGATTTATTTAAATTTCAGAAAGGAATTATTGCGTCAGCATGACGTTGGCATGACGTCACAGGTCAACAGGGGCTGGTCCGGTCAAACCTGACGTGTGGGGGCCACACGTTAGTGACACAGGAGCTAATCCCGGTCAAACCCAGCGCTGACTGGGGTTTGACCAGGGGTGGGGCCCACTGTCAGTGGCTGTGGTTTTAATTAGTGGGGCCATCAACACTAATTAAGCGTGCCACGTCGGCGGTCGCCGGAGTATCGCTGGCGGCGACCATTCCGCACGGCGGCGCGGCTCGGATTCGAGCTAGGGGCGATGGTTTGGCGCGCGGTTTGGCTCATTAGAACGTCCGCGACGCGGCGCGTCCAGCGGTGGCTGTGGCCGCGGCTGGGGTGGCCGGAGCCGACGACGGCGATGGCAAGTGCGGCGGCCGGAGCTTCGGATTCGAGCGGGGCGAGGCCACAGAGGACGGGAGGGATGGCTAAGGGGCTCACCGATCTCCTGAGGATGCTAGGAGCACGGTGCCATGCTCGGTTTCGAGCCTTGCTGGCTGCAGTGACGGCGGCGACATCGCCGGCGGTGTGGGGTTCTCGGCTCGTTGTGAACGGCGGCTAGAGAGGGAGGTAGGGCACGGGGAGAGGGGGAATAGGGTCAAAGGCTCACCGCGGAGCTACAGGGAGGGTTAGTGGGCTCGGGGGCGCGTCGGAGTGGCCGAATCGACGGAGAAGGGCGTCGGGGCCGAAGCTTGGAGATGATGACGATGGCGGCTGCTCGGGGCCCTTCTGGTCGCGTGAGACGTCGAGGAGGTCGAGGGCGGCACTGCGGAGCTCGGGAGCGCGTCGGGGAGGAGAGGGGGTGGTGGTGGCCGCGGCGAACGGCGTCGGTGGCGACGGGGCTCCGCTCGGTGGAGGAGAGAGGGAGCCAGAGAAAGGGGGGAGAAGGCACGGGGAGAGTGCGAGGCCTGGGAGGGTGCGTGGCGTTGCGGACGGGGTCCAGGGCGACGAGAGGAAGCAGGAGGTGGCCAGGGGGAAGCAGGAGGTGGCCGAGGCCTCTCGGGCGCGCGCCACGCCTCGCCTCTGTTCGTCCTCCTGGCAGAGGAGGAAGATGACAAGGGGGAGGAGGTGGGCTGGGCCGGCCAGATGGGCTGGCCAGCTGGGCCACTGGAGGAGCTGGGCCGGCTCTGGTGGGCTGCACGGGTGAGGCCAGGTAACTTCCTTCTCTCTCTCTTTTATTTCTGTTTTGTTTTATTTAATTTATTTTGCCACTGTTTTGAATTTAAAATAATTCAAACAATGCCAAAAACTCCTCTGAATATTTTATATAGCTAGATGGACTTTTCCAAAAGCTTATGAAATATTTCAGGGGTATTTGAAATTATATTCTAATTATATGAATATAATTCAAATTCAAATAGCTAATGAATTAAATCCAAAGTCCCAAAAATAATTCCTTAAAAATGTTCAATATTTTGGTTGGGACCAGAACCCTTACCAAAAATTATCAAACATTTAAGAAGAGCATTTTGGAGCAATGAATGAGATTTCTAGGGTTTTTGCCCCTCTTTTATTTAAGTTTTTGAGGCTTCCAAAATTCCTCAATTCAAGTTTCGAAAATATAGACATGATGCACACATGAAGCTAGCCTAGAGCATTACCAGAAGCTAGGGATGTGACAATTCACCCCCACTAAACAAGAATCTCGTCCCGAGATTCAAGCGTAGGGTAAGGTGAAGGGGGAACGCAAACTAGTATAATCTTCACGATCCAGGGTGCACTTCAGTTGAACGTTGATTCATTCACCATCATTGTCTTGATGTCTTGCTCTGAGAAATCCTGTCAACATGACATGGAGGGAAGAAGGAGACTCTAGAAGGGTCGATCTTCTCGAAGATCGAACAACTCACGGAATGAGACATAGGACCATCTCTCGGGTTGAGACACGAGATACACATCAAGAGGGGTGGAAAGAAACGGATAACGAAGGTTCACTAGGTAGACAACAATTTCACGCTTAAGAAGGTGGTAAACGATTGTCAACGTAGCGAGGAGTTGAGTTGCCATGATACCATAACGATACACCTTAGGGAAGGTGACTCGTAGAGATATCCCCTTAAGTGGCAAAAGAATTACCTTTGATTCAGAGATCATTGAGACTCTTTAAACCAGCCTAAGACAATTCTCGAGCGATCGTTTGGAGGGGGTCGGTAGAATGGCATACTCGGACTTGGATGATGTGGATTACCTTGTTGAAGACAACGCAATGGATGATTTTTGCTTATCACCGGAAATGGAAGGGACCCATGGTAGAATGGCACATTAGTGGTGCAAGCTGGGAACAAAATGCAAATGCTGGGAATGATTCTGGTAACTGGGGAGGAGCTCAGCAGTAGAGAGTGATTCCACTGTTGGAGTGGTTATGGCATAACCGAAAGGACTAGGAGCAATCCTGGTTAGTGCCGGCGATAATACCTAGTGCTTGTGCGTGCTCTCAAGAACTTGAGCATTTCCATATCCATCAAGATTTTACCAACATCCGTGTCAAGGATCCTGGCAACACAACTTGCTACCATGACGAATGATGATGGATGATGCAGATGCAAAGGAAGATAACACCTTCTCAGATTTCACCCTTGGCGGGGCCAAGGAAATAAAATCTGGATGATCGACCGAGAGACATTTAGCACTCCGCTTCTAATGTTCTCCTTGATGTGCTAGTGTAACCCATTCATAGATATGGTTTGATATCTAGAACATCAAGTAAAAGGTCGGACTTCGGAAGACAAAAATCCATAAGGCACAACTAGGGAGTAAATCCTACGAAATCCCTTATGGGGAGGTGGCCAACTTCCTCAAATCAAGATACTATAATAATAGGTCTACCGGATGGGTGTGTTGGCCACGACATCCACCTTACCGGTTATCGAGAGACCAATATATAGTTCTTGGGAAATGTTCCAACCATCATATCTGCCTGAGATTCAGATCTGGTTGGTGTCAGGATATTCCAGACTCATCGAGTCTAGGAAGAAAAACGAAAGTTTGCAACACAAATCGACGAGATGACGTTGCGAGATTCTCGGGAAATGAACTACGATAGTAAGCTCCAAAACATGAGCTGGTTCTGCTACAAACATGTGAACACGTTGTCCCAGACAAGCATGACCACATAGTAGTCTTATAATAAAACACTACCGAGTTCAGGAGGGGAACCATCAACGAGGATATCGAAGTTCTTTCATAAGTCCGGATTAGCTCTTATGAAGAACTCCTTCTCCTTGAACAAATCAATCAGTGGCTTGGTGTGCTAGGGATACATATAGATTGAAGGTTGCAAGTCTTCAAACCACAGCATTCTTCGCACGTGTGCATGACTGATTTGGAATGATTCCAAAGAAAGCAACATTGACTTTCTCGAATCCACGGCGGCAACTTGCATCAGATGCACATGAATTAAAGGAAGTCACTACCTTCATCCAAACATATGCTTCATGAGCTAGCATGAACAAATGCTTTCAAAAAGTTTCCAACACTAGCTTAATGTTCAACAAAATCATGGAGGAGATAAGGATGTTGTCAATGGGCTCAACAACAATTCATCTAGGTTTCCTTTTAAAAGGAATTCCATAGTTAAGTGAACACGGTGATAGCATTGGTCAGACCAAAGATGTAATGGTGTATGCTCGGGAGATCAACCACGAATAAGACAACATTACAAGCATCGTTGGTACTGATTTGATTTGACGATAGCCCACACTCAAATCAAAGGATTGATAAGACAATAGGTCCAGCAACTGATCACAAGGACCAATCGATGAAGATATCATCTTTCTTCAACACACACTACACAAGAATATCCCTTTGGAACGAACTAAGTCAGGCAAGCTTTTATCTTCCAACTCTCCAAGTTGTTGTCTAGCTTAACCAACTAGCTCAGGGATATCTAACACCGATTCTTGGAGAGAAGGTGGTTCACAAGAATAAACCAACTTGATCATGAACTCAACATAGAGGTCAGGTGACAACCTGGTAATACTTCTGAGAAGATATTCAGAATATCACGAACCACCGGTATGTTACTAAACTCGAGAACAATCTCGCTTTTGAGGGCAAGACGATATGATCAAATGAGTGAGGACTTGACAAGATCCTAACTCATCAATCGAAGGGTGCACCGAAATAAGGACTAGGTAGCACGATCAGTCTTAGAAGGATGATTCAAAAACCAACACGCTAAGAATGAAATTATTATCCTTTAACTACCAAGCAACGAGGTTGCTGGGAGTATTGATTTCACACATCACAATTCATTTGTCGGTATTCCGGTTGCATCAACACAAGGGCCGAGGAATGACTAATGATGGTGAGAAGTATCACTACGTCAAAATTCATGAGAGTTGGTGCAGTTCTCATGACAATTCTGACATAAAGGGGGTAATACTCCAAGGTAGAACAAAGCAAAAGCTGGATTGGCATTTTGATCTGCGGAGCACAACTTCTTTGACCCAATCCTGGATATGGAAGAGGCACTGGAGTTTGTTTCCCCTAGTCATTCCGGAATAGAATGGCTTGATGGACCACAAGAGTAATAGGTATCGATGAACGATTGCACGCATACTCTTGACTATCAATTGATAAACGAGGGTCAGAAGACAACTAAAGAGGGACAACTCAAAGGAACATATGATTTTCTGAGTTGTGGATGCATGGATTAGCATGTCGAACGAAGTTCAACATATTTCTTCCGGATAACCCATGCAGAAAGGTAGAACTGGCAGAGCCACAATATATAATGAAGAACTCATCAAGAATAACCCTGTTGTGATATTTCAGTTCAACGAGGAACTTCTGCCATAAGTAGTTCATGGTATTTGGAAGAAGAAGATACCACGGACTTCAAGGACTATCGCAAAGGTTACTAATATCCTAAAGGCACTAGCAATTACTATCAACATGAAGTAGGTAGAGTGAATCTCGGGTTCAAGAACCCAGGAACAGAATACCTATTACTAAGTAGCATCACGGGATGCTTTCGAGAATGATGGCCAGAATCATCACACTGGGAACACAAATCATGGCTAAATTACTAGATGATCCCCTAAGACACCTAGGGTCATAATAATATCTCCAACATATATGTCAAGGTAACGGAGTACCTCAACTCACTGATTAGTGTGGTTAATCTGGCCCATAGGAACATCGAAACGGGAAGAAAGGATTTGCAAATGCATCAGACTACTTAGAAACCTGGGATGACTCGGACAGCATAACGGCTGTAAATGCTCAGAAAAGATTTGAGACATTCACAAAAATGGTGGCATAACCACTCAGAAGCACAATATCAAGGTTTCGAGATCAACAATTAACATACAGAAGTAGTAGGAACTGAAACGAGGCTTAAGTCCAACAATCTATAAGTCTACGGATTAGTAACACGTGATCCTGATAGAAAGAAGAGATAGCCTAGTTCTTAATCCCCGTAGGAAAGATAAGATGACTCAGATCAGAAGGGCATGAGGTATAAGGAGTAAAAAGAGCCTTACGTTCCATCCCACAATCAATTCCCTTATATAACTAAAGAATTTCTAGACTCAACTTCGACCAGTTTGGCTTGGTAATCCTACAGGCAGTCAAGCTCTGATACCAACGCTGTCAGGACCCCGACTCAATGCCACATCGATCTAGCATGTAACACCTCATATCACTTTGCGGCCTCACGCACGGTATTCCCACGGGTGTCGCCTTACCTTTGCCCGGGACCGTTTGCGCCTTTTGGCACACGTATATGACAGTGTCGCTAGCATCCATATGATAAGGAGCCCGGGCTGACATGGCTAGTCGTAAACCCAAAGTGGCACAGACTTACAGGGACAGGCATCCATGACCCAGCATCGAACGTGTCGGTCATCAGCGAGTGAATCCAGGCTGTAGCACTGGGCTAGCAGGACTCCGGTGAACCGGGCTGTAGCGGGCTAACAGGACTCCGGTATTCATCGCGTGACATTTCCCCGAAGGGACAGACACAGGAACGAAGAAGGACACATGCCGGCCAGCCTAAGTGTTCCGGAGCAGTAGCAAGCTACCATGGCTCGGTGGAAACACTAGGAGACATTTCCCGGTAAGAGAGGCTACTAAGGATAAACAACTAGATAGTCAGATCCCACACATACCAAGCATTTCAATAACATACACACAATATGCTCGATATGTGCAAATACAACATGGCATCACAACATGACTCTACGACTCAAGTAATTTATTCAATAGGCTCCGAGGAGCGAGATATTACAAACATGGGTCTCATGACCCAACAATCAGAGCATACAAGTCAAAGCACATGCGGAAGCTATCATGTCTGAGTACAGACATCTATAAATGAAAAAGGCTGAGAAGCCTGACTATCTACCAGATCCTGCCGAGGCACAAGATCGTAGCTGAGGTAACAAGCTAAACGTCGAAGTCCACGTGGAACTACTAGTGAGACTGAAGTCTCTCTGCAAAAACATAAAATAGGCAAACGTGAGTACAAATGTACCCAGCAAGACTTACATCAGAACTAACTACATATGCATCATTATCAACAAGGGGATGGTGGGGTTTAACTGCAGCAAGCCAGCTTTGACTCGGTGGCTATCCTGAACTACGACTGCAATGTAACTCTTTTGAGGTGGCGCACACGAGTCCACATATTCACCATATCAATACACCACTATGGATCCGCTCCCGTCTCCCTACGAGAACGCCATCCATAGCACTCACGCTTATCTTGCGTATTTTAGAGTATCCACTTTCACTTGTCTATGAACTGATATAAGCAACCCAGAAGTCCTTTTCCGCGGACACGGCTATTCGAATAGATGATGTTAACCCTGCAGGGGTGTACTTCTTCATACATGTTTCCACCACTTAGCGTCTGCACACGACATGTGCTCGGCAGACTTCAAGCGAAAGCCGACGTGGGTGTAGACCACGACCTACCTAAACACTCAAGTCTCTAGTCCAGGTTTATCGCCTATTCGGGTTCCATCCATGAGGAGATCCGGCCGGAGTTTCGCTCACAGCCCCAAACGATGTGAACAGGGTTCCGTGACACCAAACGGGCGCCCGGTTACCCGGCCACGTGCCTACCGCATCACAGCCCACCCCTACGGTCAGCGCTGTCCACGGCCTCCAGCATACTACAAACACCAGAAACTACTTGCAACTCCTGGACAGAGGACAAGGGTGAATAAGAAGTCGAGCGGGGTCATATTTCAGGGCCCAATGTATGGTAGTAGCTGAATCATGGATCACAAACACAGAACTCAGTTCCTGAGGACGGCTGCAATGAGACAACCCACCATGTACTCCTACATGGCCTCTCACCGCTACCTTTACCAAATCGTGTTCACACACTTAGCTCACACACAGTAGGACATGTTCACACACCTCTGATTCATCCCCGATGAATCAGACCTGACTCAACTCTAAGCAGTAGCAGGCATGACAAACAAGCATGAATGAGTAGGCACAACAGGGCTCAAACAACTCCTACTCATGCTAGTGGGTTTCATCTATTTACTGTGGCAATGACAGGTCATGCAAAGGATAAAGGGGTTCAGCTACCGCAGCAAGTAACAGATGAATCGTGTTGTCCTAATGCAGTAAAAGAGAGCAGGAGCGAGAGAGTGGGATTGTATCGGAATGAACAAGGGGGTTTTGCTTGCCTGGCACTTCTGAAGATAACATTGAGTCTTCATCAGTGTCAACGATCACATCATCGGTATCACGTCTATCGAGAGGGGACAAATACCGGCAACACAGAAGGGAACACAATCAATGCAATGCACAATATGATGCATGATCATGACATGGCAAAATGAATGTGTTTTGGGCTAATGCAACTAGCAACAGATTAAATGAAGTTGGTTTGAATACAAGATTCAAATTCAAACTCCATATGTGATTATTCAAATGCCATTTAATTGATTTGTGCTAAACAGCAGCTATAAGTTGTTCTAACATGCATGAAAATGGTACAGATGGATTCCTTGAATTTTTCTGATAATTTTTCATATATAATTTATTTAATTTGGAGTTACGGTTAATTTTCTATGATTTTTAGAAGTTTTAGGCATTTTCTGGAATTTCCTGAATAATTATTTAAATTCCAGAAATGATTATTGCGTCAGCATGACGTTGGCATGACGTCACAGGGTCAACTGGGCTGGTCCGGTCAAACCTGACGTGTGGGGGCCACACGTCAGTGACACAGGAGCTAATCCCGGTCAAACCCAGCGCTGACTGGGGTTTGACCAGGGGTGGGGCCCACTGTCAGTGGCTGTGGGTTTAATTAGTGGGGCCATTATCACTGATTAAGCGTGCCACGTCGGCGGTCGCCGGAGTATCGCCGGCGGCGACCATTCCGCACGGCGGCGCGGCTCGGATTCGAGCTAGGGGCGATGGTTTGGCGCGCGGTTTGGCTCATTAGAACGTCCGCGACGCGGCGCGTCCAGCGGTGGCTGTGGCCGCGGCTGGGGTGGCCGGAGCCGACGACGGCGATGGCAAGTGCGGCGGCCGGAGCTTCGGGTTCGAGCGGGGCGAGGCCACAGAGGACGGGAGGGATGGCTAAGGGGCTCACCGAGCTCCTGAAGATGCTAGGAGCACGGTGCCGTGCTCGGTTTCGAGCCTTGCTGGCTGCAGTGACGGCGGCGACATCGCCGGCGGCGTGGGGTTCTCGGCTCGTTGTGAACGGCGGCTAGAGAGGGAGGTAGGGCACGGGGAGAGGGGGAATCGGGTCAAAGGCTCACCGCGGAGCTGCAGGGAGGGTTAGTGGGCTCGGGGGCGCGTCGGAGTGGCCGAATCGACGGAGAAGGGCGCCGGGGCCGAAGCTTGGAGATGATGACGATGGCGGCTGCTCGGGGCCCTTCTGGTCGCGTGAGACGTCGAGGAGGTCGAGGGCGGCACTGCGGAGCTCGGGAGCGCGTCGGGGAGGAGAGGGGGTGGTGGTGGCCGCGGCGAACGGCGTCGGTGGCGACGGGGCTCCGCTCGGTGGAGGAGAGAGGGAGCCAGAGAAAGGGGGGAGAAGGCACGGGGAGAGTGCGAGGCCTGGGAGGGTGCGTGGCGTTGCGGACGGGGTCCAGGGCGACGAGAGGAAGCAGGAGGTGGCCAGGGGGAAGCAGGAGGTGGCCGAGGCCTCTCGGGCGCGCGCCACGCCTCGCCTCTGTTCGTCCTCCTGGCAGAGGAGGAAGATGACAAGGGGGAGGAGGTGGGCTGGGCCGGCCAGATGGGCTGGCCAGCTGGGCCACTGGAGGAGCTGGGCCGGCTCTGGTGGGCTGCACGGGTGAGGCCAGGTAACTTCCTTCTCTCTCTCTTTTATTTCTGTTTTGTTTTATTTAACTTATTTTGCCACTGTTTTGAATTTAAAATAATTCAAACAATGCCAAAAACTCCTCTGAATATTTTATATAGCTAGATGGACTTTTCCAAAAGCTTATAAAATATTTCAGGGGTATTTGAAATTATATTCTAATTATATGAATATAATTCAAATTCAAATAGCTAATGAATTAAATCCAAAGTCCCAAAAATAATTCCTTAAAAATGTTCAATATTTTGGTTGGGACCAGAACCCTTACCATAAATTATCAAACATTTAAGAAGAGCATTTTGGAGCAATGAATGAGATTTCTAGGGTTTTTGCCCCTCTTTTATTTAAGTTTTTGAGGCTTCCAAAATTCCTCAATTCAAGTTTCGAAAATATAGACATGATGCACACATGAAGCTAGCCTAGAGCATTACCAGAAGCTAGGGATGTGATAGGGTGGTGGAGTTTAACTACAGCAAGCCAGCTTTGACTCGGTGGCTATCCTAAACTACGACTGCAAGCAACTCTTTTGAGGTGGCGCACACGAGTCCACATATTCACCAACCAATACACCACTATGGAACCGCTCCCGTCTCCCTACGAGAACGCCATCCATAGCACTCACGCTTATCTTGCGTATTTTAGAGTATCCACTTTCACTTGTCTATGAACTGATATAAGCAACCCAGAAGTCCTTTTCCGCGGACACGGCTATTCGAATAGATGATGTTAACCCTGCAGGGGTGTACTTCTTCATACATGTTTCCACCACTTAGCGTCTGCACACGACATGTGCTCGGCAGACTTCAAGCGAAAGCCGACGTGGGTGTAGACCACGACCTACCTAAACACTCAAGTCTCTAGTCCAGGTTTATCGCCTATTTGGGTTCCATCCATGAGGAGATCCGGCCGGAGTTTCGCTCACAGCCCCAAACGATGTGTACAGGGTTCCGTGACACCAAACGGGCGCCCGGTATAACCCGGCCACGTGCCTACCGCATCACAGCCCACCCCTACGGTCAGCGCTGTCCACGGCCTCCAGCATACTACAAACACCAGAAACTACTTGCAACTCCTGGACAGAGGACAAGGGTGAATAAGAAGTCGAGCGGGGTCATATTTCAGGGACCAATGCATGGTAGTAGCTGAATCATGGATCACAAACACAGAACTCAGTTCCTAAGGACGGCTTCAATGAGACAACCCACCATGTACTCCTACATGGCCTCTCACCGCTACCTTTACCAAATCGTGTTCACCAATTAGCTCACACACAGTAGGACATGTTCACACACCTCTGATTCATTCCCGATGAATCAGACCTGACTCAACTCTAAGCAATAGCAGGCATGACAAACAAACATGAATGAGTAGGCACAACATGGCTCAAACAACTCCTACTCATACTAGTGGGTTTCATCTATTTACTGTGGCAATGACAGGTCATGCAAAGGATAAAGGGGTTCAGCTACCGCAGCAAGTAACAAATGACTCGTTGTTGTCCTAATGCAGTAAAAGAGAGCAGGGCGAGAGAGTAGGATTGTATCGGAATGAACAAGGGGGGTTTTGCTTGCCTAGCACTTCTGAAGATAATATAGTTCTTCATCGGTGTCATCGAATTCATCGTCGGTACCGCGTCTATCGAGGGGGAACAACACCGGCAAACACAGAAGAAACACGATCAATGCAATGCACAGTATGATGCATGCTATGACATGGCAATATGAATGTGTTTTGGGCTAATGCATCTAGCAACAAGTTAAGTGGGGTTGGTTTGAATACAAGATTCAAATTCAAACTCCATATGTGCGAGTTTAAATGCCATTTATTTGTTTTGTCCAAAACAGAGGACAAACGTTGTTCAAACATGCATGAAAATGGTACAGATGGATTCCTTGAATTTTTCTGATAATTTTTCATATATAAATTATTTCATTCTGACTTATGTTGATTTTCTATGATTTATTGAAGTTTTAGCTATTTCTGGAATTTCCTGATTATTTATAAAATAAACTAAATTCCAGAAAACTAATATTGCGTCAGCATGGCGTCATGCTGACCTCAGCAGAGTCAACAGGGCTGCCTCGGGTCAAACCTGACCAGTGGGGTCCACTGGTCAGTGACTGGGGCTGGTTAGTGCCAATGACAGGTGGGTCCGGTCAATGCCCACGTCAGCGAAGTCAACATGACATGTGGGGCCAGTCAACAGCCACGTCAGCGCGGTCAAGGCTGACGCGTGGGTCCCACTAGGTTAACCTAAACTAACAGGAAAATTAATCTAACCTAAACAGGCGCATGGGCCCACGTGTCAGTGGCTTAAGGGGTTGATTAGAGGGGTCATTAGCTGGCAGGGTTAGCGCTAATGATGGCCACGTCGGCAGTCGCCGGAGCCTGGCCGGCGGCGACCAAAAACGTGGCGGGGACGCTCTGGGGTAGCTCGGGTTTGCGCTATAGGGCACCGTTTGGCTCGGGGTTTGCGGCTACAGCGAGCTGGAAGACTCGCGCATCTAGTGGTGGTGGCGGCAGCAGCTGCGGTGGTCGGGATCGACGGCGGCGACCAAATCGGCGGCGGCCGGAGTTCGGGTGCAGGCGGTGGTGATGCTACGGTGCACTAGAGGAGAAACCGGAGGGTGCTATGTGCTCCTGGGGGTTCGCTGAGCACGCTGACGAGCTCCGTTGCGAGCTTGCGCGGCTGTGGCCACGGCTATGCCATGGCCGGCGGCGAGATGCTGCGGTCATGGTTGGGGATCGGGGCTAGAGCACGCGAGGGACGACGGGGCAAGGGGGAATCGGGTTAACGGCTCACCGCGGAGCTGCAAGGATGGTTAGTGGGCGGCCGTGGTCGGAGAAGAAGGCCGCAAGCGTCGTATTGGGGCCGTCCTGGCTCGTGTAGCTCAGAGAGGAGGGAGAGTAGGTGGCGGCGGCGCCTTTGAGAGCATCGGCGGGGCGACGTAGTGGCTGTGGCCACGGCGGCAACGAACGGCGGCGGCGGGTGTGTTCAGTGGCTGCGTGCGAGAGAGAGAACAGAGGAGGGGGATGAGCTCGAGTGAGTGAGCGAGAGGGACCAGGGGGCTGCGTGGCGCCCCCAGGCGTCGCTAGAAGGGGCCGGGGAGGAAGCAGGAGGTGGCCAGGGGCGAGCGCGCGCGCGGGCGACACGCCTCTGTCCTTCTGGCGAGGGAGGAAGACGACAGGGGGGGAAGCGGCCGTGGGCTGGGCCGTGCTGGGCCGGTTGGTGGCGCCAGGTAAGTGGCTGGAGGAGCTGGGCCAGGTGGGTTTCTCTCTCTCCTTTTTCTTATTGTTTTCTATTTTTTTCTTCCTCTGTTTTGATTTAGTTTAGCAACTAAATCATTTTAATAAATTCTGTAGGTTTTTATGTGGCTTGCTAAAATATATACAAAGCCACTCACAAACTTCCAGAATTATTGGAGTCATATTTAATATATATTAAATATAAATCCAAAGCAAATAGTTATTGGATTAATTCAAATGGCCAAAATAAATATCTCTGTGACTCCAAAAATATTGGTTTAAATTTTACCTCTTACCAATATTTCTATGGAATAACAGGAACATTTTCTTGGACTCATTTGAGAAGATTTAAATGTTGGTTATTTTTAGAGTTTTCCTGAGGCTTTTGAAAATTCCTCAATTCAAATTTCATTTGAATTTAAACATGATGCACACATGGAAGCAAGCATAGGTCAGGCCAGAACTAGGGATGTGACAACGACGAACAAGGCAACCGGACTTATAATGCTTGAACACTCTCACTTAGCCATAGAATTCTATAATTTTAAATTTTGGCGAAGCCCCTAGTATTCGGAAGACCGAATTTGGGGCGCTATCCACGCCTTCATCGGACATTATCCGGAACTTCGCTCGAAGCGGCGTAGGCCTTTAAGGACCGGAAAAAACCTCTCGAACAGCGACCGGTCTCTCGCCTTATCATGACGGTTAGTTTTAGCTTTCTCCACTGAGGCGTTAACCCGGCTCAACCGGGGCGCAATCACAGTGGTTCTCCCAGTGCTACCTTAGCCGATAGAACGGAAACGTAAGGTGCCAAACATGGGAGCCGGGCAAACCCAACTATTGACCCAAGACATGATTCGGAGCCGATTCGTATAATGCTATAAGTTCGGGGTGCCGCACTTGTGAAAGTGTTCGGACTTATCACACCATAATGCGGGGAACATAAGCCCCTAGTGTATTCGGCCGTACCAAAATATACGGATGCAACATGTTGTAAGTGAACATATATATAAAGCAATGCATTTATGGGCAGAAGGTGCTGCATTTTATTCAAGAAGTTCTGCTATGAGTGCGGAATGATACAAATAGTGCGGAAAGCAAGGGATTGGACGAATTAAAGGCGTCTCCCTCCAGGGGTAGGCTGCGGAATGGTGTGTAAATTTAATGCTCGTAATGGAGACCACCTGAGTGTTCGTCGCAGCCTGTGTCTCTCCCTGGCTGCTGCATCATGAGTTCGGCAGATTCGCCACCGGACAGAGTCCTGTAAAAAAAAGGAAAAATAAAAGAAAAGAGCGACACACTTGGGAGCCCCTGGTGTGGTCGAGCCGCACACTGGTTTTGTTGTGGTCGTGCCCCTTCCCCTGGACCCATGGTATCTCTAGGGCATAATTATGTACGCGGAGAGTCTGTCTTACAATTGTTCGAGGGCTGGGGTTTGGGCCGCATTGCTACGCGTGCTCGGAACGTGCCAGGTGGTCTTGGTTGATGTTGCTCCTGGCGCGTTTGGTCGTGTCCGGCCGTTTAACGGTCCGACTCGAAAATTGCCTTAAAAGGCTGCTCTGTACTTTTGCCGCGAGAGCTGCTGTATGTTCCTCCGTCCGGAGGGAGCGTTCCGTGTTTCCATTGACCGTGATGACTCCACGAGGGCCTGGCATCTTGAGCTTAAGGTATGCATAATGCGGCACCGAGTTGAATTTGGCGAACGCGGTTCGTCCGAGCAGAGCGTGATAGCCACTGTGAAACGGGACTATGTCAAAAACTCCTCGCTTCGGAAATTATTCGGGGATCCGAAGACCACTTCCAGTGTGACTGAGCCTGTGCAGCTGGCTTCCACACCTGGTATGACGCCTTTGAAGGTCGTTTTTGTAGGTTTAATCCTTGAAGGGTCTATGCCCATCTTGCGCACTATATCCTGATAAAGCAGGTTCAGGCTACTGTTGCCGTCCATCAGGACTCTCATGAGGTGAAAACCATCAACGATTGGGTCTAAAACCAATGCGGCGAATCCGCCATGGCGGATACTAGTCGGATGGTCTCTTCGATTGAAAGTGATCGGGCAAGAGGACCATGGGTTGAATTTTGGGGCGACTGGCTCCATCGCGTATACGTCCCTCAGTGCACGCTTCCGCTCCCTCTTGGGTATATGCGTTGCGTATATCATATTTACTGTCCGAACTTGAGGGGGGAATCCCTTCTGTCCTCTGTTGTTCTGCGGCCGGGTTTCTTCCTCGTCGTCGTTGTGTAGCCCCTTGTCATTGTTTTCGGCAATTAATTTGCCTGCCTTCTTAAATACCCAACAATCTCTGTTGGTGTGGTTAGCTGGTTTTTCGGGGGTTCCATGTATTTGACAAGAGCGGTCGAGTATTCTGTCTAAATTGGACGGACCCGGAGTGGTTCTTTTAAATGGCTTCTTCCGTTGACCAGGTTTAGAGCCTCGGAATCCGGCGTTGACTGCCGTATCCTCATTGCTGTCGCCGTTAGTGCGGCGTTTGTTTTTGTATCGACGCGACCTGCCATTGCGGTCCTTGGTATCCGGACTACCAGCATTTTTGCTCAGGTTGTTGCTGCGAGCTAGCCAGCTATCCTCTCCCGCGCAAAAGCGGGTCATGAGTGATGTGAGGGCTGCCATGGATTTTGGCTTTTCTTGTCCTAGGTGCCGGGCCAGCCACTCGTCGCGGATGTTATGTTTGAAGGCAGCAAGGGCCTCTGCATCCGGACAATCGACGATTTGATTTTTCTTTGTCAAGAACCGTGTCCAGAATTGCCTGGCCGATTCGTCTGGCTGCTGGATTATGTGTCTTAGGTCATCTGCGTCCGGTGGTCGCACATACGTGCCTTGGAAGTTGTCGAGGAATGCGGCTTCCAGGTCTTCCCAGCATCCAATTGACTCTGCTGGCAGGCTGTTAAGCCAATGCCGGGCTGGTCCTTTAAGCTTGAGCGGGAGATATTTGATGGCGTGAAGATCGTCGCCGCGGGCCATGTGTATATGAAGGAGATAATCCTCGATCCAAACCGCGGGGTCTGTTGTGCCATCGTAGGATTCGATGTTAACGAGTTTAAACCCTTCAGGTATTTGATGATCCATTACTTCATTAGTGAAGCATAGTGGGTGTGCGGTGCCTCTGATTGAGCAATATCGCGCCGTAGCTCGAGAGAGCGTTGTCTGCTGTGTTCGGCCCGGCCAGAGTGGTTATGTCCAGCGCAACGGTATTCGTCGTGGGTCTTGGGGCGCCTAGGTGATCCATAGATAGATCTGGATTGTCTTTCCTTATCCTCCAATATGTCTCGCAAGTCCGGCGCGTTCCCCCGCGGCTTCATGCTTTTTGAGCAGTGCCGAGGGACAGTTTTGGTGGAGGGTTTGCATGCCTCTCTGTCGCGGCCACGAAGTGGTCGGTCTGCCGTATTGTGCGCTGGTGATGCCGGATTGTATGCTTCCTCCTCTAGTCGGGGGAGCAACTTGCGTTTTGGGTAGCTTTTGGAGGGGCGTTCGAGTTTGTACTCTTCGGTCGCGAGGACCTCGGTCCAT
The DNA here is from genome assembly GCF_018294505.1 of Triticum aestivum. Taxonomy (NCBI): domain Eukaryota; kingdom Viridiplantae; phylum Streptophyta; class Magnoliopsida; order Poales; family Poaceae; genus Triticum; species Triticum aestivum. The sequence continues at coordinate 188,106,756 of NC_057807.1, forward strand.
CTGTCGGCCAGCAGGTCTTGATCAGCTTGAAGCTGTTGCTGCTTATTCTTTAGACTGTTTGTTGTGGCCATTAGCCTGCGTCTAAAAGGCTCTTGTTCGATGGGATCCTCAGGCACGATGAATTCGTCGTCGTCGAGGCTTGCCTCGTCTCCGGAGGGAGGTATGTAATTATCATCCTCAACCTCTTCGTCTATCGCCCTCTCGTGAGGGCTTGCTTCTGCCTCCTCTTGCGCTGAATCTTGCTGGAGGGGGTTGTCCTCGGCACTTTCTGGGGTGTTGTTATCTCCTGTGTCGGAATCTCCATTCTTGCTATGGCGGGATTTAGAGCGGCGCCGCTGACGTCGGCGCTTGGGTTGTTTCTTTAGGGAATCTGCCTCTGTGCTTCTTCGCCGTCCCCGTCTTTTGGGGTGTCCACCATGTATATGTCGTATGATGAGGTGGTTTTCCAGTGTCCTCTAGGCGCTGGATCTTGATAGTCTCCAGCATCGTCGTCCATACCATCGATGTCTTCGGGGTCGTAGTCGAGCACGTCGGTTAGATCGTCGACGGTGGCTACGAAGTGGGTGGTGGGAGGGTTCAGAATTTCTTCGTCGTCCACGTCCCAACCATCCCGGCCGTAGTCCGGCCAGGGCTCTCCGGATAACGAGAGATGCTTCAGCGAATTTAGGATGTCGCCGAAGGGTGAGTGCTGAAAGATGTCCGCAGCGGTGAATTCCATGACCGGCGTCCAATCGGATTCGACTGGCGCGGGCGTATGAGGGTCGGAGTCCATTAGAGAGTCCGACACCTCGGAGTCATGAGCTTTATGCGGGACAAGGTCAGTGTTCGGCTCCATCGCTGTAGAAGTTGCAGCCCCCGAGGCGGTGTCCAGCCACCCGTCCTCGATCTGCGCGATCGGCTTCGGACTATAGATCGGAGCGGATTCGAGTGCCGCCTCCAAGGCACTGTCCGGCGACAGAGTTAGGTCGTGCCCATCGTGACAGTGCGGCGCGCTCGGCTGTGACTCGGATCCGTCGAGGATCAAGCCCCCGCGAATATCGGCCGTGAAGTTTAGGCTTCCAAACCTTACCTGACGGCCAGGGGCGTAGCTTTCGATCTGCTCCAGATGGCCAAGTGAGTTGGCCCGCAGAGCGAAGCCCCCGAATACGAAGATCTGTCCAGGGAGAAAAGTCTCACCTAGGACCGCGTCGTTGTTGATTGAAGAGGCCATCAAACCTATCGGTGATGACACAGAGGAACTCTCAATGAAAGCACCAATGTCGGTGTCAAAACCGGCGGATCTCGGGTAGGGGGTCCCGAACTGTGCGTCTAGGCGGATGGTAACAGGAGACAAGGGACACGATGTTTTACCCAGGTTCGGGCCCTCTTGATGGAGGTAAAACCCTATGTCCTGCTTGATTGATATTGATATTGTGGATGTTTACAAGAGTGGATCTACCACGAGATCAAGGAGGCTAAACCCTAAAAGCTAGCCTATGGTATGATTGTTGTAATGTATGTCCTACGGACTAGGGCCATCCGGTTTATATAGACACCGGAGAGGGCTAGGGTTACATAGAGTCGGTTACAATGGTAGGAGATCTACATATCCGTATCGCCAAGCTTGCCTTCCACGCCAAGGAAAGTCCCATCCGGACACGGGACGAAGTCTTCAATCTTGTACCTTCATAGTCTTGGAGTCCGGTCAATAATAATAGTCCGGCCGATGATAGTTCGGCTGATGATGGTAATTCGGCTATCCGGACACCCCCCAATCCAGGACTCCCTCAGTCACCGAAACATACATCAAGAGGCACGTGATATCCCATTGTCACCACAGATAAACACGGCAAAACATACATCAAGTGTTCTCAAATCAAAGACTCAATTCGATAAGATAACTTCAAAGGGGAAACTGAATTCATCACAAGAGAGTAGAGGGGGAGAAACATCATAAGATTAAACTATAATAGCAAAGCTTGCGATACATCAAGATCGTGCCATAGAGAGAACACGAGAGAGAGAGATAGATCAAACACATAACTACTGGTACATACCCTCAGCCCCGAGGGTGAACTACTCCCTCCTCGTCATGGAGAGCGCCGGGATGATGAAGGTGGCCACCAGTGATGGGTTCCCCCTCTGGCAGGGTGCCGGAACGGGCTCCTGAGAGGTTTTTGGTGGCTACAGAGGCTTGCGGCGGCGGAACTCCCGATCTATCTTGATATTCGATGTTTTTAGGGTACGTAGGCTTATATAGACGAAAGAAGTTGGTCGGGGGGTGCTCGAGGGCCCACGAGACAGGGGGGGCGCGCCCAGTAGGGGGAGCCCTCCTATCTTGTGGCTGCCTCGAGGATCTTCTGACATGAACTCCAAGTCTCCGGGATCATATTCTTCCAAAAAGTCACGCTGCCGAAGGTTTCATTCCGTTTGGACTCCGTTTGATATTCCTTTTCTTCGAAATACTGAAACAGGCAGTAAAACAACAATATGGGCTGGGCCTCCGGTTAATAGGTTAGTCCCAAAAGTAATATAAAAGTTTATAATAAAGCCCATAATCATTCAAAACAGAGAAAAAAATAGCATGAATGCTTCATAAATTAGAGATATGTTGGAGACGTATCAGGTCCCAGCTCGGCAGAGTCCAAGTAAGCTTGACGTAGCTAGTGTCGCCGCCCACGGACCTCCGAGGGGTAGTAAAAGTGAGCATGCACCCATACATCGGCATTGTGTCAGTGTCAGTGTCAGCGGTGTCGCTCCTGACGCACACTACAGAGATGTGGCGGCGGCCTGCGCGGGCCTTGCCGGTGGCCACGATCAAGAGGAAGACGCTGCCGTCCTCCTCTGATACTAGCAGGTGGCGCTGATCCTACAGCGACTCCGGCACGGTGAACAGGTAGCACGTCTTGTACTTAATGTTCTTCGCCAAGGGCCAATAGTGATCGCCGTACGCCTGCGTTGGGTGATGCACGATGTCCGCCGGCGAGCCCCAAAACGGCACCGGGCACTCATAGCGGCATACGAAGGGCTCCTTGGAGGCATCGACCAGGCCGTCCATAAAACGGGAGTGGCTGTAGGGGACGTTCCGCCAGTTTAATATATGAGCAAGTTACTACGAGATTTACTACAAAATAAATCATGACGGCTATAACAGAGATTAAACTAATCATGCGTACTAGCATAGTAGATGAACAGATCGAGTCTAGGACACAAACTAGAAACATGAATTCTACCACGATTTCAAACAGGAAGGACAGAAACACATACAATGCAACGGGAGCAGCACCATTGGCGGTGAGGTTGTCGCCCATGTCGTTGAGGAAGAGGTTGCCGAGGTCGGGGAAGAAGTCGACGTCGGTGAAGTCGTCGCTGCTAGCAGTCGCGAGAGTGCACTCCCCAAATGTCAACAGCGCCCGCCGAATGGAGCGTAGGGGACGTTGCGGCCGCCGAATGAAGCGCAGGAGTAGCCCACGAAGCATTAGATGGTGCTCCTCCCTAGTCTCTATTCTTATCTCTATCTCTACTACTCTTCTTTGTTTTTTATAATATACTAGTTGTAGTTGTCAAATCGAAGAGTACTGCACCGTCCACTTCATGCCCGGCTGAACACGCCTCCTCGCCTCCATCAAACCCCTCCGTTAAACCCGCATGCAAACCGAGATACCTACTCCGGCCAGCGGGAGGAAATTTGCCAGTTTCCGCGGGAGGGTTATTCTGCAAATTTTTAGCAACTTAGCATGTGACTGTTTGATCTTAGATCCAAGGACTGCCAGCAGCCCGTATCATGGTCGCGCCTACCACGACCGTCGCGTCGCACGCGCGGTCGCACCCTTGGAGATTTAACACGGTGCGTTAGGCTATCTGATGTTGGCATGTCATACATAGTCATCACTTAGTCACTCATACTACAACAAGGTTAGCTATAAGGTTGGCTATAAGTGTATTCATTTTTTTCCCTGTTCAAGAATTCATCCGATTAACCAGTTCACTTGCCGATTAATCTCTACTCGTAGGGTCATTGAGTAGCCTATAAACTGATAAATCATCCAATTAATTGATTAAATGGCTGATTAACTTGCCGATTAGCCGATTAATCCCCTACTCATCAGCCAACCGAGCAGTTACGAGTTAACGATTTCCTCAACAATGATTTTTTAAAATTCTCTCTATCTTTTTCTTTGTACTCCCTCTGTACCATAATATAAGAACGTCTTTGACACTAGTGTAGTGCCAAAAACGTTTTTATATTATGGGACATAAGGAGTACTAGTATTTATTGCATTTGCCAAGGAGTGACCTCTTCCAATGAAATGGTGTTGCTAAATTTTCTACATTTAATTAGCTATAGACTCAAAATTGCCTTTTCACCTAGGTACATGCGCTTAGCACCGTTTCTTCCTTGGGTCACCAAACTAGTCTCTCTCTTCTTGATTGACTTGCAACATCAGACTTTATGCCTACGTGGCAAGCTTAGCACCTATAGGAGCAAGTAAGGCTGCATGTAATGGGAGTAGTATCATGCATGCCAACTATGCAATCTTGATGATGTGACGTCAAATTAAATGAACAAAAGAGAGAGTTGAGTATCATAATATGATACTGTAGTATCATATTAAATGATGTGCTACTATGTGTCATGCATGATGATAAATAAACTATCCTATGATACCAACACATGATATTATGCATTACGGATGTAGTATCATATGCATGATACTAGTATATGATACTCTCCATAACGACCAACCTAAGTACAATAGCGCGCTTTACATGGCATTTTTGCATATGTGGAGGAAAGAGAGGCAAGGAAAAATTGGAGAAGTGGGCTCTCATGCAAGAGACAGCCTCTACTACATGGTGGAGCATTGGGAGAGGCACCTGTATGGAGGTGGTCAGGAATCGGGTGACTCACGCCGGTCGTAGGGCCGTAGTTAAAATGATAATGGCAAGTCAAATCACGGGGCCCCACTTGTCCAGCAGTAACTCGCTGTCAAATCACACAGCCCTACGTTTGTAGCAGCCTACTCCCTCGTCTTCTCGCGTCTCTGTCGAACCGACTAGGAGGAACTGCCCCGCCACCTACCGCGCAGGAAAAGCCCCGCCCTCGACTTTTAAATAGTATACAGTATACTAATTTTGTATCCATGGATTGCGCCATGGAGAAAAGTTTCTAGAAAATGGTGATACACATGTACGGAGTATACAACACGCCCGTTGAGTTCGCGTCGCACTCCAGGCGGTCGGTCGGTCTTGCACACTGCTCTCCGAATGGAACGCGCGTCATATTGTATTTGCACACACATGTGGGACCGCAATTGAGAACCGACCATAGGCACACTCCCCGGCCCCGCAAGTCGGGTGACTTAATAGAAGAGGGAGACGAGCGATAGTAATAGAGAAGTCTTGTACTACGTTGGTGCCTGGATGAACCCTGCAAGACACGGAAGATCAGTTTGTCCATGCATGTGACCAGACTCCAGCAGAGACGCCTGGATTGGCTATCGTCTAAATATCATGCAGGTTGTGATGTACATGGCTGTAGTTCTGGTGAGAAATCTAAAAAAAGGTTTCTTGTCATCTCGCAAAATTAGGTGTCATGTGCTTCGGATCACTACGAGGGTTAAACAGCGACAACTGAGTTGGGCTAGTCATTGGGGGCACATGCACAAAGACTACTCATCTGCCATCTAGGTCAAGCCGGCTATGTTAATTAGAACATCTATCGACGGACCCCTTTTCCATGAGTTTATCTTTAATTTGAGCTTTGTTCCTCGTCTAGTTTGTCCGTCGGGATTCATGTTGTCTCCTTTGGGCAGTGAGGTTATGATTTCTTGTCATGTCACATTTTTTCATGTTATATGTTATAATCCGGCGCTTCAGATCAAAATGATGACAACTGCGCCTCCAGGCCACGTGCATGAAAACTTCTCGACAGTCATTGACAATGTCAAGACGGCTCCGGTAGATAAAAGAAAACTAGCACTACTCCACTATATAGGCAGGAGCCTCCACGCTTGCTTGCTAGTTGCTCTCTTCACACTTTCTCGGCCTCTCCGGATCTAAACACGACAGCGGTGGCCACACACTCTCTCTCTCTGCTCACCGCTGGTCACAGATCCAGCCGGATCCTCTCCGCCGGGGAAGGTGAGAAGGTGCAACGGTCACGCGATCGTCCTCGGCGACGGCTCTTACCCACTGCTGGCGCGTCCCGATCAGCCTGCCTTGCCGTTCTCTCCCAAGCACCGCTGGTGAGGGAGGGCCTCTGACCCCTTCTTCCTCGCTGCCGTAGTGTGGGTAGATCCGACCTCCCGCCGCCCACCTAGCGACATCCCGGCGACCATCAGGTATAACTTCCTTCGAAACCGGCCTTGCTCCACTTCCCAAGCTCCTGACGTCGCTGCATTTGTATCTTTTACTATTTCTCAGGCCCCCTCATAGATAGGATCGATCGGCTGTTCGAAAACCACCTAATTTTTTTTATGTTTAAGAGGTAAAACTAGTTCATGCACTCGAATCTAGTACTACTTGGTTCAAAGAAGGAAGAAAGGGGGTGGGGTGTGGGGGAGGATTTGTTACCTAAATCTAGGACTTGCTCGAAAGAGGAAATAATGGGGGCAAAAAGTTTCAGAGACTGTCTATCCAACTAGTCTCTAGGTCTAATAGGGAAATGAAGGGAAACGCAGTACAAACTCAATATAAACCCGATCTATTGGTTGAAAAAGGAAATAAAGTGGGGACTGGGGGACAAGTCAACAGAGTAAGTCCATCAATAGATTTTCTAGCCTCACATAGTATAAGGTGGCTATACCGAACAAAAATGGGACCAACCCAGATATCCTGTTCTGATGTTTGTTGCCCCGAGCCACTCTTATGTAATGTCACTGGTAAAATGTAGCAGTCGCACTGTTAAAAGTAAGGACACATTAAACCAATGTTGTTTTCAATGTAATGCCTCCAGTAATATGAATCAATGGCACTTTTTTACATGTCCTGCTAAATTTCCCATTAAGATAAGTTGGTTCTTTTCGTTAGAAATGCAACTGTCCTGGTCCGCCTACTCTCCCATGCCCAAAGTAATGTCGTATTTAACGGTTGTCATAGTTAATCCTAAAGCCCACACTAATATCTAGCAATGCCACTGCTTTAGAAATTGCTACTGTCCTTGTAGGATTGCCATTCAGATAAGGAACATGCTTCTTTTCATTTGATGCATGTTTCATCACTTGTTAGTCACCCTCCTTTCCACCTTTTTTGTGCAAACAGAGATATACATTTCACGCTCGATCTTAGTTGAACTACACAAATGATATCCAAATTATAGTTGAGCATTCCAGGAGCTTCACAACCAACCTTGATGTTGCTCAATTTTATTGCAACTAATGAAGAAGAAGCTCTGTGGGTTTCGTTTTCAGATGGAAATGGAACCGGGGCTGGAGCCCTTTTCTTAAAATTTTTTAAGAAGAAGCTGCTAGCTCACGGGACATTGCTTCATTTTAGGTGAACAGCACCAAAAGGTCCCATGAATTGAATCATCCATGTTGGTGACTGAAAGAGCCAGCTTGAGCATCCCAGTCTAAGCACCCCTAGCCTTCATCCTTGCGACGCACGATACACCTCGTTTGCCACCTGCTCGACCCTAGTGTCACTGATAAAATGAAGTAATAATACAGTTAAAATAGAGCGAGTGTCATCTCTATCATTTCATTTCCAATGTAGATAAATAAAGTGCTTCTCTTTGTTAATGTATGTTTCATCAACTAGTCCCATTGTTAATGTTTAAGCGTTTCTGCAAACTGGGGTGCTTAATTCTAGTTGATATGTACAAAAATAGAGATTTGAATGTCTCAAGGCGCCTCCTTGTACTACCGCTGTACACTAATATTCATCACTAGCAGAAGGTGTATCTGGGAGACTTGGGACGATGCCCAGTATGAGGCGTACCGTATGAGGCGTCGCAGGGCCCATCTCGCCCTCGCAGCATGGCATACTATGATACTATCGCAATATTTTCTTTTATTTATTTTGTGTGTCTCATCAACTAGTGCCACTATAATGTAATCACGCTTTTTCATTATCTGTGCAAACAGGGTTATTCAGCTGCATTTTGGTGGAACTGCACAAATGTACGTATGGAACCGGCATATATGCAGAGTGCGAGGTGTGGCAAGTAAAAATTACCGACACCAACCATGCTGCATGCACGCAATGGCATCCACCACCACCATTGGGATGTGTGGTATTCTCTGTGGAAGGATCTTTCTTGGCAGCAAATCCTTTAACCAAATACTAGTAGCTTATATTTGCAGTTTTCTAGGGAGTACTCTTTTCTGAAAGAAGCACCAATCTATTTTTTTTATTTGTACATTGTGTCACAACTTTGACCCAAAGATCCAGAGCTATATTAGGGAGGTTGGCGTAGTACTCAGAGACTGATTGTAAGCATGACTTTCATTAGCTATCACACTGATTGTAAGCATGAGCAGGTGGAAGATTAGGTTAGTGCGAAGCTTACCTTAAACCCTACCGCCGCCGTTGAAATGAGGCAAGTGTCGAGGGAACCGTGGAGAACGGCAGGGAAGCGACGTCGCGCTATCTGGCCTCCTCTTGCGGCGGGAGAACGAATAATCCTGTGGCTCCGGCTGGCTCTGCGCCCTCACGAATGGCACACCATACTCGATCGATTCGTTATCCTCTGGGTGCTCGACCTTCGACCTGTACGCCCACCACCTCCGCCTGACTATCGCCTCGGGCAAATCTGTCTGCTCCATCGCCCAGAGGAGATACTCGATGAACTCAGAGGACTGCGGCTTGACTTCCGCCGAGGAGTACATGTACATCGCCGCCCTCATACATTGCTACATGGCGCGCACCATCCTCAAAATCTCCCACTCATTGTCAAACCAACTAAGGATCTCCTTCAACCTGGCTAACTTTGCCTGGTCGCCGCCAACGATCTGCCTGATTTGCTGCTGCATCATCTTCATAGATGTCCTTCTGAGTGGTCCGGTGCTAGCTTTGGAAGATGGGAGGAGAGACGATGGTCTTGCAATAGAGAAGAGGGAGAGGCGAGATGGTGCTTTTTGAGTGGAGATGATGGATAGGAGAGGAGGTGGTTTTGCAATGGAGAAGATCAGAAGAGGGAGAGGGGAGACAGTGGTTTTGGAATGGAGATGATGGAGAGGAGAGGAGGTGGTTTTGCAAAGGAGAAAAGGGAGAGGAGCGTGCGACAGCGATTTGGGATTGGATGAGAGGGCCGGCGCGCTGTGACTGGATCAAAATCAAAATAAATTTACCCATCAATTAAGAAAGCGAACCCACATTAACTAGTCTCCCTTTTATTTTGGGTCATAATTGACCATGATTTTCGCACATAAAATATATGTTATACGTTGCAAAAACAATATAATTTGAAAGTACATTGAGATACGAACCAAACGATACATATTTTGGTGACATGCATTCACATTTTGCTTGTCAAATACAGTACGTGGTCAAACTTTGACCCAAAATACGCAAAACAACAAAAAAATACTTCCAAGACCAGTGCCGCTCTTCCGCTCTTCTCCTCTTAAACCACCGCCGCTCCTCTCCTATTCCAATCTAAATCCAGCGTCGCTCCTGTCCTCTTCCATTTCAAAACCACCGCCCCTCCTCTCCTGTTCCAGTCCAAAACCAGCGTCACTCCTCTCCCGTTCTAATCCAAAACCAGCGCTGCTCCTCTCCTCTTCCATTCAAAAGCCACCGCTGGTGAGTGAAGGTGCTGTGGAGAAGTAGATCGATGGAGGAGTACAATCGATACATGAGGATCGCAGACCGCGACCCTGTGAAGCTAGCTAGGATGTTGGAGATATAGTCTTGGTTTAACAACAAGGACCAACTAGCCGCGACGGCGACATCCATGGCCAAATATCTGCAACAGAGCGAAAAGGCGGTGATACTCCCGGAGGGAGTCGCGCCGGAGTACATAGAGCTGCTCCTCTGGTCAATGGAGCAAACAGATTCACCGAATCCAATCATGAGGGAGCGGTGGTGGGAGTATCGATACCAGATGGAGCATCCACAAGAGATTGAAGGATCGAGCATCTACAGGGTGCCGTTTGTGACGGTGTCCTGCCAGAGCGAGCCGGTGGAGTCTTCGTCCACCGAACCGAACTGCAAGAGGAGAAAAGCAGTTGGCCTGACGACGCTTCCCTGCCATCGTCGCCCTCGCCGTTCACATCGTCTCACGTGGCGGCTGTCTGCCGCCGAGGAATAGGACGGTACTGCCCCCCGCCCCCCCCCAGCCCAATAGTCGAGGAGGTTGTGAATTGTCAGGAGGAGCTTAGGGTTGTCAGTATTTGTAGGTTGTGAATTGTGTTTTGTGTTGTGTATTTTGAGAGTACTTGCAGATATGAATGTCTGTTGAATTTTAGATTTGTAGTATTGAGCATATGAAGTATTTTATGAATTCTAGAGATCTATTTTTAGCACTTAAAAAATGTAGTTTCATAGGAGTATAAAAGTGCAGACAATGTGATTCTCAGAGAAGAAACTACAAGTTTCAATTTCAGATAAGAAATTGCAAGTTCAGTTTCAGATAAGAAACTACAACTTTCAGAGGCAGAGCATTTATATTAACACGGCCTTTTCAAACGGGGTTAACATCATGTTGGAAGTTTTATTCATGGTCGAAAATGGAACTACCAGCCAGTTAACATCATGCTGATCAACATTCATGCATAGCACATCTTCATAGGATGCACAGTCAAAATGCCCACACAATGTCGAGTGTGCGAAACACAGAGAAAACAAGGGACGAAGTTTTGGCAAGTGTTGGACGTGGTTTTGGGCTACCCCGTCTAGGCTTTCATTTTTCATATCCGCAGCCCACGACCTCAGATGGGAGGTCCATAGGCCTGTTTGTATTTTCTTGAGGGACGTCATGTATCGACCGGCCTATGGACCTCCCATCCGAGGTTTTATTTTTCCTGAATATCGGCAGCCCAATTTATATATTTTTTTGAAGAAAATGCAGAGGTCTGTTCTATTTTTCTATATAAGAATAGGAACACCAAGTCCAACTTATGTTTCCCTTCTATCTATATTATATATATTTAAATTATTTTATATGTTATTATATATTATTTTTATTGTCATCATATATTTAATAGATACTTACCTATGTAAGAAAACAATATCCCACATCTTATTAACTTATAAAAATATTTTCTTAACAATAAAATCCTGGATTGTTTTGGCACGAAAATCCTAGTGATTGTGTACAAAAGCTTGGTAAGATTTAAGGACGAATGTAATAATATCACTTATTATTTAAATATATTTATAACAAAATGCTTAGCCCCTTTTTATTTTTAGATAACTTTGCTGGCCCAACCCAACATTATAATTAGAATCAGCCCAGCAAAATCATGTATTTCGAGAATGTGCAAATGGCCTGTAATTTTTTAGGAAATAAAATAAATGGGCCACATGGACGCTACATAATTTTTTCACCTAGCCCAGCTAATGGCTGTAATTCAAAAAAAAGATCAAATTGACTGTAAATTCTACTGCGCAAAAAAAAAAGACTGTAAATTCTGAAAAAATGGGTTGAATACGTGCCACATTTTTGGAGGCTGAAATGTGGGCCAATACGTCGAAGCCAACGCAAGTCATTGTCAATTTAGTCAACAAATGATTTTGACATGTTAGCCGTTGGATTTACATCCAACGACCGGCATCCATCTTCAATCCCTCGTCTTCTTCCTCTAGCGCCGCCGGGACCACCTCCTGCCTCCTGCTGCTAGCCGCTCTGCTTAGCACGCTTCGCTATGAAGCTCTACTCCACCGTTGGCCAGGCCATCCCTCTACCCCTCCACACCTCCTGTTCTACTCCACCGACTGCCGAACCACACCGCACTAGAACCAGTTAACCCTCGTACACCTCTTCGTCTACGACTCTACTCCCGCGTATTCCCATCTCCGGCTCATTGTTGTTCGGGGCCTCGCCGTCGTCCACCACCTTGGATGCGCTCGGCGTGGCGTGGTCAATGTGGTCAACGAACAACACCATCAGAAGTAGACTGTGCATGGAGAGGCTGACAGCTGGGTCCATGGCCGCACACAAGGAAATGCCTCCTTATTATGCGCAAAATAATGATTCCTCCACCTGACATCTGGGACCCACCAGAAGGGCCTCTGTATTTCGCGAAAAAACGTGCCCCCCACTGACAGGTCAGACCCGCTAGCTATCTTTGCACACAAGGAAGTGCCTCCTTATTACGCACAAAAAAATGAATACTCCCCCTGCCAGCTGGAACCCAGCATAGTGGGAGGCTGACTTGTGGGCCTACCAAGTTGACGGGGACGGAGGGCTTTGTAAACTTCGTCAATATGAACGATTCTAGCCCATGTTACCGTACGATGTTCATCCAATGGCCGTAGTGCTTCTTCAACCTCTGGTCTTCTTGCTCCAGCCGCCCAAACCAGCGCTAGTCGTGCCGCGTGCTCCTGCCTCCCGTGGCCGGCTGTGATGCTGCGGAGGCCTCACCCCTACTACTCTCACCGCTGTCCAGGCCATCCTTCTACTCACCCACACCCTATGTTATTCTGCAGCGACAGCAGCCTCACACCGCAGCCGAACTAGTGAACCCTCGTACTCCTCTTCGCGTGGGCATCCACTCCTGCGTCTTCCCCGGCTCCACGTCGTCCCCTTCCTAGGCCTCGCCATCGTCCACCGCCGTGGTGCTCTCGGCGCGGCGTGGTCAATGTGGTCAATGACCGAATTCCATCGGAAGAGTACTGTATGTGGAGAGGCTGACAGCCGGGTCCACGGAAGCCGCAAGGAAGTGCCTCCTTATTATGCGGAAAAAAATGATTCCTCCACCTGACAGCAGGGACCCACTGGACGGGCCACCGTATTTCACGAAAAAAACGTTTCCCACCTGACTGCTGGGACAACCCAGCTACATCTTCACACGCAAGGAAGTGCGTCCATATTACAGGCAAAAAATGATTCACCACCTGATTGCTGCGACCCACCAGCTACATCTTCGCACGCAAGGAAGTGCGTCCGGCAAAAAAAATGATTCTCCCCCCTGACTGCTGGGACCCACCAGCTACATCTTCGCACGCAAGGAATTGCCTGATAGTCGGGACCCACCTGGTCGAAGCGTACGTAGCATTGTCATTCTGGTCGCCAACATGTACGTACATATATACTAGTCGATGTAGAGGCACGCACGTGTCGTAATAGAGGCACGCACGTAGCATGTACACATACGTACAGCGGCTAGGGTGCAAGAAAGAAAATACGGCCACGTATGTGTACATACGGGCGGGGTCTCGAACGCCTACTCGCGCATACGTACGGCCTGGGCTCGTGTACATGGCTGGGTCAGAACGGAGAAACAACGTCGTCGTCGTGTTCATGGGGAGGCAACGGAATGCGTCTCGTTCATCGGAAGGCAACGGAACGCGTGGGAGCCAACCGGCTGGGTCAAAATGGAATGCATCGTCGTGTTCATCGGGAGGGCTTGGATGGAACATGCGATGGAAATGAGGCCTGGCGTAAACAGAGGAAACGGCCTTGTGTTCGACCGACCACGTTCGAAACGGGATCCTGTTCATCGGGAGGGGTCTGGCGTACCGCAAAACGAAGGAAACGGACCTCCTACGGTCAAAACGGGGGTCCTGTTGATCGGGAGGGGTGTGGCGTACTGCAAAACGGACGAAACGGACTTGTGTTGGAGCGCTACGGTCGAAACGGGGTCCTGTTCATCGGGAGGGGTCTGGCGTACTGCAAAACGGGACTCCACGGGATATTGTTCATCTCCACCGTCGACCTCCTCCAGCCTCCACGGGCTCCTGTTCATCCAGCCTCCACCGTGCACTACTCCACTGGCTACTGTTCAACCACCCCTCCACGGGCACCCCTCCACCATCTACTGTTCATCCTGCCCTCCACACCACGGGGCCATGTTCATCCAGAGGCAACGCCACCGCTCACTGTTCATCCCCCCCCCCCGCGCAACGCTCACTGTTCATCCCAGAGGCAGCATCGATCGGCTTCAGTTAGCAGAAGTGGCGAAGAAATCGCTCGATCAGGTTCAGTTAACAGCCATCGATCGATCGCTCTTGTTCAGTAACACGTAGCATGCGGTGCAATTGCTCGGGTTCAGTTAGAGCCCAACGCCTCGCTCGAGTTCAGTTAGAGCCAACGCCTCGCACACACGCGCATACGTGTACGAGAGAAACGCGCATCACTCGGCCCCCGACCGCCCACCGTAACCGGGAACTCCCTGAAATTTTCCTCGCCCTCGCTTCTACCATGGTTTTTTCCGTCATGGACGGCCCAAAGAATGTCATGCAGCTGCGCCTCTGGCCCGCCCAGGACGAAAAGCCCATTTTTTGTCATGATTTTTTTTCATAGAAGTAGAAGTCCACCACATCTATGACGATACCGGGTTTTGTCACAATTATCGTCATAGAAGTGTCATATGTATGACAGAAAAAAAAATTCGTTCGGCCCAAAATGTCATGGATGTGTCTTTTTTAGTAGTGCTAGCATAAACACCGCACCATTGAATTTCTTCAGGGCATCATTCAGTTTTTCATGAGACGCGTTATTCTGCTTGCACCTGTAGGGCCATACTTCTGGCTGTGAACATGTTTCATGTGCTAAATTACATACCAGTGCACATATAGTTAATATGCTTTAGTTTTGTCCTAACTACTCCCTCTATTCCAAAATAGATGACCCAACTTTGTACTAACTTTGTACTGAAGTTAGTACAAAGTTGAGTCATCTATTTTGGAACGAAGGGAGTATTACTATACTTCCTAGATATCATTGTCTACTATTTTACTTCTTAAATGCTATATTTATGATAATGGTGTTGTTCTGATGCCACCTGTTGGTTCCATCAGACTGCATAATGTTCTCTATGCTTAATTACACATCAGAAAACTAGCATGTGGTTCCGCTGCTTTTTGTTCATTTTACCCAACATTTTCTGATGCTAGCTATTACATCACTGCTCCGAGCCTCTATTCATTACTTATTTGTGTGTTCTTGATCTTGCCAAGTTGCATGACTAATTTGATGCTTCTATTAATTATGGCGCTGCCAACCCCATCAAGCAAAATATTTGTTCTTTTGGGGCTGGCACCTCGAACAAGCATAAAAATAGAGGGAAGCGGATATATTGTCGTGTGTGCACACACCCTTCTATCATTAGTTTAGATGAACCATTGATGATCAATTCAGACTAGTGCATGCGATTAAAATTAATTTTACCTAAATAGAGGGTGCAGAATAAACTACAACAACTAGATTTGCAACCACGGGATGTTGACGATATCTTCAAAGAACATTGCAACAGTGGCGAGGCTTCACAGCAACATATGGTAAGCCAGTGTGTTTTAGTACATGTGAAATATAATGCGAGTGGGATGCTTTCTTGGCTTGTGCCCTCAACCTGTAATCCTACCGAATTACAAATAATTCAGTTGTTTGCTTTGCTGTATTGCTTGATTCAAATGCTTTTTTGTAGTTACGCTATACCTGAGTTGGCCAATATGTCAGCAGTGCCTGCTATACTATCGTAAAGAAATGCATGCCTATTTCATTTGAGTCCTTAACTTTTCCTCTCAACTTCATCACAAGACTGTCTTCGTAGTTTATATGAGGCCACACTGATAAGTGCTTTCTCAGATTATTTCAACTTCTTAGATGCCTTGGCAACTTAAATATAGCAGTGGTACACTCCCTTTCAACTAGAGATGTCAACTGGGTCCCGTTTAATCCCGATTAAATTCCACTAGTGGTATGATAGTTCAAAAGAGTTTTTATTTTTTGAGGAAAATGAACTAGGGAGGTAGCAAAAACTAACTAGATGGGACTGGCGGATGTCGTTTATTTGCCACTTACATCCCTAGTTTCATCTTACCATTTTAATTTCTTTTTGGCTGATGCTGCTTCGAACCATTTAAATATAGTTTGCCATGCTCGGAAATAATTCGTCCGTCGTTTACCATGTAAGCTTACTGCCTGGATCATACGATAACCATCTCTTACTTATGTCCAGCGAAAACCTTTCAAGATGCCGTTCACACTAGGACACAATGTACAACCCCAAAATCTATTTGTGGAAGCAGTGCGCCATCCATGTTACCATATGGTAGCAGTTCAGAGGCAACACCGCTGGAGAGCAGTCTGAGCACAGTTATTATAGTGCTTGAGGCTCAACTAGAGGCAGAAAGAGATGGCGTGGCTGCCATGAATGAGGTAATCTTTATCTTGAGGGTGGAAATTACGGAATTAGCCACACACATTATGCAAGCAACCCAAGAATTGGAGGAAGTAAGGATGTTGCATTTGAAGATGGAGGAGGTCCTGTTGTTTCTGCTATCTGAAGCCCAAGGTAATCCTGGTTCTTCTTTAGAGACCAGTTGAAATTGTGATTAGATTATTGTACTTGCATGTTGTGTCATGTCTATGAATGGATTATGTTGCAAGACCCCCTATGTTGTCCATGTGTTGTAATTATCCGAATTTTTTAATCGAGGTAATCCTCAGTACTTGTATGATTGACATAAGGTGAACTGTTTTTCGTGTGAGCATATTGTATTGGATGAAATAACTGTTTGACTCAGAGTGTATCCAATCTACTAAATTCGAAGATCATGACATTTCTAAATCATAATCATATATAAAGGTGGAATAAATCTTTGTTGTGGTTTTGAAGAAATAAATAACAAAATGTAGAATTATCTGTGGATATTCGTAATCGAATACAAATTGGATTTGAATTTAGTTTGCCAGGGCCCAGGGCAAACGTGAATGCTAATTCTCCCAGGTTTTGAACGAAGCGGCTAAACACCCACTATAATTTGTGGGCTGCCCAAAGCAAGTGTTTGCAAGATGGAAATTACTATCTACCCCTGACACTTGACATCCTTATCGACCGGATTTACACTGTGTCGATAGGGCTAGACTAGTAACTTCAATTAGACATGACACGACGGCCTCTGAGCCCATTCAAACATGGTGGGCGCCAAACGTGAGCGGCAAAACACATTTGATTCAAGCTCGTCCGAAAGACATGTGTCTCTTCCTCCATTTCCCCATTCATACACGGTGGGCGGCAAAACAAACTCTCCACGTCCGAAATCGATGTAGGCTAATATTTTAAATAGGGACAGAAGTGTAACTTCCCTCAGACGTGACACAACAGCCCTACCTGTCAGCCCCGTTCATACACCATGGACGCCAACCATGGGTGGCAAAACACCGTCTCCTCGCCCGAAATAGTTACCGACAAATATTTGGGAGATGCGAGATTACCGTCCTATCCCTAGCCGACGCGATGTCCGAAATTTTAAATGGGGGATAAGTTCATAACTTTCCCACATTTCAGAGAAGCGCGTCCCAAAGATTGAGATCCCTCCTCCCCTCCATTTCCCCATTCATACACCGTCGGTGGCACGATAACCTCCGCACTGCGGCCAGCCTCCTCCGTCCGCCACCCCATCCTCCGCCTTGCCAGAGCTGCTACCCCTTCCGCGTCGTCCACTGCAAGATATGCACGTCTCTCATCCACGGCGCTGGACCAGGATCCTTTCATTACCTCCTCTCGCTTCATCGGCGTTGTCGTCCACCTTGTCGTTGCCGCTCCTATGACCGCCTTGTCCACGGCAACAGGATATATCCCTCTACCCGGCTATGTGTCGTCTAAACTCTTCTTCCCCGCCGCCGACAGCCATCGCACCCGCAGCACCCTCAATGTATCAGCATAGGCCTACACGGCGTTGCAAGAGAGGTGGTACTCTTCCATATGTGCTTAAGTTATTGATCTCACCCGGAAAATAGATCGTAATTTGTTTACTGTACTTTTCTTGTCCGTACAAAATCGTAGTGGCTAATTGAAAGCAAACATTGGTTGTGAAGTAGCTTTGTCCGGTTTGCACCTTCGGATCCGCCATGGCACGGGCACTATACTCGTAAAGCTTATGCTTTCCCCCTTTATATTCACTACCATCATCGTAGGTGCTTCGTGTCGTGCTAGCACTATTCCTCAAGACCTCAACCCAAGGCTTACGTGTTGAAATACAAATCTGATATGATACTCATATCACTAAAACATAAAACGTTTAATTGGTCACCTAATGTTCCTATATTCGTTTCGAAAAGCATGTGCGCCACCCACTGGTCTAGCTAGTTCCACTTTCCTAATTTTTCTATTGATGCTTAGGGTTTTCCCCTTTTATCTACTCTACTATGATCTGCGTAGGTGCTTTCTATCATACTAGCACTACTCCACCCTTCAAGCTAAACAACACAACACTCAGAATTCGAAAGCTTAGTTGTTCAAATATGATTGTGATATGATACTGATATTAGTTAACCGACACATTTAGTTGGTTAGCTAAAGGTCCCACTTGAGTTTCCAAATGCATGTCACGACATATAGAGAGACAGCATAATTGCATTTCTTCGTCACGTGTTGACCGTACTTTCTTGTCCATACCAAATCTTAGTTGTTATTTCAAAGCAAACATCGGTTGCTAACTACCCTTTGCGTGGTCTACAGCTTCAGATCTGCCATCCCACTACCACGGTCAACACTGTACTAATCATGCTTATGATTTCCCCATTTTATGATGACCACAATCAGCCTACGTGGTTCGTGTCGTAATAGCACTGCTCCACCCATCGAGCTAAACAAGCTTAGTTGTACAAATTCATATCTGATATTATTGCTGATATTTGTTAAACCGAGAGATGTTTAATTGGTTAGCTAAATATTCCTACTTTAGTTTCGAAATGCTTGTGAGCCACATATGGAGAGACCGGAAAGAATAGTATTTCTCTGTGCGCTCTGGTTCATAATGTATCACACCCAATATGCGACCCTATCCAAAAGGAACTCGAAGGTCCCACCAAGGATAGACCTGCATATTGGAACGCTTTAGCAAGGTGGATATCATTACATCAACATTACATAATAGATGGGGATACATACAAAAGGCATACAATGCTACATGAATACAACACCATCATACATAAGAGCAACATCCGACTACGGATGAAACACAAACAGAAGCTCAAACGACATCCACCCTGCTAGCCCAGGCTGCCGACCTAGAACCTATCCCCTGATCGAATAAGAAGCAGAAGAAGAACTCAACGCAAGCAAGCATCGCTCTCGCGTCATGATCATCGTAGAAACCTGTACCTGCAACTGTTGTTGTAGTAATCTGTGAGCCACGAGGACTCAGCAATCCCATTACCATGGGTATCAAGACTAGCAAAGCTTAATGGGAAAGGAAGGGGTAAAGTGGTGAGGTTGCAGCAGCGACTAAGCATATATGGTGGCTAACCAACGCAAATGAGAGCGAGAAGAGAAACAAGCGGAACGGTCGTCAACTAGCAATGATCAAGAAGTGATCCTGAACTCCTACTTACGTCAAACATAACCCATAAACCGTGTTCACTTCCCGGACTCCGCCGAGAAGAGACCATCACGGCTACACACGCGGTTGACGCGTTTTAATTTGAATCAGGTGTCAAGTTATCTACAACCGGACATTAACAAATTCCCATCTACCACATAACCGCGGGCACGGCTCTCAAAAGTTTATACCCTACAGGGGTGTCCCAACTTAGCCCATGATAAGCTCTCGCGATCAACGAAGGATATTCCTTCTCCCACGAAGACCCGATCAGTCTCGGAATCCCGGTTTACAAGATATTTCCACAATGGTAAAACAAGACCAGCAAGACCGCCCGATGCGCCGACAATCCCGATAGGAGCTACACATATCTCGTTCTCAGGGCAACACCGGATGAGCAGTACATACGGCAACCGACGATACCCCAAGTTGCCTAGGGGCGGCACCGCAAGTGGCTCTGGTTTGGACCAACACTTAGACAAGCATTGGCCTGGGGGGGCTATAATAAAGATGACCCTTGGGTTAATTACTCCCAAGGGAAAAGTAGGTGGTGGTGAGGCAAATGGTAAAACCAAGGTTGGGCCTTGCTGGAGGAGTTTTATTCAAAGTGAACTGTCAGGGGGGTCCCATAAATCACCCGACCGCGTAAGGAACGCAAAATCCGGGAACATAATACCGGTATGACGGAAACTAGGGCGGTAAGAGTGGAACAAAACACCAGGCATAAGGCCGAGCCTTCCACCCTTTACCAAGTATATAGATGCATTAATAATATAAGAGATATTGTGATATCCCAACATAACCCTCTCCACCATGGAGCAATCTTCAACTTCACCTGCAACTAGCAACGCTATAAGAGGGGCTAAGCAAAGCGGTAACATAGCCAAGCAATGGTTTGCTAGGAATGGTGTCAAAGGTTAGAGGTTCATGGCAATTTGGGGAGGCTTGAAGAACAAGTGATAGGTAACGCAGCATAGCGATAGAACGAAGCAACTAGCATAGCAATGATAGTAGTGAGATCCAGGGTAGCGGTCATCTTGCCTGAAATCCCGCAAGGAAGAAGAACGAGTCCATGAAGAAGATGAAGCCACGAAGATGAACCAAGCGTAGACGAACGAATCCTCATGATCGCAACGAAACGGGAACTATCGAGAAGAACCACAC
Organism: Triticum aestivum; assembly: GCF_018294505.1. Lineage (NCBI taxonomy): Eukaryota > Viridiplantae > Streptophyta > Magnoliopsida > Poales > Poaceae > Triticum > Triticum aestivum. Next base: position 188,127,333 of record NC_057807.1, read on the forward strand.
AACATGGTAAACACACCACGCATAGACAAGACATGATGCACAACAAGCATGATGCATGACAAATCTACATGGGGCTACTCATGGCAAGAGATGATGCAAAACAAGAACAACATATCAAGGCAAGTTTAAATGAGGCCGGAAACAACATATAAATTGGTCCAGATCTGAATAAACCTTATGTTCAAGTTGGTAAACAGCAAGTTAAGATGCACCACGAGGATCTACACGAAATTCTAGTCAAGTTACATATAAAGTTCATTTAGTTCGGAGCTACGGCCTAGAAGATATGAGCAAAACAAGTTAAACATGGCATTGATGCAAAATGCACCCAAACATCAAGCAAACACACCAAAACAAGGATGCAACATGGTAATATGAAGCTACATGCAAAATCAAGCAAGTTTCATATAGAGCACACTCAAAACGGAGCAACGGTTCAACACAGACACACTATACAAGTCATAACAACAATCTGTCCAAAACAGCAACTAGGCATATTGCAAGCATCAAAGCAACATGCTACAGCATCTCAACATAAGAACAAAAGCCATGGGCATGAAGTACAGGTAAAGCATAACAAAACATGAACACTGAGCTATCTCCAGAAATCGATAGATCATGCTCCAAATGACATGGAAAGAATGCAAATAATAACAGTTTCACACTTTAGCAGAAATAACATCAGGTTGCAATGTTTAGAGCTATCAAACAACATGCTACAGGAACTTATCATGACAAACAAAGGCATGGAATGAATCTACTAATTAAATTGATCAAAAGTCCCTTACTGACCATGAGCCAAAAAGGACCAGAAGATATGACGGCATGTTGGTGAGCTTGAACCACTCACCACAGAGCAATACATGACATGGAAAGGCAACCAATGGTAAGAATACATGTTTATGAATGAAGCTAAGCATGGTAAGAGAAAGTTCATAGGGTGCATGGATCACTAGAAAAACACATGGAAACATTGAACTTAATGTTAAGAGGCTGACAACAACATTATTTAGCAACTTTGGAGCAATATTACAACAAGCTACAGCAGACTATAATTGCAAGCAAAGGCATGAATGGATAGAGCAAGACATGTATAACAACTTATCCTTAGTGAACATCTCCAGAATAATGCATGAAATGACTTGTAGAAGCAGGTTAACATGGCAACAAAATATAACACAATCAGCCTAGCAAAACAGCAACAACAAGTATACTACTTAACAAGCTCGATGCACTCAGCACACAACTCACAAAAATACATGGTTGGCACCACTAGAAAGATGGCATGGCATAGATCAAAACACATGTAGACATCAACCTCATAGGAGGCACACAACAAACATGGCAAAAATGACAAATGAGCATGTTATAACAGTTTCAGCAGATTAACATCAACAAGCACTCTTCCAACAGAATTTCGAGCATCAAGATGAGCTCAAATGAAAATGATGCAATGGAATGAAATGAAGTACTCGTCGGGAAGAACAATTTGACATATTACACGCACAAAACGGAGCTACATGCATGGATATACAGAAGGACGAACATGGCACCAGAATATCAGGAGTTTCGGGGACTTGGCAGAACTTACCATCCGGATCTAGGGTTGACCGGGCGCGCATCACGAGGCGGATCTTGCCGGAGAAGGCGGCTGGAGCAGGAGGAAGAGGCCGGGGAGGCGCGGGGCGACCGGATCCGGGCAGCGCCGGCCCAGATCTGGCCGGAGGATGGCCGCAACGGGGACGGCGGACTCCGGGGTCGGGCGCGGGGCGGCGGGCGCGCGCTCCAGCGACATGGCAGCGGCCGAAGCGGGGCGAAGTAGGCATAGGGGATCCCGGCGACGGGGCGAGCGGGAAGGCAAGGCGGCGCGCTGCGGGGGGGAGCTCGGGCGCGGGATGGGCCCCGCAGCTCCGGCAACCGGCGGCGGAGGGCGGCGGGACGCCGGCTAGGCGGCGGGACGCGCCGGAGACGCTGAGGGGCGGCGGAGAGCGGGCCGGGAGGGCCCCGCACGGGCCTCGCGGGACCGTGGCGTCGGCGGAAAACTGGGGACCGGCCCCAGACACGTGGCGACGGCGGGTTGGTCCGGCGGAGCGGGCGGACACGTCCGCGGCCCGGATTTTTGTCCGGCGGCGGCAGGTGGAGTTTGCTAGGGTTTGGACTGCGCGAAATATCCGGGAGGAGCACATATTTATAGGTAGAGGGAGCTAGGAGAGTCCAAATGAGGTGCGGTTTTCGGCCACGCGATCGTGATCGAACGACCGAGAGCATGGAGGGGAGTTTGCTGGGTTTTGGGCCACTTTGGAAGGGGTGTTGGGCTGCAATGACAAAGAGTATTTACGGCTACCCGGTTAACCGTTGGAGTATCAAATGACCTCCAAATGGCATGAAACTTGACAGGCGGTCTACCGGTGCTATACCAAGGCCGCTTGGCAAACCTCGGGCCATTCTGAGAAAGTTTAACACCCGCTCACGAAGAGAGGCGAGAAGGGGACGCCTCATGACATAGGAGTGCCGGATTGCAAAACGGACAACGGGCAAAATGCTCGGATGCATGAGACGAACACGTATGCAAAATGAAATGCACACACTACAAGAAATATGTCAACTTATGACCACCACTATTGGTCACTGAAAGGTCACAAATTTCCATTTATGACCTTTTTGTGACCACAAAAAGGTCAAAAGCTGGTCGTCGTAAACTGACTATAGCGACCTTTCTTCTGGAATGGTCAAAGACGTTTACGACCAAAATATTCCTACTGTGGCGTTTTGGTCACTAGCAACCTCCCCCAGGCCACGTAGGCATCCAGCATGGCAAGCTGATGTGGCACAAGATTCAGCCCGGTCCAATTCGGTTTTCTACATGGGCCGAGCCCATTAATTCGGCCCATTTATGATTTTTTTCCTGCCAATTTTGGTCAATTGCTTTGGGCATTTTGCGGTCCATTTTAAATTTGGGCCTCACGATTTTTATAGTGCATTTAATTTTGGGGCCTTGGCCTTTTTGCGATCAATTTTTTGGGCCCTGGCCTCTTTGCGATCCAATTTTTTTGGGTTGTAGCCATTTCAACCAGTTTTTCATTTGGTCCAATAGACATTTCGGCCAGTTTTTAATTTGGGCCACACCTCTTTATTTCAAATACAATTTACAACAATATATTCTCTTCTTGACCAATTTCAATCCAAGAATACATTTCAAGTAAACATAGAATAATATTCCAAGGATTTGTACATATATCCTAGCATTTGTAAGTTCAGCAAGCAAATATACACCAAATTCTCAGCCAGATCAACAATACATCCAAATTCCCAGAAAATACAGCATTACAACAAACACATAAAGCAAGTCGTTGACTTCCAACTTCTTCAAAAAAATCAGCACATAACTCTCCTGTAGATGAGAAGAAAAGCCACATGTTCAGTCTCAATATGGGTAATATATGCTAAAAATAAATCCAAGAACTGTGCAAGAGCCCTAGGTTTTACTATCATTTGGACACCCAGATTGGCGATCCTTCCTCACGTAATGTGTGCAAGTCCAAATAAATTAATAAACAATCCATTTCATAGAGCAAAAGATATGCCCCCCTTTTATCTAAAACTGTGGTGTATGCTAGTGACAGAACAAGGGGTAAGACTGTTATGATATGCCAGATTGCCAGCAACAGTGCTTACATGCATCTTCATATTTCAAAAGGTAACATGCATCACATCAAAAAATTGTAAGCATTTTGAACCTACATCATATCTATAGTAACATCACCAAGCAGGTTGCATGTGTATGCCAGAAATCAAGAATCAAAAGGACTTCAGCTTGTTTCGAATATCTTGCCTTTGTTGCTCCCAGTTCAGTAAAGAAATAGTTGAGCAGTGAGCGCTTCGCCTCATGGACTTGGCAATGCACAATAGATTTCAGAATGGAGCATAAATAGAATACCTGGAAAAGAACAATAAAGAGCTATACAGTTAAGTGAACAATAAAGAGCTATGCAGTTAAGTAAGCATCCTTGGATGTACAAATAAGTGGAGAGAACAATAAAAAGCTACAGAGTCTAGAATTTCTGTTAAGAAACAGTAACTTGATGTAAAGTCGCTTGAAAATAGAAAACACCTTACAAGCTTGTGAAGCTTACCATGATTTCAAAAGCATGGGTTATCTAATCTTTTATGCCATCCTCCCAAAATTTGGCTAGATGATTCTACAACTGTAGTTGTACCCAGCTGCTCAAAATATAAACATATAGATGAGCGCTTCTCACATGTCACCAGAGGTAAATAGCAATACACATAAATGAATGAGCAGGGGCATATTCTACAGCAAGATGAACCAACAGAGATATATCTTGTAGCCTACAACAATCAAGTTAGAAATCACATCCACTTTCTAATTAACCAGCACCTAAATATATACATGCACTACTTCAGGAAATTTATGACTAGGAGATGTATTAATAGAAGATTACGAACTAATGTACTTGTACTTGATCTAGTTGAATAAATGCAGATTAAGTTCCTGGTACAGCCAGCTCCAACTTATGCTACTAGCTATTGACAGAAAAACACACACATAGAGAAGGGGGGAGATCCAGCGACACTATGACTACAGCAGGCGACCCCGAGGGAAGATCAGTCACTCGACGCGGCATCAGCTTCGGGCACCTTCTTCTTTGCCCCTGAAGAAGCATCCACCAGCAGGCTTGGCGTGCCTACAATCTGCATCATCATAAGTTGATAATAGTCACAGCAGCATCAGGAAATTGTTCAGCGAGAACAGTATGAAAGGGCACATTCAATTCGAACCAAGACGAGCGAGAACAGCGAGCACGATCTTGGCACCGCAAATCGAATACAGCAGGACGGCGTGAACAATCGAATACAGCAGGACGGCGTGAGAAGAAGTAGCAGGGCTGGGAGGATGCATACCAGCCATGGAGGCGCTTGTGGAGGTTGACGGTGTACTCCCTCGTGATGACCTCCTCCTTCCTCGGCGCTCCGCCCTTCTTCTCCTGGAGACGGGAATGGCCTCTCCGTCTTGCCCCCGCGGCGGCGGTGGCGGCCGCGGATGCGTCGGTGGTGGTGGATGAGACGGAGGAGACCAAGGAGGAGTCGTCGCCGTCCTCCGGCGGGACAAGGAGGCAAAGGCGCTCGGGAACGGAGCTGGTCGCGAGGAGGCGGGACTCCGGGCGCTAGACGTGAGCGCGTGCGCTTGAAGAAGAAGGGAGGGTTGGATCAGAGGGCGCCACCGCGGATCAGGATCTGGATGTAGGACGGAGAGCCGGAGGTTGGGATCTGGATTGGGTGCGAGAGATAGTGAAACATCCGGTGTGGAAGGACGGTGGGAGACGACGGGAGAGCGATGCGGTGGGAGCCGCCATCTTCGATCTGGATCGGGGAGAGGAAGAGAGAGAGGTTGCTGTGGCGGTGGCGGATCTGGCCGTGGACTAGCCTTGTCGGCTCGATCTGGTGCCATGGGAGAGAGGGAGAGGTGCGGTACAGAGTGCAGGATCTGGCCGGGGAAGGATCAACGGCGGTGGGGGTGAGAGGAGGATGGCAGGATTCCCGCTTGAGGTGGCGGCAGCAAGGGAGGAATGCAGCGCTAGGGTTCGCGTGCGAGAGAGGAGGTCACGAGGGGTGGGGGTGGGTGGGGTTCGAGAGCGAGGGGGGTTTGCTGCCGTGGGTTGGATGGATGGACGGATGGACGGTCAGATGGATGCCATGTCATCGATCCAAGACACAAGTAATTTCACCAATTAGAATTTAGTTTTTGTAGGGTTTTTTTTCCTTTTTTCTCTTATAGGGCAAATGTCCAATGTTATGTCAAAATTCATGGCAAAGTATGTCCAAATGATCTCATATTTTGCATAAGTGTGCATATTGCAATGACAAACAATGTTGCCTAAGGAAGTTTTCATTTTTGTTGGACGAAAAAACCATTTTCCATTTTTCGAGTGCTCGAAAGGAGGTTTTTTTGTGAAGGAACTACCAAATAATTGTTGCAAAATTGGACCAAATCATTTTTATAAAATACTAGGCCATATTTAATGCACAATTGACAAAATGGTTGGGTGTAAAAAAAATTTATCCACCTCTCGTGAAAAAGACAAATTTCCGCCGATTCAGCTGGAAGCGGGTCAAATTTGAACTGCAGCTGCCTCATAGTTTGCTATTTATTTTTTCCAAAAATCATTTCTAGGTACATAAGTATCTATTTAATCAGATAAACACCAAAAGTTTTCCAAGATTCAACCACTAGCTAGGAACGGTCATTCCCGCCGTTTTAACCACATTTTGAAACGGGCATAAAAAAATCAAAAAAACAATAAAATGGGAAACCTTCGCATTGTGTCATCATATGTCGCCAAGTTCCTAGGAAAAATAACAAACTTGTAATACGGTAATTATTATAAAGAAGTGTTCTCAGAAATGAGCTATCACGTGTGGAGATCAATGGCTTTCAAGCCAAATGATCAATCTTATGGCCACATTCATGGCACAGTTTGTTCAAATGTTCTCATATTGTGCACAAGAGTGCATATTGGAATGACAAACAATGTTGCCTAAGGAAGTTTTCATTTCCGTTGGACGAAAAAACCATTTTCCATTTTTCGAGTGCCCGAAAGGAGGTTTTTTTGTGAAGGAACTACCAAATAATTGTTGCAAAATTGGACCAATTCATTTTTATAAAATACTAGGCCATATTTAATGCACAATTGACAAAATGGTTGGGTGTAAAAAAAATTATCCACCTCTCGTGAAAAAGACAAATTTCCGCCGATTCAGTTGGAAGCGGGTCAAATTTGAAGTGCAGCTCCCTCATAGTTTGCTATTTATTTTTTCCAAAAATCATTTCTAGGTACATAAGTATCTATTTAATCAGAGAAACACCAAAAGTTTTCCAAGATTCAACCACTAGCTAGGAACGGTCATTCCCGCCGTTTTGACCACATTTTGAAACGGGCATAAAAAATTCAAAAAAAAACAAAAAAATTGGGAAACCTTCGCATTGTGTCATCATATGTGGCCATGTTCCTTGGAAAAATAACAAACTTGTAATACGGCAATTATTATAAAAAAGTGTTCTTAGAAATGAGCTATCACGTGTGGAGATCAATGGCTTTCAAGCCAAATGATCAATCTTATGGCCACATTCATGGCATAGTTTGTTCAAATGATCTCATATTGTGCACAAGAGTGCATATTGGAATGACAAACAATGTTGCCTAAGGAAGTTTTCATTTTCGTTGGACGAAAAAACCATTTTCCATTTTTCGAGTACCCGAAAGGAGGTTTTTTTGTGAAGGAACTACCAAATAATTGTTGCAAAATTGGACCAAATCATTTTTATAAAATACTAGGCCATATTTAATGCACAATTGACAAAATGGTTGGGTGTAAATTTTTTTGATCCACCTCTCGTGAAAAAGACAAATTTCCGCCGATTCAGCTAGAAGCGGGTCAAATTTGAACTGCAGCTGCGTCATAGTTTGCTCTTTATTTTTTTCAAAAATCATTTCTAGGTAAATAACTATCTATTTAATCAGAAATACATGGTTTGATGGAGAGACATCGAGGTTTGGATGGTGGCCGAGGGCCCGAACTCTAGAGCGCGTAAGCTCGCATGCCCGCCGCGTGGTCACCGCGTGACCGTGGCATTGCCATGTGTTCTGGGTGGCCTAGACATGTCTAGTGGGTTGGGCACTCCCCATGTAGGTGCTAGGAAGAAAATTACAACATAACATTCTCACGAGGAGACCGATCGGTGCTCAAACATGAATTAGCAGCCAAGTGTTTGATTAGCGGTACAGGAAATGTACATGGCTAATGGGCATGAGTTTTGGCTGAGGATGATCAGTTACTAAGAATACCGTCTTCACAAATTTTCAGCTCAAAAGGAGGAGCCTAGCTGGTACTTGCTTTGCAAACCACCACACTGGACATAAATACAAATGTTGAAGCTCGGCTCAAAATAATGAATGGATTGAGCTGGCATTTGGTGGAGAATGGTTATTTGGGCATAGGAAAGCACTGTAGAAAATGGATACTATTTGGACATACCAAAGTGGTACTTCCTTCACAAACTGTTACTCTGAACAGCATAGGAAAATGAATATTTTTGAATTATTTTTGAATTAGGCAAGGAAGGTTTTTACATACTTGACGAAGATATGACCCAAAAATTTATGAGATTTTTTTGGGAATTTTGGGAATGACAGAAATATAGGTTGCTTCACAACCTAGGGCAAAAACTGCCACATGGACATGCCACATAGGCAAAACTGATGAGGTGGCGCCTAATCATAGCAACCCACCACAATTTACAAGGCTATGACCATCTATATTGGTCATTAACAACTAGAAATAAGGCAGCGGACTAGCGCTGTTTGCTTTATGACCTTTTCGTGTGAGGAAATTATGACCTTTCTGACCAAAATGGTCGCAATGGTTTAGGGTTTGGAGCCCCCCGAACAGCTTTTGACCAATTGGTCTGAAATGGTCATAAATTTATGAGCAATTCTTCGAGGGTCACTGACAGAAGGTCATAAGTTGACATATTTCTTGTAGTGACATGATGACATGGCAAAATGCAACATGCAAGCAAATGACATGGCAACGACGGCGAATAATTGGCGGACACCTGGCGCATCGAATCCGGGGCGTTACAACACTCCTCCACTAACAAGAGATCTCGTCCCGAGATATTTGGACCGAGACGGAAGGAAAAAGGGATGAGGTGAAACAAGAACTCAAGAGAAGAAGCAAAGAATCGAGAGCATTCGAGAAGAAGATAGGAACGACAAGAATGACGAGAATCGAAAGCTCACGGAATCAAATAGACTAAGAAACGACTCGTTCTAACCGGAGTGGTTAGAATGAGAAAAGAAACGAATAAGACTGAAAGAATTTAGGTAGCACTCCGGCTGAAAATGGGAGGATTAGAACGAGCTTGAGAGGATGGAATGGTACTTGATGAACTCTTGAAGAATGAATTAAATCATGAAGATTCGCCATGAAGTACTCCGGTAAAATAAAGGATGATGAGATAGAATGAAGGATGAAAGAATAAGATGAGCCTTGCGATGATTTAGATGGAGGATCCGACGAAATGGCCGAGGAAATTTGAACTTCGAAAAAGAAAATATAAAAACACTTGAAACTAGAATTTATTCATCAAGAACAAACTCCGAAGGAAAGGATTACTCACTCAAAGGAAATAAGAATAAGATTTATTGTATGCTTAGACTTCTTCAAATTAATTGATGATAACCAAATTTTGCATACTACTTATTCTTGTTGAAAAGGATTAAGGGGGGTATAGCACAAAACTTGAGAAAGTCTTCATGCATCACTGGTAGGATTGGAAAGAACGAATGAATTAAATGATAATCAAGGAAAAGAATCTTGAACGAACCATCGTAAGAATTCGGAAATGACTGACGAAAGAGAATGAACCACCGGGGAAGAATTAGAAAAGCACGAAGATACTTGATAGAATTTAGAGACAAGAGAACGAAGAGATCACAAACTGATTAAAGAGCATAGCACCGGAAGAATATGAAGACGAACGAAAAGGCATGAATATAGAATAATAGGGGAACGAAGCTGAAAACTTGAAATGAAGAAATATTCCAAAATGATGGCCTCCGGATGATCGAGAGAGAAAGCAACTCCTGAAATACTCCGGATGGATGAAAATAATTTGAAAACGATCTTGGAAAAGGCATGTGACTGATGGAATCCATTCTTACGTCACACTTCGAAAAAAAAAGATTGAGAATAACTCCGGGAGAATTAGAAGAGTCAGGTAAGATCCTGGGAAAAACCTGTGGGTTAGGGCCCACTAAAGAGATAACTCCGTTGGAAAGGGTTGTTGAAGAGATAGATGATGCACCGGAACAATTGAAATATTTGAATGAGGTGACACCCTCGAATCAATTCAAACACAGACAACTCTCCTGAGATATCTTCAACACTCCGGAAGGATAAACTGGCGAGAGATGAACGAGCAAAGGGAAATATTTGAGCTGAGGAGAAGAATATGATCAACCCGAAAAACGTGAATCGAGTGCACCGGAAAAAAAACGGGATGAAGAATGACGAACGAGACGAGAATTGACCGGTTGAAATCATTGAGGAAAGAAATCAAAGACTTGACACGAGTAGGATGGATACTCGATTAGGGACTCCGGTTCCGAGATGAAGAAGGGGTGGGCGGGTGGGAAAATAAAGCAACTGAGGATTGAACTCAGAGATGAAGAGGCTCGAGTCAACTTGACGAGAAATGCACCGGATGAAAAGAGGATGGACAACTCACGAAACTAACCGCGTGATCCTAAAGAAAAATTTGAACGGGAAGAGGAGTGATTCAAAACACATACATCAAGAATCCTCACCAGAGCGACGAAGGGGCTGAGGATGAAAAAGAATTCCTACTCTCTGATATAACTAGTCTCCGAAAACAGTTTTCTTCTAGACTTAACAACGGCCAAACTACACGATCAATCAAGGGGGGCTCCTAGGGTCGGTCGAGGCTCTGATACCAACTTATCACGCCCAATATGTGACCCTATCCAAAAGGAACTCGAAGGTCCCACCAAGGATAGACCCGCATATTGGAACGCTTTAGCAAGGTGGATATCATTACGTCAACATTACATAATAGATGGGGATACATACAAAAGGCATACAATGCTACATGAATACAACACCATCATACATAAGAGCAACATCCGACTACGGATGAAACACAAACAGAAGCTCAAACGACATCCACCCTGCTAGCCCAGGATGCCGACCTGGAACCTATCCCCTGATCGAAGAAGAAGCAGAAGAAGAACCTATTCCCTCGGGGTCGACACATAACATTGGCTATAATAAATATGACCCTTGGGTTAATTACTCCCAAGGGAAAAGTAGGTGGTGGTGAGGCAAATGGTAAAACCAAGGTTGGGCCTTCCTGGAGGAGTTTTATTCAAAGCGAACTGTCAGGGGGGTCCCATAAATCACCCGACCGCGTAAGGAACGCAAAATCCGGGAACATAATACCGGTATGACGGAAACTAGGGCAGCAAGAGTGGAACAAAACACCAGGCATAAGGTCGAGCCTTCCACCCTTTACCAAGTATATAGATGCATTAATAATATAAGAGATATTGTGATATCCCAACATAACCATGGAGCAATATTCAACTTCACCTGCAACTAGCAACGCTATAAGAGGGGCTGAGCAAAGCGGTAACATAGCCAAGCAATGGTTTGCTAGGAATGGTGTCAAAGGTTAGAGGTTCATGGCAATTTGGGGAGGCTTGAAGAACAAGTGATAGGTAACGCAGCATAGCGATAGAACGAAGCAACTAGCATAGCAATGATAGTAGTGAGATCCAGGGTAGCGGTCATCTTGCCTGAAATCCCGCAAGGAAGAAGAACGAGTCCATGAAGAAGATGAAGCCACGAAGATGAACCAAGCATAGACAAACGAATCCTCACGATCGCAACGAAACGGGAACTATCGAGAAGAAGCACACAAATGGTAAACACACCACACATAGACAAGACATGATGCACAACAAGCATGATGCATCACAAATCTACATGTGGCTACTCATGGCAAGAGATGATGCAAAACTAAGAACAACATATCAAGGCAAGTTTAAATGAGGCCGGAAACAACATATAACAATTCCGGTAAGTCCTCATATACAAATTTCGAAATTGGTCCAGATCTGAATAAACCTTATGTTCAAGTTGTTAAACAGCAAGTTAAGATGCACCACGAGGATCTACACGAAATTCTAGTCAAGTTACATATAAAGTTCATTTAGTTCGAAGCTACGGCCTAGAAGATATGAGCAAAACAAGTTAAACATGGCATTGATGCAAAATGCACCCAAACATCAAGCAAACACACCAAAACAAGGATGCAACATGGTAATATGAAGCTACATGCAAAATCAATCAACTTTCATATAGAGCACACTCAAAACGGAGCAACGGTTCAACACACACACACTATACAAGTCATAACAACAATTTGTCCAAAACAGCAACTAGGCATATTGCAAGCATCAAAACAACATGCTACAACATCTCAACATAAGAACAAAAGCCATGGGCATGAAGTACAGGTAAAGCATAACAAAACATGAATACTGAGCTATCTCCAGAAATCACTAGATCATGCTCCAAATGACATGGAAAGATTGCAAATAATAACAGTTTCAGACTTTAGCAGAAATAACATCAGGTTGCAATGTTTAGAGCTATCAAACAACATGCTACAGGAACTTATCATGACAAACAATGGCATGGCATGAATCTACTAATTGCATAGATCAAAATTCCCTTACTGACCATGAGCCAAAAAGGAGCAGAAGATATGATGGCATCCATGTAAACATGGCAAGTTATATTACAGATTCATACATGGCAGGAACAACAATAAGTAGGCATTTTGGTGAGCTTGAACCACTCACCACAGAGCAACACATGGCATGGAAAGGCAAACAACAGTAAGAAGACATGTTTATGAAGCTAAGCATGGTAAGAGCAAGTTCATAGGATGCATGGATCACTAGAAAAACACATGTAAACATTGAACTTAATGTTAACAGGCTGACAGCAACATTATTTAGCAACTTTGGAGCAATATTACAACAAGCTACAGCAGGCTATAATTGCAACCAAGGGCATGAATGGATAGAGCAAGACATGTATAACAACTCATCCTTAGTGAACATCTCCAGACTAATGCACGAAATGACTTGTAGTAGCAGGTTAACATGGCAACAAAATATAACAGAATCAGCCTAGCAAAACAGCAACAACAAGTATACTACTTAACAAGCTCGATGCACTCAGCACACAACTCACAAAAATACATGGTTGGCACCACTGGAAATATGGCATGGCATAGATCAAAACACATGTAGACATCAACCTCATAGGATGCACACATCAAACATAGCAAAAATGACAAATGAGCATGTTATAACAGTTTCAGCAGATTAACATCAACATGCACACTTCCAACAGCATTTCGGGCATCAAGATGAGCTCAAATGAAAATGATGCAATGGAATGAAATGAAGTACTCGTCGAGGCGAACAATTTCACATATTACACGCACAAAACGGAGCTACATGCATGGAGATACAGCAGGACGAACATGGCACCAGAATATCAGGAGTTTCGGTGACTTGGCAAAAATTACCATCCGGATCTAGGGTTGACCGGGCACGCATCACGAGGCGGCGGCGGATCTCACCGGAGAAGGCGGCCGGAGCAGGAGGAAGAGGCCGGGGAGGCGCGGGGTGACCAGATCCGGGCAGCGCCGGCCCGGATCTGGCCGGAGGATGGCCGCGACGGGGACGGCGGACTCCGGGGTCGGGCGCGGGGCGGCGGGCGCGCGCTCCAGCTACATGGCGGCGACCGGAGTGGGGCGAAGTCGGCGGAGGGGCTCCCGGCGACGGGGCGAGCGGGAAGGCGAGGCGGCGCGCTGCGGGGGGGAGCTCGGGCGCGGGATGGGCCCCGCAGCTCCGGCAACCAGCGGCGGAGGGCGGCGGGACGCCGGCTAGGCGGCGGGAGGCGCCGGCGACGCTGAGGGGCGGCGGAGAGCGGGCCGGGAGGGCCCCGCACGGGCCTCGCAGGCCCGCGGGGTCGGCGGCGAACTGGGGACCGGCCCGGGACACGTGGCGACGGCGGGTTGGTCCGGCGGAGCGGGCGGACACGTCCGCGGCCCGGATTTTTGTCCGGCGGCGGAGGGTGGAGTTTGCCAGGGTTTGGACTGCACGAAATATCCGGGAGGAGCACATATTTATAGGTAGAGGGAGCTAGGAGAGTCCAAATGAGGTGCGGTTTTCGTCCACGCGATCGTGATCGAACGGCCGAGAGCATGGAGGGGAGTTTGCTGGGTTTTGGGCCAATTTGGAAGGGGTGTTGGGCTGCTATGAGAAAGAGGCTTTACGGCTACCCGGTTAATCGTTGGAGTATCAAACGACCTCCAAATGGCACGAAACTTGACAGGCGGTCTATCGGTGCTATACCAAGTCCGCTTGGCAAACCTCGGGCCATTCTGAGAAAGTTTAACACCCGCTCACGAAGAGAGGCGAGAAGGGGACGCCGGATGACATAGGAGTGCCGGATTGCAAAACGGACAACGGGGAAAATTCTCGGATGCATGAGACGAACACGTATGCAAAATGAAATGCACATGATGACATGGCAAAATGCAACACGCAAGCAAATGACATGGCAACGACGGCGAATAACTGGCGGACACCTAGCGCATGAAATCTGGGGCATTACATCATGGGTGGCCAACCGACATTGTATTGAAAGACTTGTAATATCTTCAATCTGCTTGCTCTTCTGCTCTTCTTTAAGATGACACTCTTCTCTTGCGGTCAACTGGTCAGGTCGAGTTGTTCTCCCTTAGTATATTTTGAATCTGCCAGGTCAGGTCGACTTGTTCTTCTTTACTATATGTTGAAGCTGTCATCTGCGAAGTGTCATCACTTCTGGAGATCTCATATTTTGAGTAGTAGGCCACATTATATTAATGCAGACAACAAATTACAGCATGCATGGCATCTCTTAAAAGAATTGCAGAGATAGCACAAAGGGGTTTACAGGGAGGCAGTATTGGATTAGAATCACTTCTGCATTACAAAGAAAATCTCACTTGTTTTTATGTTTTCATGCATGTCAGATATTGAACATTATCAACATGAATATGAGTATGGGCACACAAGAGGAATATTGCGGAACAATCGACTTGCTAACAAACTTGGCATGGTGGAGGATGGCCTATCTTATTCACCCATCAAGGTGCTTGCTCTAACTTTGCAAAGTTGTATTGGTCGCACATATTTTACATTTGACCTCTTGCATTACTTCTACTTTGTTACACCATCTGCTTAGTTTAAGCATCATATATGAGTATAGGCCATACCTATCCATTTTCTGTACCTATTCCATGTGTCGTCACACTATGTTTTTCCAGTCAAATGTTGTTCTTTCATAATAGATGTCCAAAAGGAAGTGGGTGAGTGCAGATCCTCAAGGAGTACAAACTAGGTATTTGGAAAAGGTAGTGATACCTGTTAAATCAGATAGATCAGCAGCCACAGAAAACACAGGCCCAACTGTACCACACTTTACCCCTACTCTAGTGGCCAAACCCCTATTAGAACTGTTGGGAGCCCAGCGTCAAGTACTGTCTATGATATCAATTCAAAATTTGAACTCCTAAATTTCTGCTTGTGCCTTACCTTCTCTCTTGTATGAAAACTAATTTCAGATGAATCTCCTTGCTCAAAGGATTATACGACTCAAAACAATATTGGGCTCTGCATTGCTCTTGTCAGTACCTCTCTCCCTTTTGCCTTGTAACGCTGTACTTAATTAATTGCTAAATGATTATGTATCATCAGTCTGCACCTAAGCTTCATTATCCTCTTTTTCTTGCAATATTATTTGATCTATATTTACTCTTTGCAAAATGTAGAATAATGGAAACACTTATAAAGAATTTTCTTTGGGGAATTTATTGAATTATCCTTCCATCAACATGAGAAGGGCTTTGTCTAGCCCGTGTTAACATGTAATGTAAGTTCATCCTTCTCAAGCCTTCAAACTTTGTTCTAGTATAGATTTGGATAGGCATCATGTCACATCCCTGGTCCTGTTATGCACTAGGCTAGACCTCATGTGAGCATCATGTTTTAATTCAAATGAAATTTGAATTGAGGGATTTTCAAAGCCTCAGAAACCTTCTAAAAATGATCAACATTAAAATCTTCTCAAAGAAGTCCAAGAAAATGTTCCTCTTAATCTCTGAAAATATTGCAAAGAGGTAAAACTCAAAACAATATTTTTGGTATCTGAGAGTTAATTATTTTGAGCCCTTGAATTAAATAAATAACTATTTGTATTGGATATATATTTCTTAATTAATTAATATATGTCCAATAATTCTGATCTTTGATGAAGGGCTTTGGAATAATCCTACTAGTCCCTACCATAAATATCAGAAGCAATAAAAATGATTTAGTGTCTAAAACTAAATCAAAACAAACTACAGAAAATAGAAAACAGAATTAAATAGAAATAAATAAGGGAGAGAGAAAACTTACCTGGCGCTCACCTCTCAGCCCACCTGGCCCGGCTCCTCCAGCGGCCCAGCCCACCGTCGCTTCTCCCCCTGTCGTCTTCCTCCCCCTCGCCCCGAAGCTGCTCGGTGGCCACCTCCTCCCTCCCAGCCTGCCTGGCTCCTCCTCGATGCCCCGGTGACGACACGCGCCTCCCCGACCCCTCTCACTTCTCCCTCGCTCTCTGGACCTCCCTCCCCCTCGCTCCTCTGCTTCCCCCCCCCATGACCGAGAGTCGCCGTCGCCGCCGCTCGCCATAGCCACGGCCACCAACCACCACTCGCCTCGCCGACCAATCCAGAAGGACCGCAGCGTCGTCCTCATCACCTACACAGAGCCAAGCTACGCCGGACGCACTGCATCACCGCCTTCTTCATCGTCTTCAAGCTCCGACCCCGCGCTCGCCTCGCAGCCCCCCCGAGCCCACTGACCATCCCTGCAGACTCGACGTGAGCTCCTCTTCGTTTCCCCTCCGTCTTTTCGCTTGATTTCGTGCTGTATCCATCGTCTCCGCCGAGCCCGAGAGCCCATCACCGCCGGCCACGAGGTCGCCGTGGCTAGAGCTCACGCGCGTCACGTCCAAGCACACCACCGTGCTCAGCACCACGCCAGGATCCCAAAACCCTTGTCTATTGCTCATGTTGTGTACCGTAGCCACCGCTCGCGCCTCACCCGAACTCCGGCCACCGCCGTCGTCATGATTGCCGTCGCCTCTGGCCACCCTAGCTTCTCCCGTTTGCCCTGTTAGATGTGCGCGAGCCTGGGCACCCCGTAGAGCCCCTCCGCCATTTTCTTGGT
This sequence comes from Triticum aestivum, assembly GCF_018294505.1. Classification (NCBI taxonomy): domain Eukaryota; kingdom Viridiplantae; phylum Streptophyta; class Magnoliopsida; order Poales; family Poaceae; genus Triticum; species Triticum aestivum. The sequence goes on from NC_057807.1 coordinate 188,144,276, forward strand.
TATCAGAGGGCGAATCCCGACGCTCTCCGCCGTCCCTGGCCTCGCCGGCGACGAGCCTCGGGTCAACTCCGGCGAGTTTTACCCGGGTTTGACCCCACTGGCCGGTTTGACCCCCCCTCTCTCTCACTGACATGCGGGCCCCGCCCGGCTAATTAAGTTAGGTTAGTATTAACTAAGCTAGGTTAGTTTAGTTAGACACTGACACTCGGGACCCACAGGTCAGGGTTTGACCGGACTGTGCCACGTTGACCTGCTGACGTCATCATGACGTCAGGATGACGCAGTAATGTTTTCTGGTTTTATTTTTATTCTGAAAATTCCAGAAAATTGTATAAACTTCTAAAAATCATAGAAATTCAACCGTAACTCCAAATTAAATAATTTATATATGAAAAATTATCAGAAAAATTCAAGGAATCCATCTGTACCATTTTCATGCATGTTAGAACAACTTATAGCTGCTGTTTAGCAGAAATCAATTAAATGGCATTTGAATAATCACATATGGAGTTTATATTTGAATCTTGTATTCAAACCAACTTCATTTAATCTGTTGCTAGTTGCATTAGCTCAAAACACATTCATATTGCCATGTCATGAGCATGCATCATATTGTGCATTGCATTGATTGTATTTCTTCTTTGTTGCCGGTATCTGTTCCCTCCCGGTAGACGATGTTCCGACGTTTTGATCATTGACACTGATGAAGACTCAATGTTATCTTCAGAAGTGCCAGGCAAGCAAAACCCCCTTGTTCATTCCGATACAATCCTACTCTCTCGCTCCTGCTCTCTTTTACTGCATTAGGACAACATCGATTCATCTGTTACTTGTTGCGGTAGCTGAACCCCTTTATCCTTTGCATGACCTGTCATTGCCACAGTAAATAGATGAAACCCACTAGCATGAGTAGGAGTTGTTTGAGCCCTGTTGTGCCTACTCATTCATGCTTGTTTGTCATGCCTGCTACTGCTTAGAGTTGTGTCAGGTCTGATTCATCGGGAATGAATCAGAGGTGTGTGAACATGTCCTACCATTGAGAGCTAAGTGTGTGAACACGATTTGGTAAAGGTAGCGGTGAGAGTCCATGTAGAAGTACATGGTGGGTTGTCTCATTGAAGCCGTCCTTAGGAACTGAGTTCTATGTTTGTGATCCATGACTCAGCTACTACCATACACTGGGCCCTGAAATATGACCCCGCTCGACTTCTTATTCACCCTTGTCCTCTGTCCAGGAGTTGCAAGTAGTTTCTGGTGTTTGTAGTATGCTGGAGGCCGTGGACAGCGCTGACCGTAGGGGTGGGCTGTGATGCGGTAGGCACGTGGCCGGGTATACTGGGCGCCCGTTTGGTGTCACGGAACCCTGTTCACATCATTTGGGGCTGTGAGTGAAACTCCGGCCGGATCTCCTCATGGATGGAACCCGAATAGGAGATAAACCTGGACTAGAGACTTGAGTGCTTAGGTAGGTCGTGGTCTACACCCACGTCGGCTTTCGCTTGAAGTCTGCCGAGCACATGTCGTGTGCAGACGCTAAGTGGTGGAAACATGTATGAAGAAGTACACCCCTGCAGGGTTAACATCATCTATTCGAATAGCCGTGTCCGCGGTAAAGGACTTCTGGGTTGCTTATATCAGTTCATAGACAAGTGAAAGTGGATACCCTAAAATACGCAAGATAAGCGTGAGTGCTATGGATGGCGTTCTCATAGGGAGACGGGAGCGGATCCATAGTGGTGTATTGATATGGTGAATATGTGGACTCGTGTGCGCCACCTCAAAAGAGTTACTTGCAGTCGTAGTTTAGGATAGCCACCGAGTCAAAGCTGGCTTGCTGTAGTTAAACCCCACCATCCCCTTGGTTGATAATGGTGCATATGTAGTTAGTTCTGATGTAAGTCTTGCTGGGTACATTTGTACTCATGTTTGCCTATTTTATGTTTTTGCAGAGAGACTTCGGTCTCACTAGTAGTTCCGCGTGGACTTCGACGTTTAGCTTGTTACCTCAGCTACGGTCTTGTGCCTCGGCAGGATTTGGTAGATAGTCAGGCTTCTCAGCCTTTTCCATTTATAGATGTCTGTACCCAGACATGATAGCTTCCGCTTGTGCTTTGATCTGTATGCTCTGAATGTTGGGTCGTGAGACCCCTGTTTGTAATATCTCGCTCCTCGGAGCCTATTGATTAAATACTTGAGTTGTAGAGTCATGTTGTGATGCCATGTTGTATTTGCACATATCGAGCATATTGTGTGTATGTTATTGGATTGCTTGGTATGTGTGGGATCTGACTATCTAGTTGTTTATCTTTAGTAGCCTCTCTTACCGGGAAATGTCTCCTAGTGTTTCCACTGAGCCATGGTAGCTTGCTACTGCTCCGGAACACACAGGTTGGCCGGCATGTGTCCTTCTTCGTTCCTGTGTCTGTCCCTTCGGGGAAATATCACGCGGTGAATACCGGAGTCCTGCTAGACCAGTGCTACAGCCTGGATTCACTCGCTGATGACCGACACGTTCGATGTTGGGTCATGGATGCCTGTCCCTGTAAGTTTGTGCCACTTTGGGTTTACGACTAGCCATGTCAGCCCGGGCTCCTTATCATATGGATGCTAGCGACACTATCATATACGTGTGCCAAAAGACGCAAACGGTCCCGGGCAAAGGTAAGGCGACACCCGTGGGAATACCGTGCGTGAGGTCGCAAAGTGATATGAGGTGTTACATGCTAGATCGATGTGGCATTGAGTCGGGGTCCTGACAGCGTTGGTATAGTTCTGCGCGGACTTCGACGTTTAGCTTGTTACCTCAGCTACGATCTTGTGCCTCGGCAGGATTTGGTAGATAGTCAGGCTTCTCAGCCTTTTCCATTTATAGATGTCTGTACGCAGACATGATAGCTTCCGCTTGTGCTTTGATCTGTATGCTCTGAATGTTGGGTCGTGAGACCCCTGTTTGTAATATCTCGCTCCTCGGAGCCTATTGATTAAATACTTGAGTTGTAGAGTCATGTTGTGATGCCATGTTGTATTTGCACATATCGAGCATATTGTGTGTATGTTATTGGAATGCTTGGTATGTGTGGGATCTGACTATCTAGTTGTTTATCTTTAGTAGCCTCTCTTACTGGGAAATGTCTCCTAGTATTTCCACTGAGCCATGGTAGCTTGCTACTGCTCCGGAACACTCAGGCTGGCCGGCATGTGTCCTTCTTCGTTCCTGTGTCTGTCCCTTCGGGGAAATGTCACGCGGTGAATACCGGAGTCCTGCTAGCCCAGTGCTACAGCCTGGATTCACTCGCTGATGACCGACACGTTCGATGTTGGGTCATGGATGCCTGTCCCTGTAAGTTTGTGCCACTTTGGGTTTACGACTAGCCATGTCAGCCCGGGCTCCTTATCATATGGATGCTAGCGACACTATCATATACGTGTGCCAAAAGACGCAAATGGTCCCGGGCAAAGGTAAGGCGACACCCGTGGGAATACCGTGCGTGAGGTCGCAAAGTGATATGAGGTGTTACATGCTAGATCGATGTGGCATTGAGTCGGGGTCCTGACAGCGTTGGTATCAGAGCTTGACTGCCTGTAGGATTACCAAGCCAAACTGGTCGAAGTTGAGTCTAGAAATTCTTTAGTTATATAAGGGAATTGATTGTGGGATGGAATGTAAGGCTCTTTTTACTCCTTATACCTCATGGCCTTCTGATCTGAGTCATCATCTTCTCTTCTACGGGGACTAAGAACTAGGCTATCTCTTCTTTCCATTAGGATCACATGTTACTAATCCGTAGACTTATAAGATTGTTGGATTAAGCCTCAGTTCAGTTTCTACCTCGGTATGTTAATTATTGATCTCGAGACCTTGATATTGTGCTTCTGAGTGGTTATGCCACCATTTTTGTGAATGTCTCAAATCTTTTCTGAGCATTTACAGCCGTTATGCTGTCCGAGTCATCCCAGGTTTCTAAATAGTCTGAAGCATTTGCAAAATCCCTTCCTCCCGTTCCGATGTTCCTTTGGGCCAGATTACCCACACTAACCGGTGCGTTGAGGTAATTTATTACCTTGACATATATGTTGGAGCTACTATTATGACCCTAGGTGTTTTAGGGAGTCACCTAGTAATCTAGCAATGCTTTGTGTTCCCAGTGTGAAGATTCTGGCCATCATTCTCGAAAGCATCTCGTGGTGCTACTTAGGAGTAGGTATTCTATTCCTGGGTTCTTGAACCCGAGATTCACTCTACTTACTTCATGTTGACAGGGTTTGCTAGTTCCTTTAGGATATTAGTAACTTTTGCATTAGTCCTCGAGGTCCATGGTATTTTCCTTCTTCCAAATACTATGAACCGTTTATGGCAGAAGTTCTTTGAACCAAAAGATCACAACTAGAGCTCTTGATGAGTTCTCGACTCTATGTTATGACTCTGCCAGTTCTACCTTTCCGCATGGATTATCCGGAAGAAACCTGTTGAACCTGGTTCGACATACTAATCTACGCATCCACAACTCAAAAAGTTATATGTTCCTTTGAGTTGTCCCTCTTTAGTTGTCTACTGACCTTCGTCTATCAATTTATAGTCAAGAGTATGCGTGCGTTCGTTTATCGATGCCTATTAGTCTTGTGGTCCGTCAAGCCATTCTATCGCGGAATGACTAGGAGAAACAAACTCCAGTACCTCTTCCATATCTAGGATTGGGTCAAAACAATTGTACTCCGCAGATCAAAATGCCAATCCAGCCTTTGCTCTGTTCTACCTTGGAGTATTACCATATTTTATATCGGGATTGTTATAGGAATTGCACACCATCCTATGAACTCTTGGTAGTGATACTTCTCACCATCATTAGTCATTCCTCGGTCCTCATGCTGATGCAACCGGAATACCGACAAATGAATTGTGATGTGTGAAATCAATACTCCCAGCAACCTCGTTGCTTGGTAGTTAAAGGATAATAATTTCATTCTTAGCGTGTTGGTTTTTGAATCATCCTTCTAAGACTGATCGTGCTACCTAGTCCTTATTTCGGTGCACCCTTCGATTGATGAGTTAGGATCTTGTCAAGTCCTCACTCATTTGATCATATCGTCTTGCCCTCAAAAGCGAGATTGTTCTCGAGCTTAGTAACATACCGATGGTTCGTGATTTTTCGAATATCTTCTCGGAAGTATTACCAGGTTGTCCCCTGACTGTTATGTTGAGCTCGTGATCAAGTTGGTTTCTTGTGAACCACCCTCTCTCCAAGAATCGGTGTTGGATACCCCTGAGCTAGTTGGTTAAGCTAGACAACAACTTGGAGAGTTGGAAGATAAAAGCTTGCCTGACTTAGTTCGTTCCAAAGGGATATTCTTGTGTAGTGTGCGTTGAAGAAAGATGATATCTTCATCAATTGATCCTTGAGACCAGTTGCTGGAGCTATTGTCTTGCCAAAACTTTGATTTGAGTGTGGGCTATTCTCAAATCAAATCCGAACCAACGATATTTGTAATGTTGTCTTACTCGTGGTTGATTCCTCGAGCATACACCATTATATCTTATGGGTCTGACCAATACTATCACCTTGTTCACATAGTTATGGAATTCCATCTCCATGGGAAGCTGGATGAATTGTTGTCGAGCCCATCGACAACATCCTTGTCTCCTCCATAATTTTGCTGAACATTAAGCTAGTGTTGGAAACTTCTGAAAGCATTTCTTCATGCTAACTCATGAAGTATGTGTTTGATGAAAGGGGTGACTTCCTCTTATACACGTGCATTTGGTGAAAGTTGCCGCCGTGAATTTGAGAAAGTTAGTTTTGCTTCCTCTGGAATCATCCCAAGTCAGTCATGCATATGTGCGAAGTATTCTATGGTTTGGAGACTTGCAACCGTCATTCCATATGTGTTCCGAGCACACCAAGCCACTGATTGATTTGTTCAAGGAGAAGAAGTTCCTTCTTAAGAGCATGCCTTATGCAAGGATTTTGATATCCTCGTTGATGGTTCCCCACCTGAACTCGGTAGTGTTTTATTATAAGACTACCACGTGGTCATGCTTGTCTGGGACAACGTGTTCACATGTTTGTAGCAGAACCAGCTCATGTTTTGGAGCTTGCTATCGCAGTTCATTTCCCGAGAATCTCGCAACGTCATCTCGTCGAATTGTGTTGCAAAACTTCTTTTCTTCCTAGACCCGATGAGTCTGGAATATCCTGACACCAACCAGATCTGAATCTCAGGCAGATATGATGGTTGGAACTTTTCCCAAGAACTATAATATTGGTCCCTCGATAACCGGTAAGGTGGATGTCGTGGCCAACACACCCAACCGGAAGACCTATTATTGTAGTATCTTGATTGAAGAAGTTAGCCACCTCCCCATAGGGATTTCGCAGGATTTACTCCCTAGTTGTTCCTTATGGATTCTATTGCTCCCGAAGTCCGACCTTTTACTTGATGTTCTAGTTATCAAACCATATCTATGAATGGGTTACACTAGCACATCAAGGAGAACATTAGAAGCGGAGTGCTAAATGTCTCTCGGTCGATCATCCAGATTTTATTTCCTTGGCTCCGTCAAGGGTGAAATCTGAGAAAGTGTTATCTTCCTTTGCATCTGCATCCTCCATCACCATTCATCATGGTAGTAAGTTGTGTTACCGGACCCTTGACACGGATGTTGGTAAAACCTTGATGAATATGGAAATGCTCAAGTTCTTGAGAGCACGCACAAGCGCTAGGTGTTATCATTGACACTAACTGGGATTGCCCCAGATTTCCTCGGTTACGCTATAACCATTCCAATAGTGGAATAACTCTCTATTGTTGAGCCTCTCCCCAGCTACTAGAATCATTCCCATCATTTGCATTTTGTTCCCGGCTTGCACCGCCATTGTGCCACCCTACTCTGGATTACCCTTCTCAGTAATTACTGATCAGGATCATTTTCAAAAGTGGTTCTACCATGGGTCTCATCCATTTCCGGTGGTAAACAAATTCATCCATTACGTTGTCTTCAACAAGGTAATCCACATCATCCAAGTCCGAGTATGCCATTCTACCGACCCCCTCCAAACGATCGCTCGAGAATTGCCTTAGGCTGGTTTAAAGAGTTTCAATGATCTTTGAATCAAAGGTAATTCTTTTTGCCACTTAAGGGGATATTTCTACGAGTCACCTTCCCTAAGGTGCATCATTATGGTATCATGGCAATTCAACTCCTCGCTACGTTGACAACCGGTCACCACATTCTTAAGTTTGGAATTGTTGTCTACCTAGTGAACCTTTGTCATCTGCTTCACTCCATTCCTATGGATGTGTGCTTGATCTCTCAGCTCGAGAGATGTTGCTATGTCTCATTCCAAGAGTTAATCCTGAGTTGTTCGACCTTCGAGAAGAACGATTCTTTTAGGGTCTTTCCTTTCCTCTCATTGTCATCTTAGTTGGAGTTCTCAGAGGAAGACGTCGAGACAAAGATGGTGATCGAAACAACGTTCCTATGAAGTGCAACCTGGATCGTGAAGATTGTGCTAGTTTGCGTTCCCCTTCTCAAGCCTTCAAACTTTGTTCTAGTATAGATTTGGATAGGCATCATGTCACATCCCTGGTCCTGTTATGCACTAGGCTAGACCTCATGTGAGCATCATGTTTTAATTCAAATGAAATTTGAATTGAGGGATTTTCAAAGCCTCAGAAACCTTCTAAAAATGATCAACATTAAAATCTTCTCAAAGAAGTCCAAGAAAATGTTCCTCTTAGTCTCTGAAAATATTGCAAAGAGGTAAAACTCAAAACAATATTTTTGGTATCTCAGAGTTAATTATTTTGGGCCCTTGAATTAAATAAATAACTATTTGTATTGGATATATATTTCTTAATTAATTAATATGTGTCCAATAATTCTGATCTTTGATGAAGGGCTTTGGAATAATCCTACTAGTCCCTACCATAAATATCAGAAGCAATCAAAATTATTTAGTGTCTAAAACTAAATCAAAACAAACTACAGAAAATAGAAAACAGAATTAAATAGAAATAAAAGAGGGAGAGAGAAAACTTACCTGGCGCTCACCTCTCAGCCCACCTGGCCCAGCTCCTTCAGCGGCCTAGCCCACCGCCGCTTCTCCCCCTGTCGTCTAGCTCCCCCTCGCCCCAAAGCTGCTCGGTGGCGCGCGCGGCCACGCGCCCCGGCCACCTCCTCCCTCCCAGCCTGCCTGGCTCCTCCTCGACGCCCCGATGACGCCACGCGCCTCCCCGACCCCCTCTCACTTCTCCCTCGCTCTCTGGACCTCCCTCCCCCTCGCTCCTCTGCTTCCCCCCCCATGACCGAGAGTCGTCGTCGCCGCCGCTCGCCATAGCCACGGCCACCGACCACCACTCGCCTCGCCGACCAATCCAGAAGGACCGCAGCGTCGTCCTCATCACCTATGCAGAGCCAAGCTACGCCGGACGCACTGCATCACCGCCTTCTTCATCGTCTTCAAGCTCCGGCCCCGAGATCGCCGGCGACCCCGCGCTCGCCTCGCAGCCCCCCGAGCCCACTGACCACCCCTGCAGACTCGACGTGAGCTCCTCTTCGTTTCCCCTCCATCTTTTCGCTCGATTTCGTGCCGTATCCATCGTCTCCGCCGAGCCCGAGAGCCCATCGCCGCCGGCCACGAGGTCGCCGTGGCTAGAGCTCGCGCGCGTCACGTCCAAGCACACCACCGTGCTCAGCACCACGCCAGGATCCCAAAACCCTAGTCTATTGCTCCTGTTGTGTACCGTAGCCACCGCTCGCGCCTCACCCGAACTCCGGCCGCCGCCGTCGTCATGATTGCCGTCGCCTCCGGCCACCCTAGCTTCTCCCGTTTGCCCTGTTAGATGCGCGCGAGCCTGGGCATCCCGTAGAGCCCCTCCGCCGTTTTCTTGGTCATCGGAGGGCGAATCCCGACGCTCTCCGCCGTCCCTAGCCTCGCCGGCGACGAGCCTCGGGTCAACTCCGGCGAGTTTGACCCGGGTTTGACCCCACTGGCCGGTTTGACCCCCCCCCCCCTCTCTCACTGACATGCGGGCCCCGCCCGGCTAATTAAGTTAGGTTAGTATTAACTAAGCTCGGTTAGTTTAGTTAGACACTGACACTCGGGACCCACAGGTCAAGGTTTGACCGGACTGTGCCACGTTGACCTGCTGACGTCATCATGACGTCAGGATGGCGCAGTAATGTTTTCTGGATTTATTTTTATTCAGAAAATTCCAGGAAATTGTATAAACTTCTCAAAATCATAGAAATTCAACCGTAACTCCAAATTAAATAATTTATATATGAAAAATTATCAGAAAAATTCAAGGAATCCATCTGTACCATTTTCATGCATGTTAGAACAACTTATAGCTGATGTTTAGCACAAATCAATTAAATGGCATTTGAATAATCACATATGGAGTTTATATTTGAATCTTGTATTCAAACCAACTTCATTTAATCTGTTGCTAGTTGCATTAGCTCAAAACACATTCATATTGCCATGTCATGAGCATGCATCATATTGTGCATTGCATTGATTGTATTTCTTCTTTGTTGCCGGTATCTGTTCCCTCCCGGTAGACGATGTTCCGACGTTGTGATCATTGACACTGATGAAGACTCAATGTTATCTTCAGAAGTGCCAGGCAAGCAAAACCCCCTTGTTCATTCCGATACAATCCTACTCTCTCGCTCCTACTCTCTTTTACTGCATTAGGACAACATCGATTCATCTGTTACTTGTTGCGGTAGCTGAACCCCTTTATCCTTTGCATGACCTGTCATTGCCACAGTAAATAGATGAAACCCACTAGCATGAGTAGGAGTTGTTTGAGCCCTGTTGTGCCTACTCATTCATGCTTGTTTGTCATGCCTGCTACTGCTTAGAGTTGTGTTAGGTCTGATTCATCGGGAATGAATCAGAGGTGTGTGAACATGTCCTACCATTGAGAGCTAAGTGTGTGAACACGATTTGGTAAAGGTAGCGGTGAGAGGCCATGTAGGAGTACATGGTGGGTTGTCTCATTGAAGCCGTCCTTAGGAACTGAGTTTTATGTTTGTGATCCATGACTGAGCTACTACCATACATTGGGCCCTGAAATATGACCCCGCTCGACTTCTTATTCACCCTTGTCCTCTGTCCAGGAGTTGCAAGTAGTTTCTGGTGTTTGTAGTATGATGGAGGCCGTGGACAGCGCTGACCGTAGGGGTGGGATGTGATGCGGTAGGCACGTGGCCGGGTATACCGGGCGCCCGTTTGGTATCACGGAACCCTGTTCACATCGTTTGGGGCTGTGAGCGAAACTCCGGCCGGATCTCCTCATGGATGGAACCCGAATAGGCGATAAACCTGGACTAGAGACTTGAGTGCTTAGGTAGGTCGTGGTCTACACCCACGTCGGCTTTCGCTTGAAGTCTGCAGAGCACATGTCGTGTGCAGACGCTAAGTGGTGGAAACATGTATGAAGAAGTACACCCCTGCAGGGTTAACATCATCTATTCGAATAGCCGTGTCCGCGGTAAAGGACTTCTGGGTTGCTTATATCAGTTCATAGACAAGTGAAAGTGGATACCCTAAAATACGCAAGATAAGCATGAGTGCTTTGGATGGCGTTCTCGTAGGGAGACGGGAGCGGATCCATAGTGGTGTATTGATATGGTGAATATGTGGACTCGTGTGCGCCACCTCAAAAGAGTTACTTGCAGTCGTACTTTAGGATAGCCACCGAGTCAAAGCTGGCTTGCTGCAGTTAAACCCCACCATCCCCTTGGTTGATAATGATGCATATGTAGTTAGTTCTGATGTAAGTCTTGCTGGGTACATTTGTACTCACGTTTGCCTATTTTATGTTTTTGCAGAGAGACTTCGGTCTCACTAGTAGTTCCGCGTGGACTTCGACGTTTAGCTTGTTACCTCAGCTACGATCTTGTGCCTCGGCAGGATTTGGTAGATAGTCAGGCTTCTCAGCCTTTTCCATTTATAGATGTCTGTACCCAGACATGATAGCTTCCGCTTGTGCTTTGATCTGTATGCTCTGAATGTTGGGTCGTGAGACCCCTGTTTGTAATATCTCGCTCCTCGGAGCCTATTGATTAAATACTTGAGTTGTAGAGTCATGTTGTGATGCCATGTTGTATTTGCACATATCGAGCATATTGTGTGTATGTTATTGGAATGCTTGGTATGTGTGGGATCTGACTATCTAGTTGTTTATCTTTAGTAGCCTCTCTTACCGGGAAATGTCTCCTAGTGTTTCCACTGAGCCATGGTAGCTTGCTACTGCTCCGGAACACTCAGGCTGGCCGGCATGTGTCCTTCTTCGTTCCTGTGTCTGTCCCTTCGGGGAAATGTCACGCGGTGAATACCGGAGTCCTGCTAGCCCAGTGCTACAGCCTGGATTCACTCGCTGATGACCGACACGTTCGATGTTGGGTCATGGATGCCTGTCCCTGTAAGTTTGTGCCACTTTGGGTTTACGACTAGCCATGTCAGCCCGGGCTCCTTATCATATGGATGCTAGCGACACTATCATATACATGTGCCAAAAGACGCAAACGGTCCCGGGCAAAAGTAAGGCGACACCCGTGGGAATACCGTGCGTGAGGTCGCAAAGTGATATGAGGTGTTACATGCTACATCGAAGTGGCATTGAGTCGGGGTCCTGACAGCGTTGGTATAGTTCCGCGTGGACTTCGACGTTTAGCTTGTTACCTCAGCTACGATCTTGTGCCTCGGCAGGATTTGGTAGATAGTCAGGCTTCTCAGCCTTTTCCATTTATAGATGTCTGTACCCAGACATGATAGCTTCCGCTTGTGCTTTGATCTGTATGCTCTGAATGTTGGGTCGTGAGACCCTTGTTTGTAATATCTCGCTCCTCGGAGCCTATTGATTAAATACTTGAGTTGTAGAGTCATGTTGTGATGCCATGTTGTATTTGCACATATCGAGCATATTGTGTGTATGTTATTGGAATGCTTGGTATGTGTGGGATCTGACTATCTAGTTGTTTATCTTTAGTAGCCTCTCTTACCGGGAAATGTCTCCTAGTGTTTCCACTGAGCCATGGTAGCTTGCTACTGCTCCGGAACACTCAGGCTGGCCGGCATGTGTCCTTCTTCGTTCCTGTGTCTGTCCCTTCGGGGAAATGTCACGCGGTGAATACCGGAGTCCTGCTAGCCCAGTGCTACAGCCTGGATTCACTCGCTGATGACCGACACGTTCAATGTTGGGTCATGGATGCCTGTCCCTGTAAGTTAATGCCACTTTGGGTTTACGACTAGCCATGTCAACCTGGGCTCCTTATCATATGGATGCTAGCGACACTATCATATACGTGTGCCAAAAGACGCAAACGGTCCCGGGCAAAGGTAAGGCGACACCCGTGGGAATCCCGTGCGTGAGGTCGCAAAGTGATATTAGATGTTACATGCTAGATCGATGTGCCATTGAGTCGGGGTCCTGACACATCATTTCCTCCACTGCTGTTTGCTTTGCTATTTACATCTGATTGGATGTTTGCAACAACTACCAGTTTCAAATTGGAGTTGTAAAAACATGTTCCTTATGCAGAACAGATCAATTTATTTGCTTATATAATTGTGAAACCTGTTACGTGTCTCCTTGTTTCTCTTTTAGAGTCGTATCTCTTACGCCAGGCAGAACTTTAGGGAAGATAGTGAGCCAAACCATCTTGAGGATAGTGAGATGACCCCAAGGTCCTGTCTTGATGAAGACAGTGAGTTGAAGCTACTCACCAGCAGGTGTGAGACAACCTCTGTGCAGTCGCTGCCTCAATCAGTTCGACTTCTTCAGTCTCAACTTAAAGCGGAAAGGTTTGCTTCAGCTCAGCTCCGACTTGAAGTCAAAGATGCAATGAAGATGTCAGAGGACTGTCGTGCACACCATCATGCCATAAATCTAGTGTTGATGCATCTATCGTTGACACAACTGAAGTCTACTCAGCATCTTCGGCTGTTTGGGGGGCCCGACCTGGCTAGGCCTAGTGCCTTCTGAAGTGCTCTCAGTTTTGTATACTCTTTTGTCGGCGCGTTTATTTGCACTGGTGGCGAACTTTGATGCCCAGTGGATGTAATATGTGTGATAGCCGTGATAGCCTAGCGTAAGTTGCTTGCTTATTTATTTCCTTGTTGTCTTGTTTATTTGTTTGCTTGTAGTCATTGTAGTTCTTTTTCCGCGGTTTGCTAGTGGCTGCAATAACCTATTTTTTAAAACTAGGCCACAATAATCATGGGCCAATATTTAGTGTAGTGACACTGAGCCTCCTACGGGCCATAGAAACAGTGGGCCTTCTACGGGTCATAGAAAAGTGGGCCTTCTACGGGCCGTAGAAATAATGGGCCTTCTACGGGCCGTATCATCAATGGGCCTTATACGGGTCGTATGATCGATTGGCCAAACATGGGCCAATAACAGGCCGCATTATTGTTGTAAATGGGCTAGAGTTGGAATCGTCCGTTCATGGGCCGACCATAACGGGCCATCGTTAGTAGGCCGTATTTGATGACACTATGAAAATGGCCCAACGTATTAACGGACCACAAATGGGCCGACTGTAACCACGGGCTGAATTTGGCCCACACGCAGAAAATGACAGTAACGGGCTGTAAGTAAATGAATGCTGGAAATGAGCCCAAGAATAAATGGGCGCTTAGAAGGCCGGAAGATTACATGGGCTGGAAACGGCCCAACGGAATAACGAGCCGTTAATGGGTATAAAGTGATACACTGTTCATTATGGGCCAGTTTCACCACGGGCCGTTAATGGGTGTAAAGTGATACACTGTTCATTACGGGCCATTTTCACCGCGGGCCGTTAATGGGCTAAGAGTTAAAATGGGCCTCATATGGGCCAAAAGACGTCATGGGCCATACATGGGCCAGAAGTGAAAATGGGCTGGAATCATATTGGATGGCCCAGATGACGCTACTGGGCCTAATTCAGACAGGGCGTAACTGGCCTTAGGATAGCGGGCTGTAAATGGGCTATATGCAAACAAGCCGTTAACATGCTTTCCATGGGCCGGCCCGCCACCTTTTGACCAAGTCAATCGTGTCGGCCTTTTCGTAGGAATGGGCCTCTGTTGGGCCGTGCCACGTGCCGACGTATCATATGCGCCTTCTGTGCAATGAGTGGATGACATCTGTCCCAGCGATGAGCCGACACATGTTTCCTACAGCCAATGATGATTTTGCACATGGAAAATCCCCATTGGTCGGGGCTGTTAATGGGTTATCGGATCCAAAACCCGACCGGATAGCTTAACGGCTTTTCGTTATGGTGGATGCCACGTGTCGGTCACCCTTGACGAAAGCACTTCTGTGACGCGCGATTTATTGTCATGGAAGTGGACACTTCCGTGATGATAATTTTGGTAATGTCATGGAATACTTCTACGACAGCACAGATATGACTATCTTGATTCTATCATAAAATCGTCATGGATGTACATGTATGACAAAAACGCGACCTACTGTGACAAACATGTATCATCACGGAAGTGTATTTTTTTGTAGTGCTCACTCTCAATTTCTTCCTCTTTTGCCCCTATGGTACCAGCTCATCTTCAAATTCGTCATCCTCACCATGTTGCTATTGCTCTTCATGTTCCTCTTGCACTTCCTCTTCTTCTAGCTCATAAGGTTCTTCAACATCAGTGTCACCTTCGAAGTGTAAAAGTGGGTCCTCTCTCTGCCTCCTCATCTCAGCCATCCTAGCCATGAAATCCTCATCTGCCTCCAAGTCAGAGTCATCTTCAGTTAGTAGAACAAGTAGCTTTCTTTTAAGTTCTTGCACCCTCTAAACACTCTTCTTGTGCTTCTTAAACCTTTCAATTTTATTTATCCTCTGAAGCTCCATACTTCTTTCTATCTCCTCTTGCTCCAAATCAACATCTCCTACATTGCCTTCATCCATATCAACATCGCCTACATTGTGCATAATCAAATCAGTGCTTTGCTGTGTGGAGTAAAACTGAATTGGTTCTGCCTCTTGCTCATCTACTACTTGTGCAACTTTCTTTGATGGTGACTTGTACATAACACCTTTATCACTGACCTCATAAACGGTCCTCTCTCCAACAATGCCTATAGGAACCTGCTGCTCATAGACATAACCTATGTTTAAATCTCCATGTCTGGGCTCACTACCCCTAACTACAGTCAATTTAACTATGGTTTGATCTCTGTTGGCAATGTGGTCTAACATCTCATCAACCTGGTCATCATCAGAAATCTCTTGCAAACCTGCTATACCTAACCCAGGATACCTGACAAAATACATGTAGTCATTCTCTCCATACCCTGCTGTCTCCATGAGTGTTATAAGATTCAGAAATGTAATGTCTGAAATACACATGGTCCTTTCCAAATTATGTTTGTCATGAAAGTGGAGTCTAATTTCCCAAATATCATCACACAAAATACAAAACAAAGAAAGAATGCATTGGTTAAACATTCCAAAAATAGAGGTTGAGCTACAGTATACATAAGTGTTAACTGAATTGTTAACTAAACACATGCCTGTATTAATTGAATTTTTAACTGAACACATGCCAGTGTGTCTAACTAAAGTTTTCCCATGGCATTTTTAACAGTGCAGACATACAGTGCACGCATTTGTACTGTAGTTTGTTAACTGAATTCAGATTCAGATAACTTAAGACTTGGTACACCAGAGGTAAGTCAACTATTGCATCAGTGCACAAGACAAAGGGATCAACATATGTTCATAATTACTACACAATTATTCTAAATGATCTAATTTATGCACAAGACAGAAGCAATCACCATCTGCCCATCCAAATTTATGCACATACATCAAGGGATAGGCTAGACTACAAATTAATAATACTAATCACAGACCTAATTTAACTATCAAATTTATATGATCCTTTCCAATCTCAAATAAGACATCTGGCATGAAAATCCCCATTTTGTTTAAGAACCCTAACCCTAACCCTAAATTCGAAAGGAAACGAGGGAGAAATCTTACTCAACACCCACTAATGTTGAAGCCCATTGAAGACTACCGGTCGGAGTGGCATGGATAGCACGGGCGAGAGCGCCGGCGACGCGATACTCCAATGACGGCGAAGGCGCTCGCCCGTGTGGGGCCTGAGTAGGGTTTGAGCTGCCGCACACTTCCTCCGTTGGGTTAGGATCACCGCCGCCAAGCAACCCTCCACCAGCGCGCGCCATCCATTCCGCCATTGTACGCATCCACTCCGCCGCCATCATTAGTATCCATGGAGGAAGCAGGGTGAGAGAGACAGATGAGAGAGGGGAAAGGGGGTGGGGGATGAACTGGTCAGATCTACTGAGCCAGTTTTTACCCACACGACGCGTCCGATGTCCCTGTAGCGCTGTTAGACGGCATCAGCTTGCGGCCGTGATGCCACATCGATGAAACAGGGTCCCACCTATCATAATAGTCCTTAAAATTCCCGAATAGAAGGTTTGGTGTTTTCTGCAAATGATTAGGTGTGAAATCAGTGTTTTCTGCAACAAAATCATAGAAGAGTCTTTTCTGCAACCGTAGGCTTCAATGTATTGATTTTTTTGCAATTCACTCGAGCAGTTCATATTCCTAAAATTTAGTAAGCATCAAAAGCTTGCAAGATTTCAACAAATAGCAGTTTCTATTCCTAAAAGATCACAATCATACTCTGCATAATGCATTTTTTTATTTCTGCACGGGAAAAGAACCTACAAACTCGGTCAAATCATCTCTCAATTAAATAGTGAATGCAAGAGTTTAATGGCTAGTTCTTTGCATAACTTGTAAGTTTGCTGACTGTTACCAATTCTCTTTGCATAACACATTTGCTACAATTTATATTGACAATACAAACACTAGAGAATTCTCAAACTTAAACATTCAGAGATACAAAAATCTCAACAGCTCATACCACATGAATTTCATGCCCTCAATAGCTCAAAAAATAACACAGAAGCTCTTAATTTCATCTTGTTCTGCACCAAAATGAAAAGCACTAGCTTGTCTTAAATCAAATAGAAGGGGAGGTCATGGGACTAAATAGAGGAATGGCCATCAAGATCGAGGGCTAGTGGTGAGGAGTAATCCAAGGAGTCAGTCACGGCCCGCAGAGGGCGAGCTGCAGCCGACGACAGACCCATCATGATCAGCGAAAGGCATGTCATGGTGCCAGATGTGACTGGTGAAGGGAGAGTCACAGCCGACGGGGAGCGCATCAAGGCCGGTGGAGGGAAAGTCGCTGCCGACGAAGGTCTCGTTGCAGCCGACGTAGGGCAAGGGCTAGCCGGCGGAGGTCTCGTAGCCGGTGTAGGCCAGCCAAATCCATCTCAAAAACAATCAAGGATTATGGCCCTAGATGGCGAATAGGCGAAGGGGTTTTGTGCTAATGTGTGTTTAAGTTGCTGGTGGGAGCTCCGCCTTTAGTAGATGCCGTTTGCTACAGATCCAACGGGGTGAGATCCAAGTTTTTAGATTTTCACCGCAATCAAGTTTTCACTTGATACTTCACCTTAAATAAATATAAAACAATATAGGCCTATTATAAAAGTTCATTGGAAGTATAAATCACTTTAAATATAATTAAAATTACATTGAGATATCTGGATCATCGAACGACCACTATCGCTGCCAGAACAAGCCACCAACACACCTTGTCCCCGTTCCCATACCGGAGTCGGCTAGCCCTTGTTGATGACAACCGGTAAATCTTCATGCATATGGCCCTAAGGACTAGGAACTTGGAGTCATGGTCGTCGTTGTTGTACTGGTCTGGAGCATCTCGCACCAAATCTTTCGCACTGCGAGAAACTTTGCTCCAAGAAGAAGAAATGGATTTATGCTAGAGTTCCATCTATTTTGACCCGGCGGACGAATTGAGGAGAATTGAAGTCGGGAAGACCAACTCAAAGATGAAGCATCATCGTCCAACCGAGCTCCAACCTTGCAAGAACTAAAAGGATCTAACTAAACTGCTAGCTGGAGGGGGAGAGAGAGATGTGTCCTGGTTGGCGACTTGGCAATATGCTGGAGATTGGCGACATGCCATCCTTCTTCCTCCCGATTTCTCCTCTTGATTCTTCTTTCTTCCTTTACTGATCCCAACTTAGTACTCTAATCTTCCTTGTCCAATTCTCTTGTTCCTTTCAGATCACAAAAATCCCCATGTTCTCCCTTCTCCCCAATGTCCTGTAGAGAGAGAAGAAAATACAGTGCCTTCCCTTGATTCTGTTCAAATCCAAGCTCTTGTGCTTTTGTGTAGATTTCCTTGTGAGTGTAGACTCCCAAGTTTCCCCTAATCTTAGTTTGTCCATAGTCCACCTGCTTTTCGCTAGGGTCCTACTCAGTGCCTGGATCTGCTGAGCCAGTCCGTGGAAGCCTCTTAACCGGTTGTCTAGCCTGCTGCTTTGATCTGGTGAGCTAGTGAGTGCAAGGTATTATTTATTTGAGACTCTGTGAAAGTGCAACTAATCCCTAGGTGGTTTTGGTAATTCATAATAACATATAGCTCACTGAACTAATATCCATTCAAGACAAATATTTCAGGAAGTTCAATGAATGGCATGGCATGGACTAGAGATGTGGACCCCTCAAAATGCTAAGAACATATATTGGCAAAAGCTCAAGTCTCTCCATCTTTATTTTAGTGATCCAAGATCACATTGAGTCCATAGGAAAGCCAATACTATTAAAATGGGATGAGGTGTTGCTTAATGGCTTGCTTGCTCAAATGCTTAGTGATATTGCTCCAAAACCCTCAGCCACTTTCTCCATCCAAATATGTCAAAACCCTAAACTCCAACTCGGCCCCACTGATTCTTTCTATCCGGGCCACCGAGTTCATATGACATAGCCACTACCAGAAACCCTAACAGTTCAGTCTCACCGATAAGGGTCTCGGTCTCACCGAGATGGCCTTGCCAATGCTCTGTGACTTGTTGCATTTATTTCAGTCTCACTGAGTTATGTGATCGGTCTCACTGAGTTGTCTTGACAGACTCTCTATTTCCTTATTGCTTCACTTTGGTCTCACCGAGTTGATGCAATCAGTGTCACCGAGATGATGTTTGCCCTAAGCCCTAGCACATTGGTCTCACCGAGTTGTTCCAGTCGGTCCCATCGAGATTCCTAACGTTCACATTTTTGAACATATCGGTCTCACCAAGTTTAACTATTTGGTCCCACCGAGATGAGTCAAATGTGTGTAACAGTTGGATTTTGTATGGAGGCTATATATACCCCTCCACCCCCTTCTCCATTTGCGAGATAGCCATCGAAACATGCGTACACTTCCACCATACATTTTCTGAGAGAGAACCACCCACTCGTGTGTTGAGATCAAGACATTCCAATCCCACCACAAGAATCTTGATTTCTAGCCTTCCCCAAGTTGCTTTCCACTCAATTCATCTTTCTAGCATAGCCAAATCTGAGAGAGTAGAGTTGAGTGTTGGGGAGACTATCACTTGAAGCACAAGAGCAAGGAGTTCATTATGAACACACCATCTATTACCTTTTGGAGAGTGGTGTCTCCTAGATTGGTTAGGTGTTGCTTGGGAGCCTCCGTCAAGATGTGGAATTGAACCAAGCAGTTTGTAAGGACAAGGAGATCGCCTACTTCATGAAGATCTACCCGAGTGAGGCAAGTCCTTTGTGGGCGATGACCATGGTGGGATAGACAAGTTTGCTTCTTCGTGGACCCTTCGTGGGTGGAGCCTTACATGGACTCACGCAGCCATTACCCTTCGTGAAGTCTCCATCAACGTGGACGTACGATAGCACCACCTATCGAAACCGTGCCAAAAATCTTCATCTCTCCATTGCGTTTGCCTTCTCCAAACCCTTCCCTTTACCTTCATATGCAATGTTTTCACTTTCCGCTGCTACACTCATAGAATTGCATGTGTAGGTTGATTGGTTGACTTGTGCTAATTGCTAAAATCTTCCCACAACTAAAACCAGGAGAAGGTTGGATTTTTATTTGGTCAAGTAGTCTAATCACCCCCTCTAGACATACTTTCGATCCTACAAGTGGTATCAGAGCTTTGGTCTCCATTTTCCTTGATTTTAATAGCTTTGGTGATCATAGCCTTGGTTTCACAACCTAGGAGAGTATGGCGTCTAGCGAGGGAAATTACCACTGTAGAGGTCCTTACTTTGATGGTACAAACTTTGCTGGTTGGAAGCATAAGATGAAAATGCATATTCTTGGTCATGACCCCGCCGTTTAGGTTGTTGTGTGTATTGGCTTGCAAGGTGATTTCTTCGAGGATGTAAAAGAACCGGATCATGAAGGGACAACGGAAGAAATGAAGATGTTGCAATACAATGCTCAAGCTTGAGATATTATCTTCAATGGATTATGCCCCGAAGAATTCAACAAAATCAACCACCTTGATAATGCAAAGGAAATTTGGGATACTTTGGTTGGTATGCACAAAGATACCGAGTCCGTCCAAGAATCCAAGTTGGATGTGCTTCAAGGTCAACCTGACAAGTTCAAGATGAAGGATGATGGAGTCGCCGAAATGTACTCTAGGCTTTCTCTCATCACAAATGAGATTGCCGGCTTAGGAAGTGAAGAGATGACCGACATATTCATCATTGAGAAGATCCTAAGAGCCTTGGATGGAAAATATGACACCGTGTGCACCTTGATCGAAATGATGCCCAATTACAAAGATCTCAAGTCTATAGAAGTCATTGGTAGAATTATTACTCATGAGATGTCACTCAAGGATAAGGAAGAGCTCCATAACAAGTCAAGTGGTGCTTATAAAGCTTCAAGTGATGCTCCTACAATATCAAGTGAGAAGCAAGTCTCTAATGAAGAATTGAGCTTAATGGTGAAGAAATTCAACAAGTTCTACAAGAATAGAAGAAAAGAGAGAAGCTCCAAGTCAAGGCCCTACAATGACAAAAGATCTTCTAGTCGTGATCGTAATTGCTACAATTGTGAAAGACCCGGACACTACTCAAATGAGTGTACGACTCCCTACAAGAAAAGAGAAGACTCACCAAAGAGGAGGAGTAGAAGAGATGACTCACCTCCAAAAGAGATAAGGAGTAGAGATGATCGTTATGAACGAAGACCCTCTTGTAGAAACAAGGATTCATAAAGGAAGGACAAGTCATCAAAGAGCTACACAAGACAAAGACATCAAGATCACGTTGGTGAATGGGTATCCAATTCCGACTCCGACAACTACTCTGAGAGAAGCTATCACTCCGACTCTGACTATACTCGAGATGAAGGTGTTACTGGTCTTGCACTTGTGTCATCCAACTCCTACGACATATTTGACTCACCAAATGAAGGAATTGGAAGCTTCATGGCTAGAGGCCCTAAGGTATCACAACCCAAGTATGTTGATTTCAATAGTGATGAAGATGATTTACTAGGTGATGATTATTTACTTGTTAACAACACTAGTGATGAAAACTATGATGAACCTGCTAGTAATCATGCTAATCAAGATGAAACAAATGATAATGATAAGTAGGAGATTGAGCATCTAACTAAATAATTAAACACTCTTAAGTTAGCTCATGAAACAACTCTAGAGGATCATAGAGAACTACCAAGGACTCATGAGAAGCTACGCTTCAAGACGCTAAATTTAGAGCAGAATCATGAGTTTCTAAAAGCTATCAATGATGATCTTCGAAAGAAGAGTTCTTCTTATCTTGCCAAACGTCTCCTCTTGTCTACTTATATGCCACAAGTAAATTGTAACGGCCCAAGATCGACACTCCAGATGCCTTCCATGTTTTTTGTTGTTGCCATGTGTTTCATTTGTTTGTTGCATTTCATCATCGCATCATTCGCATTGCACCGCACTCTATTGCCGTCATTTTTTAAAACTTGCATCCGCTCGAAGTTGCCGCTTCTTCCTTGTCTGTGTTAACCTCCACTCAGATCAACTAAACCGCTCTCTTCTCTGAGCCAATCAAACCCCCTTGTTTCCATGGCCTTTCGCCGAACCCCTCGCGCACGTCCGAATGCTTCCCCGAACCCGAACAACTCGGTCGTGACTGACAGGTTTGGATTATTCCCGAACATCTCCCAAATATCTTCGGTTTCCTCATTGGACCATCCCGTTGACCCGGAGCCATTTGATCTAAATCGGAGAGCCCCAAATCTCCTTCTTTCCCTATTTATAGACCACCACATTCACAGTCTGGACAAACCCTAGATCCTAGCTCTCTTGTCCCGTCGGTGCCGCTGCTGTCTTCTCCTACCTCAGGATCCTCCCGATCCAAATCCACCCGTAGCCAACCACCTCACTCCTCATGTTCGGCCACCACCCAACCAGCGCCTTCCACCGATCTCCCAACCAGCAAACCACCTCCTCTTCTCGATCCATCTTGGTGTCCACCTTCAGATCGAGAAGGAGCCTCAATCCCGAGCTCCTCCTCTACTTCTTCCCAAGGTGCCAAAGCCTACCTCTTCTCCCCTTGATCCCGAATGGATCGTGAAGCTGCCCGAGGCCCTGAGCAGGAGCGCTCGGCCTCGCCCCCTCCCACTGCCTCCTCCGATAACCACCTCCAGCAGGCCGACCTCGAGCTCACTGACCGGAGCACCAGGTCATGCTGCATCTCCCCGTCGCCTTTCTCTCCTTCCTTTCCCTCTCCCTGTTCCCTCTATCACACTACTGCAGGATGCTGCTAATGTGACACTACGATCAGAGACCCTTTGACAAAACTATGTGCGATGCATTAATCGCAAACGGGGATGTAAAAAGACCGTCAAAAAAGAGGCAAAATGTTTGCGATGGCGGACACATCAAACACGGTTCAGATTTTACTTGCGTGTGCGATGCATGGCATATGGTTGATCCATACAAACTATTTGCGATTAGACAGAACAACAGAAACAGGCAGCCATATAAATGTGTGTGCGATATATGACATACAGTTCGCTTCGATGAACTGTATGCTTTAGGGACTACAACAGAAATGGTCAGCCAGATCAAGGTGTGTGTGCAATATACGGCATACGGTTCACTAGGACGAACTGTTTTCGATTAGGGAAGAGAACCGGAATGGTTCAACTTAACAAGAAGTGTGTAATATGCGGCATATAGTTCACATAGATGAACTGTTTGTGATGAGCTAGAAGAACACAAACAATTCATGTAAACAAGATGTGTGTGATATGTAGTAAACAACCCACTCGGATGAACTGTTTGTGATGAGAAATTATAACACAGACGGTTACTATAGTTAGTTCTTGTGCGATTCTATTTCTGCATAAAACATTGAAAAATGCAAACTAGTTGCTTGCGGTGGCTAGGAGTATCGCACACGATGCGTCTGCGAGTACTCGTGTGCGATGATTAGTAAGTTACACATACATTTCCTTATGTTAACACGTGTGTGATAAATAACACGTGGCACCACATACGGTATTTGGGTTGTGCGTGTGCTCCACTTAGTCTTCCTGCTGCTTAATGAGGCCAGCGAGTAATTGTTTGCATATGTAGGTCGTGAGTGTTTTGGGCGTTGCCACATGTGACATTTTAAATTATCCTGAATATGTAAGACAATTATTAACCGTTGCCATTGTAAATTTGCCTCAACACCGAGCAGAGCATGCACAGGGACGCCAGAGTGGAGCGCGCCGCAGCCGCCTCAATGGCGAGCAAAATGCATGGACGGACGCGAGCAGAGCGCACCGTGGCCGCCTCAACCGTGAGCAACCAGGTGGTCAACCTTCTAGCACCCCGTGGGAGGCGTCACGATGCATCAATAGGACAAGATGGTGATATCTTGACCATGTGTGATAGTGGGCAGACACGTACACATACATCTGGGAATGTGGGCCCATGTTTCGGGCTTCTGATGCATGGCATACGGTTGATCCAAATGAACTGTTTGCGATGAGGCAGAATAACAGAAACGGGCTTTGTAGGCCCAGAACCATCAATAAATTTTGACCTTGTTTCTTGTCACATTGCAGATTACAACACAATAAGTAATCACAAATCTGTTCACACCAATGAAACTAATATGTGTTCCACTTAGCACCGGGCTATAAAAACTACCCACTCGAAAATTAATTCACAGTTCCTCTCCTCATCACCCACGAAACTGGTCTCTCCTGTCTAGTCATTCCATCATGACCAGTAGGAGGAGTTTCGGGTGGACATATAACCAGGCAGCAAAGACCAAGGTCGCGGAAGCACTAGGGAGGTCCCGCCACGAAGCGGCAGCCACAGCAGAGATGTCCTGGTGCGCCACGGAGCCCTCGAACGAGCTCTCACAGGCATGCGAGGGCTCTCACAAGCGCGAGCAGGAGGTGGAGGGATCCATGGATGCTTTCAAGCAAAGTCGTGAGGAATTGAAGAAGGAGATGGAGGATGTCGTTGCTCGGCGATCCATCAATGAGTAGCGACAGTAGTGACCCAGATCGTTGTCTGCGATTTCCTTCTTCTCTTGCCCCTGTGTCTTCCGGGCTTTGCCGCATGTGGCATTTTAAATTATCTGGAATATGTAAGACAATTATTATCTGCGCCATTGTAAATTTGTCGTCCTATTATCCATTGCCATTTTATTTGTCGTCGTATTATCCGTTGCCCTATGTGGCATTTTAAATTAGGCCGAGAAGTTGTGAGCAAGGCGGGCGGCTAGTGGATGGAGGTCGAAGAGCTCGCTTCCCGGTGAGCATGGGCGGCCTTGCTGCTCGCACGTGTCCTGTCGAGCCTGCGAGCTGGACAGGATGCACACGTCCCATCGAGCCTACATGGCGGACTGCTCGCATGCGTCCCATCGAGCCTGCACAGCAGACTTCTCGTGCTCTCCCTGTCTAATCAAACAGCTGCACACACGCCACCGAGTATGGTTAATTTTGGCACAAAATACAAAGATGACCAGTGAACGAGGATGGAGGTAGTACTATCCCATAAGAAAAGAGGGAGATGTAGCCTCATTTAAATGGTTACGAGAACACACGGTTCATACAATACAATCGTTTGCGTTATTAATGTGTTGGGTATTTGGTTCAAAAGGACTTCGTTGGCTAATAATGTGTGCGGCTTGTCTCAAACTTGACAATTTTGTTACTACGGCATATATGTGCGATGTCATGAAACCATGCCAAGTTTCATGTTTTTTGGGCGAGTTTTCGATTTATTGGGATTTAAAAACCGAGATTCTCAATGTTTCATGACGACAAGAAGTTTGTAATTCATTCTCATTCCTTCAATGAGACCTAAACATGCACCCAATGACACATGTACGATTTCCACCCATTTTGCTTCACTGGAGCATGTGCTTGTAGTTCAAATTTTAATTATGGACTACATTAAATGCCTAGAAAACTTAATTAATATATAAAATGGCCAAACGAACCCTGAACAGTTTCAAAATTTTAGCACGATACTCCTGTTATTCTATGTTGCCTGTAGAAAACAAAGTTCAAGGCAAGAAGAGGCAGCGATTATCATTTTGCCCATAAGTGGTGCATGTTTCCCTACTGGAACCACGAGGGTTGCGAGAAGTTTTCGGTGTTAAAACTAGAAGATCTCGGGTAGGGGGGCCCAAGCTTTATGTCTGAGGATCGATGGTAACTATGATCAAAAGGACACAGTGTTTACCCAGATTCGGGTCCTCTTAATGGAGGTAAAACCCTACTCCTGCTTGATTATATTCGATGAGTATAGGGGTTACAAGAGTTGATCTACCTCGAGATCGTAATGGCTAAACCCTAGCTTGGCTATCCTATCAATGTTGCATTCCTGCCTTCCGTGTAACCCTTTGGTTGATATAGATACCGAAGGGGCTTAGGGTTGTACAAAGTCGGTTTAACAGAAAGGAAATATTATATCCGGACATCTAAACTTGCCATCCACGTATACGGGAGTCCCTACCGAACACGAGAGGTGGTCTTCTGCGTTGTATGTTGACGGCCCATCAGTCCGGCCCATATCCAATAGACCGGACGCCCGAGGACCCCTTAGTCTAGGACTCCCTCAGTAGCCCCTGAACCAGTCTTCAATGACGACGTGTTCGGTGCACAGATTGTCTTTGGCATTGCGAGGCAGGTTCCCTGAACAATATACATCATCTTTCCTCCATAAAAGAATTGTATTCTGCCTTGCATAATTAACACAATCCTTAGCCGCGAAAGCAGGATATATAAAAAATAGGAACAGTGTCTTTACTGACAACTTTTTTCGGCGAAGCGTCAGACTTGACCCTTCAGTATTTTGAACCGTTTTCACACCCCGCGTTCCGTGTTTCAAGGGCAATCCCCCTTGGCTCGTCTTGTCAAAACGGAGATCGTGCCCACTTATTGCGGGATAGCTCATCAATAAGATTTGGGTAAACCAACCGTTTACGGCGCACACTTACATTGGGAAACAGGCGAGTTTCAAGGCGTAAGTGGGGGGTGGTTGGCATTTTTAACGCCTATAAGAGGGCAATGGATTTCTCGTTTCTTCCCCAAGCCTTCCAATCTCCTTAGCCTTCCAATCTCCCAAGCTCTTAGCACCCAAAAAGTTTTCGTCTTCCTTACCACCACCTCCTCCTTCGACCATGGCCGGATCTGGTTCCAAGGGCAAGAGGGAGGCCTCCTTCGTCACGGAGAAGGCGATAAAGGATCTCTTGAGTGCGGGATACCTAGCCGCAACCATCTCGCACAGGCTCCCCCCAAGGGTCAGATCATCCCCACTCCGGAGCCCAGTGAAAGGGTCGTCTTCCTCCCCCATTTTCATAGAGGGTTAGGTTTTCCACTCCACCCCTTCATCCACGGACTCATGTTCTACTATGGCTAGATTTTCATGATATAGCCCAAACTCTTTACTCTACATATCGGCGTTTATCGTCGTGTGTGAGGCTCTACTCCGCACCCCCCACACTTCGGCTTATGGCTGAAAGTCTTCAATGTGAAGCCGAAGGTGGTCGATGGGCAACATGAGGACTGCCGCGGGGCCATGATAAGCAAGCTTCCAAACGCCACAGGGTCCAAGAGGGCCTTCATTGGGACCGTCAAGATCTGGCAACAAGAGTGGTTTTATATCATCGAGCCGCGCCGCACCAAGTGGGCGGCGATTTCGGAGTTCAGATCTGGAGCCCCCATGAGGCTCATCTCTTGGACCGCAAAGATCCTCGACTGGGGGTCCCAGACGGAGGTGCAGGCGCTGCAGATGCGTATCACTAACGTGCTGAGCAAGAATGTTGGTCTTACCAACGCAGTGCAGATTATGCTCTTCCGTCGCATCCTCCCTACCAACGCTGGGCTTCCCCCATGTGGGAGTTCAATCCGGAGGAGCCATGGACTCTACACTACTTCCTCGACACGACGCACGAGGTAATGTGGAAGCTACTTTTCAAGGCACAGAAGAGCTAGCCCATGGAGATCGAAGACGTCGGCCTTGACGCCGAGAATCCGGCCACTCTGGTAAGTGTTAATTTTCTGAAGATATGTCCAGCCTATACATTCGATCAATGCGAATCTTATTAGCCCACCTCTTTACAGGGCTGGACAAAAAAGGCGGAGCGGTTGAAGAGTCCGGCTCCATTACCCGAAGACAGAGTCACTCCTCAGCTAGAAGAGATGCTGGTCCCGCTGCCCTATCTCGCACCGGAGAAGAAGAAGGGCAAGGGGCCCAAGGGCGGGCCCCGCTGCAAAGGTCCTTCAGACACTGTGTCCGGAGAGACCGAGGCCGTCTCCTCTCACGAGGAAGACGAGGACGAAGAGGAGGAGTTGGAGGAAGTGGAGAGCGATTCCTCTTGCATTGATACGTCTCCAACGTATCTATAAATTTTGATTGTTCCATGCTATTATATTACTCATTTTGGATGTTCTATTTCAGTGTTGTTTTTTTTCCTATTTCAGTGTTTCGAAGGAAAGGAATATCAAACGGAGTACAAACGGAATGAAACCTTCGGGAGCGATCTTTTTGGAACAAACGCGATCCAGGGGACTTGGAGTGGACGTCAAGCAACAAACGAGGCGGCCACGAGGGTGCCCGGCGCGCCCCCTAGGTGTGGGCGCGCCCCCCACCCTCATGGGCCCCTCGAGCGTCAACCGACCTACTTCTTCCTCCTATATATATCCACGTACCCCCGAAAACATCCAGGAGCACCATGAAAAACTATTTCCACCTACGTAACCTTCTGTATACGCAAGATCCCATCTTGGAGCCTTCGTCGGTGCTCCACTGGAGGGCAATCGACCATGGAGGGCCTCTACATCATCTCCAAGTCCTCTCCGATGAGTTGTGGGTAGTTTACCACAGACCTTCGGGACCATAGTTATTAGCTAGATGGCTTCTTCTCTCTCTTTGAATCTCAATACCAAGTTCTCCTCGATCTTCTCGGAGATCTATTCGATGTAACTCTTTTTGCGGTGTGTTTTTCAAGATCCGATGAATTGTGGGTTTATGATCAAGTTTATCTATGAGAAATATTTGAATCTCCTCTGAATTCTTTTATGTGTGACTAAGTTATCTTTGCAACTCTCTTCGAATTATCAGTTTGGTTTGGCCTACTAGATTGATCTTTCTTGCAATGGGAGAAGTGCTTAGCTTTGGGTTCAATCTTGCGGTGTCCTTTCCCAGTGACATCAGGGGCAGCAAGGCACGCATTGTATTGTTGCCATCAAGGATAAAAAGATGGGGTATATATCATACTGCATGAGTTTAACCCTCTACATCATGTCATCTTTCTTAATGCGTTACTCTGTTCTTCAGGAACTTAATACTCTAGATGCAGGCAGGAGTCAGTCGATGTGTGGAGTAATAGTAGTAGATGTAGAATCGTTTCGGTCTACTTGTCACGGACGTGATGCCTATATACATGATCATGCCTATATAATCTCATAACTATGCACTTTTCTATCAATTGCTCGACAGTAATTTGTTCACCCACCGTAATACTTATGCTATCTTGAGAGAAGCCACTAGTGAAACCTATGGCCCCCAGGTCTATCTTTTATCATATAAGTTTTCCATCTAGTTTTATTTGCATCTTTTATTTTCTAATCTATATCATAAAAATACCAAAAATATTTATCTTATCTTATTATCTCTATCAGATCTCACTTTTGCAAGTTACTGTGAAGGGATTGACAACCCCTTTACCGCGTTGGTTGCAAGGTTCTTGTTTGTTTGTGTAGGTGTGTGGGACTTTTGAGGAGCCTCCTACTAGATTGATACCTTGGTTCTCAAAAACTGAGGGAAATACTTACGCTACTTTGCTACATCACCCTTTCCTCTTCAAGGGAAAAACCAACGCAATCTTAAGACGTAGCAAGAAGGATTTCTGGCGCCGTTGCCGGGGAGGTCTTCGCTCAAGTCAAGACATACCAAGTACCCATCACAAGCTCATCTCCCTCGCATTACATTATTTGCCATTTGCCTCTCGTTTTCCTCTCCCCTACTTCACCCGTGTCGTTTTATTCGCCCTCTCTTTCCAATTTGCCTCCCTCTTTCTCTTGTCTTCTTGTGTGCCTATTTACCCTAATGGCTTTGCCTAAGAACACCGACCTTCATCTTAGAAGGTTGCAAGAGATTGAATTAAGCTTTAAAAGCTTTATGACTTTACAATTTGAGCATAATAGTTTCTTTAGAAAAGAGCTTAAAGAACAAAAAAGCTTTATGGAATACATGAACAAAGAGCTTGATGATATGTCTAAGGAATTTTATGGTTTGCATTCTCAGATTGCTCGTCTTGAAAAATCAATAGCCCAAATTTCTGATAAGCAAGCCACCTTGGTCAATAAGATGGCTACCAAACCAGAAGGGCTTGGGGAAAATAATGATGAAGATCTAAAAGTTATTGATGTGTCCCCTATTAAATCTTTGTTTTGCAATATGAATCTTGATAATGATGGGACTGGAGATGAGTCAACTTTAGTTAAAAGGCGTCCCAATGATTCGGAGTTTTTCGATCTTGATGCTAAGTTTGGTAAAAGTGGGATTGGAGAGGTCACTTTTATGGATTTCAAGGAATTTAATTATGATAATTGTTCTTTAATAGATTTTATTTCCTTGTTGCAATCCGTGTTGAATTCTCCTCTTGCTTATAGTCAAAATAAAGCTTTTACCAAACATATTTTTGATGCATTGATCCAATCTTATGAGGAAAAACTTAATTGGGAAGTACCTAGAAAACTTTATGATGAGTGGGAACCTACTATAAAGATTAAAATTAAAGATCATGAGTGCTATGCTTTATGTGATTTGGGTGCTAGTGTTTCCACGATTCCGAAAACTTTATGTGATATTCTAGGTTTCCAAGATCTTGATGATTGCTCTTTAAATTTGCACCTTGCGGATTCCACCATTAAGAAACCTATGGGAAGGATCAATGATGTTCTTATTGTTTAAAATAGGAATTATGTGCCCGTAGATTTTATCGTTCTTGATATAGATAGCAATCTTTCATGTCCTATTATTCTTGGTAGACCTTTTCTTGGAACGATAGGTGCAATTATTGATATGAAGGAAGCGAATATTAGATTCCAATTTACATTAAGGAAAGGCATGGAATACTTCCCTAGAAAGAAATTTAAATTACCTTATGAATCTATCATGCCAGCTACTTATGAATTGAATGACAAAGATGTCACCACTTAGATCTATCCTTGCTTTTATGCCTAGCTAGGGGCGTTAAACAATAGCGCTAATTGGAAGGCAACCCAATTCTATTTTTGTTTCTTGATTTTTGCCTATGTTTAGTATATATTTCATCTAGCTTCTGTTTAGACGTGCTTTCATGTTTTAATTAGTGTTTGTGCCAAGTAGAACCTATAGGATAACCTACGATGATAGTTAATTTGATTCTGCTAAAAAAACAGAAACTTTGCGCGCACGAAAATAATTTTACTAATTCACAGAAACGTTATTTTGCGTTGATTCTTTTTCCTGTAGGTTAATAGGGAAACTTACCAGGACTTCCTATTTTGGTAGGAGTTTTAGAGTTTCAGAAGTATTCTAAAGTTACAGATTTCTACAGACTGTTCTGTTTTTGACAGATTCTGTCTTTCGTGTGTTGTTTCCTTATTTTGATGCATCTATGGCTAGTATTGGGGGATATGAACCATAGAGGAGTTGGAATAAAGTAGGTTTAATGCCAATATAAATAAAGAATGAGTTCATTACAGTACCTTATGTGGTGAATTTTCTTTCTTGCACTAACGGAGCTTATGAGATTTCCTGTTGAGTTTTGTGTTGTGAAGTTTTCAAGCTTTGAGTAAAGATTTGATGGACAATGGAATAAGGAGTGGCAAGAGCGTAAGCTTGGGGATGCCCATGGAACCCCAAGATATTCAAGTATAACCAAAAGCCTATGCTTGGGTATGCCCCGGAAGGCATCCCCTCTTTCGTCTTCGTCTATCGGTAAATTTACTAGAGCTATATTTTTATTCGCCACATGATATGTGTTTTGCTTGGAGCGTTTTATGTGATATGAGTCTTTGCTTTTTAGATTTCCACAATCATGCTTTCTGTACATACCTTTTGGGAGAAACCCACATGATTTAGAATTTATTAGAATACTCTATGTGCTTCACTTATATCTTTTGAGCTAGATAGTTTTGCTTGATGTGCTTCACTTATATTTTCTAGAGCACGGCGGTGGCTTTATTTTGAAGAAATTGTTAATCTCTCATGCTTCACTTATATTATTTTGAGAGTCTTTTAGAACAGCATGGTATTTTCTATGGTTATAATATTGGTCCTAGAATGATGAGCATCCTAGTTGGGTATAATAAAAACTATCATAGAAAGTGCATTAAACACTATGATCAATTTGATGCTTGATAATTGTTTTGGGATATAAAGGTGGTAATGTTAGAGTGATGCTAGTTGGGTAATTATGAAATTGAGAAATACTTGTGTTGAAGTTGGCAACTCCTGTAGCATGCACGTATGGTAAAAGTTGTGTGAAAATTTGATGCATGGGGTGCTCTTTTAATTGTCTTCCTTATGAGTGGAGGTTGGGATCGCGTGATGGTTAACTCCTACCAACCCTTCCCCTAGGAGCATGCGTAGTAGTACTTTGATTCGAGGGCAAGTAGACTTTTGCAATAAGTATATGAGTTCTTTATAACTAATGTGAGTCCATGGATATACGCAGACTCACCCTTCCACTTTGCTAGCCTTTATTATGTCGAGCAACCTTCGCTGGTATCATACACCCATTATTTACCTTCCTCAAAACAGCCACCATACCTACCTATTATGGCATTTCCATAGCCATTACGAGATATATTGCCATGCAACCCTCCACCGTTCCGTTTATTATGACACGCTCCATCATTGTCATATTGCTCTTTCCATGATCATGTAGTTGACATCGTATTTTTGGCAAGGCCACCTTCATAATTTTTCATACATGTCACTCTTGATTCATTGCATATCCCGGTACACCGCTGGAGGCATTCACATAGAGTCATATTTTGTTCTACGTATTGAGTTGTAATTTTTGAGTTGTAAATCAATAAAAGTGTGATGATCTTCATTATTAGAGCATTGTCACATGTGAGGAAAGGATGATGAAGACTATGATTCCCCCACAAGTCGGGATGAAACTTCGGACTTTACAAAAAATAAAAGAGGCCAAAGAGGCCCATATAAAAAAGAGAGGCCAAAGAAGCCCACCAAATAAAAAAATGAGAGAAAAGAGAGAAGGGACAATGCTACTATCTCTTTTCCTCACTTGTGCTTCAAAATAGCACCATGATCTTCATGATAGAGAGTTTCCTATGTTGTCACTTTCACACACTAGTGAGAATTTTTCATTATAAAACTTGGCTTGTATATTCCAATGATGGGCTTCCTCAAAATGCCCTAGGTCTTCGTGAGAAAGCAAGTTGGATGCACACCCACTTAGTTTCTTTTGTTGAGCTTTCATACATTTATAGCTCAAGTGCATCCGTTACATGGCAATCCCTACTCACTCACATTGATATCTATTAATGGGCATCTCCATAGCCCGTTGATACGCCTAGTTCATGTGAGACTATCTTCTCCCTTTTTTTTCTTCACAACCACCACCATGTACCACAAATAGTGCTATGTCCATGGCTTGTGTTCATGTATTGCGTAAAAGTTGAAAAAGCTGAAGCGTGTTAAAAAGTATGAACCAATTGCTTGGCTGAAACCGGCGATGTGCATGATGGGAGTATTTTGTGTGATGAAAATGAAGCATGGCCTAAGTATATGATTTTGTAGGGATGAGCTTTCTTTGGCTATGCTATTTTGATAAGACATGATTACTTGTTAGTATGCTTCAAGTATTACTATTTTTATGTTTTATAAGCTTTTATCTTGAATCATTTGGATCTGGACAATCATGTCACAATAAAGAAAATTACATTGAGAACTATGCTAGGTAGCATTCCACATCAAAAATTCTGTTTTTATCATTTACCTACTCGAGGACGAGCAGGAATTAAGCTTGGGGATGCTTGATACGTCTCCAGCGTATTTATAATTTTTTATTGTTCCATGCTATTATATTACCCGTTTTGGATGTTTATGGGCTTTACTCGACACTTTTATATCATTTTTGGGACTAACCTACTAACCGGAGGCCCGGCCCAAATTGGTGTCTTTTTTGCCTATTTTCAGTGTTTCGAAGGAAAGGAATATCAAACATAGTCCAAACGGAATGAAACCTTCGAGAGCGATCTTTTTGGAACAAACGCAATCCAGGGGACTTGGAGTGGACATCAAGCAACAAATGAGGCAGCCACGAGGGTGCCCGGTGTGCCCCCACCCTCATGGGCCCCTTGAGCGACAACCGACCTACTTCTTCCTCCTATATATATCCACATACCCCGAAAACATCCAGGAGCACCACGAAAAACTATTTCCACCACCGCAACCTTCTGTATCCGCGAGATCCCATCTTGGAGCCTTCGCCGGTGCTCCATCGGAGGGGTAATCGACCACGGAGGGCCTCTAAATCATATCCAAGTCCTCTCCGATGAGTTGTGAGTAGTTTACCACAGACCTTCGGGTCCATAGTTATTAGCTAGATGGCTTCTTCTCTCTCTTTGAATCTCAATACCAAGTTCTCCTCGATCTTCTTGGAGATCTATTCGATGTAACTCTTTTTGCGGTGTGTTTGTCGAGATCCGATGAATTGTGGGTTTATGATCAAGTTTATCTTTGAGAAATATTTGAATCTCCTCTGAATTCTTTTATGTGTGATTAAGTTATCTTTGCAGGTCTCTTCGAATTATCAGTTTGGTTTGGCCTACTAGATTGATCTTTCTTGCAATGGGAGAAGTGCTTAGCTTTGGGTTCAATCTTGTGGTGTCCTTTCCCAGTGTCAGCAGGGGCAGCAAGGCACTTATTGAATTGTTGCCATCGAGGATAAAAAGATGGGGCTTATATCATATTGCATGAGTTTATCCCTCTACATCATGTCATCTTTCTTAATGTGTTACTCTGTTCCTCATGAACTTAATACTCTAGATGCAGGCAGGAGTCGGTCGATGTGTGGAGTAATAGTAGTAGATGCAGAATCGTTTCAGTCTACTTGTCACGGACGTGATGCCTATGTACATTATCATGCCTAGATAATCTCATAACTATGCACTTTTCTATCAATTGCTCAACAGTAATTTGTTCACCCACTGTAATACTTATGCTATCTTGAGAGAAGCCACTAGTGAAACCTATGGCCCCCCGGGTCTATCTTTTATCATATAAGTTTTCCATCTAGTTTTATTTGCATCTTTTATTTTCCAATCTATATCATAAAAATAGCAAAAATATTTATCTAATCTTATTATCTCTATCAGATCTCACTTTTGCAAGTTACCGTGAAGGGATTGACAACCCCTTTATCGCGTTGGTTCCAAGGTTCTTGTTTGTTTGTGTAGGTGCATGTGACTTTTGAGGAGCCTCCTACTGGATTGATACCTTGGTTCTCAAAAACTGAGGCAAATACTTATGCTACTTTGCTGCATCACCCTTTCCTCTGCAAGGGAAAAACTAACACAAGCTCAAGACGTAGCACGCATCACGAGGAGGAAGTGGAGAGCGATTCCCCTCACATCACGAGGAGGAAGAAGAGGACGGCCTCCAAGAATCCGGAGGGGGCAACACCAAAGAAGAAGAAGATCACTCTCTAGATTAGTTCAGACACGGAGTCTGAACACAGCCCAAGGAGAGCCCCCAGGGTCAAGCCCCTGGCCGAATCGTAAGTATCAAAACCTTATTTTTTCAGTTTTTTGCTTATCCACCTATGTATAAATTGTATTTTTGCTTGTATATCAGCCCTCCGTGCGATATCCCGAACCGCTCGTCCTCTTCGGGGAACTCTCTGTCGTCTTAAGAGGTGGAGAGCGACGGACCATCGTGAGCCTTCTCACCCCCTACCATGGAGGACACTGAGGTGTCATCCCAAAGGACCTCTCCTGGCCAAGGAGGGGCGGACGAGGCCGTCCAGAAGGCGCCCGAGGTTAACACCTTGGATGTCGTAGACCAGGGCACAACGACCCCCATGACCACCGAGGTTGGGGGGCCTCAACAGTTCGGGCCCTCACCGAACACTGTCCCAGAGACCAATGTGGCTCCGGGGTGGACTAACACCCCCCTTCAACAGAGGGGGGGGAGCAGCAGCTCCATCGGCGGCCTCTGTTAATCCGGAGGCCGCTCATACTTTGGAGGAAGCACTACAATGTGCTTCCATCATGGAGGAGCCGCGCACCCTGATGGGTGCGGTTATGGAAAAGGTTCGGTCCGCGAAGAGCGGACTGAATGAAGCCTTCAACGGCCTACTGACGGGCTTTGAGGTATGTGATGTAATTTTCTTACAAGTTTTTTTATATGCAAGGTTAAGCCTATGTATAGATAGTAGCCCCTGAGACTCTATCCGGATTATAACAATCCGGACGAAGGATCAAAACGAGCTTATAATGTATCATACTATCTTGTTGCACAAGCATCTATGCTGGCGGCTACTACGCAAGCCATAGAGGTTTCCGAGCTCAATCGGAAGCTTCGGCTAGCCGATGAGGAGCTTGACCGTGTAAACAAGCGGTTTGACGAAACGCAAGGTATGCGACACCTATACATACCCAAAGTAATATGTGTGCTGATTCTTAAAATTTACTGAGTTTTATGATTATACTCATAGTTGGCGCAGCTGAGGTCGAGTCCCTCAAGAGTGCCCTCGCCCAAGCCAAAGAAGAGGCGGAGGTGAGCAGGGCAGTCGCTGACAAAGCTACCAAGGAGTTGGAGTCGGAGCAGACCACCCGTTGAAGACATGAGGCGCGGGTGGGGGAGGTCAAACAGGAGCTCAAGGACGCCATTGCCAAGTGCTAGTCCTTGGAGCAGAAGAGTTCGAAATAGCCTTCGAGCTCACCAAAGCTTGTGAGAGCACGAAAGAAGCCCGGGTTGAAGCCCAGGGCACTGGCCAGAAGATCCAGGAGGCGAGACAGATAGCGGCTGGTAAGGCCTTTCTCATGCAGAGTAAATTTACAAGTAAGAGATATATCTTTCTGACCTGAGTTTGGAGTTCTCCAGGCGCCTTTGCGGATCTACCGAGGAGTATTGCTGACACCGCCGAGTTCTTCCGCACCAAAGAGGGGAGCTCAACGGAGAATCTATTCCGGTCACAGTACCTTGCGCTAGAGTATCCGGTGCCCCTGAGCGATCAGCTGAAACAGCTAACAGAGCTGCATAGGGTGGCAGGACTGGCCATGAAGGATGTAATAGTCCGTCTTTGGCCAACCTAGCCCATACCCAGCAGCTACTTCGGACTCGTGAAGCGGCTGGTCGATGCGTGTCCTCGGATTGACGCCCTCAAGCGGTCGGCCTGCATAGAAGGTGCTCGGATGGCCTTCGCCCGAGTCAAGGTACAATGGGCGAAGATGAAGGCCACCGAGATTGCCACTGCAGGGCCGCCTGAAGGCAAGGACCACCGCAGGCCGGAGAAGTACCTCAGCGAGGTCCTCGAGGGAGCCCGCATTGTAGAGGGTCAGTGCTTAAAGGATATCATATTTGAGAAGTGGAGTCCGGTTTGTAAAAACCGTGTAATGAACTCGTAAGGTGAAATATTTATGCTTGCGCTTTATGATTTTGTTAGTTTATCCTCCTGTTTGGCCATTTAATTTATAAGTCTGAAAGTTTACCAGTCAACGGCTTCTGCCCCCATGTAAATATTACAGGGGTGTTCGGGAACACGTGTGCGCACTTTATCCAACGTCTTGGTCCGATATATATAGGAGGCATCTTGCAAGGTGAACTAGGCAATCAGACTATGCGGCTTTATTACTTTCACTTAGCCATAATAGTCCATTGGTGGGGCTAAGTACTAGCCCCTGTTGTGTGAGCGGTGATCCGGAGTATGGTGCCTTTGCAACACGGCTGGTTGAAGCCCAGCCCCTCGTATAATACGGCATAAATCGCGAACGATTTTTAGTATAACACTAAATCACCGGATCGCTAACCTGCTCTCGCATATCATGACAGTCAGTTTTCGGCTTTCTCTACTAAGGTACTTAACCGGACGAACCAGAAGTACAATCACAGTAGTTCTCCCTTTGCTACCTTAGCCGAACTTGCAGAATGTAAGGTGGCAAGCACAGGAGCCGGGCAACCCTACTATAGACCAAAGACATGATTCAGAGCTGATGCATATAGTGCAATATTTAGGACGCCGAAGAGTTCCCTAGAGGTGTTCGGACTTGGAGAATTTGTGGGGATGAATACAGCCCCTGGCATGAATGCCGTGCCTAAGCGAGTATGCCAATCGAAAGCAAGGAGGGAATACAGATATAAGAACCCAACACAAAGGTGGTGATCGTCTGTTTCGTTTATACCCTTATCGATACATCTAAGCGTGTTTCGACAGACAATGCCATTAATATTAAGGTCATGTTACAGGCCAAAAAAAATTACATAAGGGGAAGTCTAACACAGGGTCTAAAGGTAATGGTTCAAAGACTGCAGTGAGGCATTGCGGCATGTCTGCGCCATTTCTCTTTAGTAAGAAGTCCTTTGATAGGACTATTGGATGGTTGGCCGTGAAGACGGGAAATGCTAGCCTTGAAGGGATCCCTGATGCAACCATACAGCAAAATAGGGCTCTTAATGAACCTGTAGTGAAAAAAGATGTATGCAGTTCAAATAGGGTCAAGCCGTACTATGGACTTTTTCCGTAGTGTGCCTCCGGCGCTGCCCAAGGTATTTTGAGTGCGTAGTTATGTACACATGGTACGTAAGCCGCAACCTTATGGGGCAGTCGGCGGAGGCTGAACTGCTAATCAAGGTCCAAATCCATTGAGTTATCGCAGTGATGCGCGGACCGGACTCGTTTAGAGATGTTGTTGGCTTTAATGTCCGATGAATTATCCGGCTTGATAAGGCCGCCATACACCTCGGCTACAAGGGCCGCGGTGTGTACTTTAGTACGGAGGGAGCACTCCATATTTCCACTGACTCTAATACGCCGCGAGGTCCAGGCATCTTATGCTTCAAATAAGAATAGTGCGGGACTGCATTAAAGTGGGCAAAAGCAGTTCATCCAAGCAGTGTGTGGTAACCAGTGCGGAAAGGGACGGTGTTGAAGATTAACTCTTCACTGCGAAAGTTGTCTGGGGAGCCGAATACTGCCTCCAAAGTCAGTGAGCCCGTGCAACGGGCCTCCACACCGAGAATCACACCTTTAAAGGTAGTGTTACAAGGCTTGATTCTAGATGGGTCAATTCGCGTCTTGCGGACAGTGTCTTGATAAATCAAGTTGAGACTGCTGCCCCCATCCATAAGGCCTCTAGAGAGATGGTATCCGTCAATAATTGGATCGAGTACCGGGGCGGCTGAACGGATACTGGTTGGGTGATCCTTGCGATCAAAAGTGATCAGACAGGCTGACCTTGGGTTGAACTTTGGGGCGACAGGCTCTATGGCGTAGACGTCCCTTAGTGCGCGCTTGCCCTCCCTTTTGGGAATGTGAGTGACATAAATCATGTTCACTATTTTCACCTCGGGGGGAAACAGCTTTTGGCCCCCGGTGTTCGGCTGACGGGGCTTATCATCGTCCTCACTTTGAGGTCCCTTTCCCTTGTGTTCAGTATTTATCTTACTGGCTTATTTGAACCAACAGTTCCTGTTGGTATGGTTAGCAGGCTTATTGGGTGTGCCATGAATCCGATAGGGCCTCTCAAGGATTTTATCCAAGCTGGATGGACCGTCCATGTTGCCTTTGAAAGGTTTCTTCCGCTGATTGGATTTAGAACCACTGAATCTGGCATTGACTGTCGTATCATCTGCGTCATCATTGTTGCTCCAACATTTGTTTTTTTGTGGCATGGTTTACCATTGCCATCCATGGCCTCAGAAGTGTCGGGGTCGCCCGAGTTGTTGCTTCTACGAGCCAACCAGCTATCTTCACCCACACAGAAATAGGTCATAAGTGCAGGTAAGGCTGCCATGGTCTTCGGCTTCTCTTGCCCGAGGTGTCAGGCGAGCCATTTGCCCTGAACGCTGTGTTTGAAGGCCGCTAAGGCTTCGTCATCCGGACAATCCATGATTTGGTTCTTTTTAATTAGGAACCGCTTCCAAAGCTTGTGAGCCAATTCGCCTAGTTGCTGGATTATGTGACTCAAGTCGTCCGCATCCGGTGGCCGGACATAAGTGCCCTGAAAGTTGGCCCGAAAAGCATCTTCCAAATCTTCCCAGGTTCCAATGGAGTTCTTTGGGAGGCTATTCAGCCAATGTCGTGTTGTCCCTTTAAGCTTTAGAGGAAGATATTTAATGGCATGGAGGTCATCTCCGTGAGCCATATGAATGTGGAGAAGAAAATCTTTAATCCAGACAGCCGGATCCGTTGTCCCATCATACTGCTCGATGTTCACGGGTTTAAACCCTTCCAGAAACTGGTGTTGCATTACCTCATCAGTAAGGCACATGGGGTGTGTGACACCCCTGTATTGTGCGACATCTCAGCGGAGGTCGATGGCATCTGAGTTCGGTTCTGATCCCGAATATTGTAATGTTCATCATGCCGGACTTCATAGCCGTTATCTCGTGCCGGGGCACGGCGTCTTGATCCATAGATCGATCTGGTCTGACTGACTTTATTGCCTAGGTCCCGTTGCAAGTCATATGTATAAACCGCAGCTGCAGTCTCCTTGCCTCTTCGGTGAGGAGGAATGGGCTGGTGTTCGGCTTGATATGCCGCTTTATCCTACCCACGTGGTGGTCGGTCTGGTTGGTCTGCCTGATTGTGTTTTGACGGTATTGGCTCAAGGGCTTCATCATCAAATTGTGGCAGCAACTTGTGCATGGGGTAACTTTTGGTAGGTTGCTCATGGTCGTACTCCTCGGCGGCCAGGACCTTGGTCCACCTTTCATTAAGCGTATCATGTTCAACTTTGAGTTGTTGCTGTTTCTTTTCAGGCTCCGAGCTGTGGCGATGAGCTGTCGCTTGAAGCGTTCTTGTTCGAGGGGTTCCTCTGGGACGATGAAGTCTTCATCACCGAGGCTAACATCCTCTTCGGGGATTGGCATATAGTTGTTGTCTTTCCAATCTTTGTGATCAGCGTGTTTGGGGCTATACTGACCCTCCTCCCTCTCATCCTGTTCGGATGTGGGCTCGATGAGGTATTCGGGATCTTCGGCATCATCCAGAGTCTCATTGTCTCTGGTGCCGGTATTACTATCCTTCGCCCATCGTGATCGTGAGCGGAGTCGCTGACCTTGGCGCTTTGGTAGTTTATCGACGGGCTTGTCCTTATCGGGGTTCTGATTATCCTTGTCATCCTTTTCATCAGGAGTGTCCACCATGTATACGTCATAGGTTGAGGTGGCCGTCCAGCACCCTGTGATGGGTGGGACTTGGCCCGATTCAGCGTCGACATCATCATCCATACTGTCGATGTCTTCAAACACGTAGTCCAACATGTCGGTTAAATCCTCGACAGTGGCTATTAAGTGGGTGGTGGGCGGGTCATAAAATTCCCCGCTCTCTGCCTCCAACCCGTACTAGGTGCAGTTCGGAGGCAATCTTTCGGTAATGGTGAGGGATCGTATTAAGCCCAGCGCTTCGTTTAAGGGTGAAAGCTGGGTGTGAGTCCGCGGATCTGTAGGGCTAAGTTTGGCGACAGACACCTGATCGGGCCCGATCGACGCAGAATTTGATAGTTCGGAGCTATCGTCTAGAGGCTAGTCCAAAACCGCATCTGGGTCTTCGATCGAAAGTTCCATGGTAGAAGAGAGTCCGGTGGGGGTGATCCCTCCGTCCTCAGACGTTACTGCCCGCTCCGGATCTACGGCCAAGGCGAATGTGAGTGTCAACCCATGGATGGGATCTAAGAGCGGATCCGAAGAGCTTCCTTCATGGGGGCAAGAGGCGGCAACCGGGGCTGCGAACCCCTCAAAGAAGAGATCTCGGATATTGGCGATGTAAGGTTTCCAAACTTGATCTGGTGGTCGGGGGCGTAACTATCGACCTGTTCGAGGCGGCCGATCGAGTTGGCGCGAAGCACGAAGCCGCCGAACACAAAGACCTATCCGGGGAGAAAGGTTTCTCTGGATGCAGTATCATTGTTGATGAAGAGGCACACCATCAATCCTTCTGTCGACGCTACAGCAAAGATCTCAATGAAAGCACCAATGTCGGTGTCAAAACTGGCAGATCTCGGGTAGGGGGGCCCAAGCTGTATGTCTGAGGATCGATGGTAACTATGATAAAAAAGACATAGTGTTTACCCAGGTTCGGGCCCTCTTAATGCAGGTAAAACCATACTCCTGCTTGATTATATTCGACGAGTATAGGGGTTACAAGAGTTGATCTACCTCGAGATCGTAATGGCTAAACCCTATCTTGGCTAGCCTATCAATGTTGTGTTCCTGCCTTCGATCTAATGCTCCGGTTTATATAGATATGGGAGGGGCTTAGGGTTGTACAAAGTCAGTTTAACAGAAAGGAAATAGTATATCCGGACACCTAAACTTGCCATCCACGTATGAGGGAGTCCCTACCGAACACGAGAGGTGGTCTTCTGCCTTGTATCTTGACGGCCCATCAGTCTGGCCCATATCCAATAGACCAGACACCCGAGGACCCCTTAGTCCAGGACTCCCTCGGAAGCTTCGGTTTGTAAGAGGCTTGTAATATAGCTTGGCGCAAATTGGAAAATTATTTTACCATGACATATATGTGCCATGTAGTGACACCATGCCAAGTTTCATGATTTCCTGGTGAGTTTTGGATTTACAGAGATTTAAAAACCGAGATATGCAATGTTTGTGGCCAAGGCAAGATGCCGAGATGGTTGAATTCATTCCCATTCCTTACATGGGACCTAAACATGCACCCCAAGGACACATGTACATTTTCTTTTTGGTGCACTGGAGCATGTATTTGTAGTTCGGATTTGAATTATGGACATTAAATGCCTAGGAAACTCAATTAGTGTATAAAAAGTCCAAACAAACCCTGAATAAGTTTAAATTTCAGCATGGACATTCTGTTGTTCCATGTTGCCCGTAGAAGAGAATACAAGGTGAAAAGAGGCAGTGATTATCGTTTCGCCCACAAAGGGGAACACATTTCCCTATCAGAACCACGAGGCTTCTTTGAGTGAAGCTTCGGTTTGTAAGAGGTTTGTAATAAAGCTTGGCCCAAATTGGACAGTGTTTTTACCACGACATATATGTGCCATGACGTGACACCATGCCAACTTTCATGACATTCTGGTGAGTTTTGGATTTATGGGGATTTAAAGCCCGAGATTCCAAATGTTTGAGGACGAGCCAGGATACCGGTACGGTTGTAATTCATTCCCATTCCTGGCATGGGACCTAAACATGTACCCAAGGACACATGTATAATTTTTCTAGCCATTGTGGTGAACTGGAGCATGCATTTGTAGTTCAGATTTGAATTATATATGGATATTAAATGTCTAGGAAACTCAATTAGTGTATAAAAAGGCCAAATGAACCGTGAATAAGTTTAAATTTCAGCACGGATATCATGTCGTTCCATGTTGCTCGTAGAGCAAAATACAAGGCGAAAAGAGGCAGTGATTATCGTTTCGCCCATAAGGGGGACACGTTTCCCTATCGTAACCACGAGGCTTCTTTGAGAGAAGCTGCGGTTTGTAAGAGGCTTGTAATAAAACTTGCGCCAACATGGACAAAAAAATTCCTTGACATATATGTGCCATGTCGTGATACCATGCCAAATTTCACGATTTTTAGCTGAGTTTTGGATTTACGGGGGTTTAAAGACCAAGATTCTTCCCACGAAATGTTTTCAAATAGCACACGGTTCACGCACAAAAGTCGTGTGCCTACCAAACCGTGGCTGATGCCCCCTGCTACGCACGCGATCTGGGTCATGCATTCTGATTGGCTAGAACCCAAACCCCACTGATCGTATGTCTGCACCATTGGATGCTCCCAGATTGAACGGCAATCCTCATCCCTTTCGATAGCACATGACGTATATGGGTAAGCACTGTGTGCATACTTCATGCTAGCTCACTCTTCCTTCTCTACTAAGTTTTCTATATTAATGTTGTTATATATCCAAATAGGCTACCATTTCCCGCAACTCCTCTCATCGGTTTCCCGCCTCTTCTCCCATCGTTTTCCCGCTACCAGTGTCACTGCTCATTGAAGGCTAGGTGGCGACACACCGCCCATGTAAATATCACACACAGTTTCTAAAAGCACAAATGTGTGTGATAGGAGGGAGTAGGTCCCATAGGGGGACCAGCGTGAAATGCCTTAAAGGCAAGGAGGCAATTCCTATCAGCAAGGGGCGGCTTCCCATCCGCTAGCCTAGTCGAATAGAACGTAGAAGTTAAGCATGCCTGGGCTGGAGTAGTCCAAGGATGGGTGACTTGGTGGGAAGTTGCATATATCAAGCTTCATTTAAATGCTATGACATGGTCATTATAGAGATAAATATCTCTATAGTGATCTGTCATGGCGATTATATAAACCTTGGGATCCTTGTTTTGCTAATTTGTAGACTATGTTTTTATTGGTTATTTTTTGCTATAACTATAGTGACTTGTCATGGCGATTATATAAACCTTTTTCAGGTCGCATACAAGGTATAGGGGGACGGGTATTTTGATCGAGCATGTCTCCCTTGTGCGGTTTATAGACGCCGCACATTTCTTTGTGCTCCTCGAGGTATATATATTATCCTTGACTGATAATGAGGGGGCCCACACAATCTATCCCTTTGACCCAACAACAAGAAGGGTTTGACCATGATGGTTTCCTATTGCTATGTGTGACATGTTAGACCAAATAAAGTTTGAGGGCATGCATTGGACGACACCCCCCCCTGCCGCCTCGAAGTTGGAAACCGACATCGTACGTATTGAACCAGGCTTGGGGTTGGGTACGGTGTTCGGTTTGTAATATAGTTAGTGGCCCATCAAAGTTGTGCATTTGGGATTTAAACACATCACACACTGTACCCATACATATTTTCGGGCCGCATGCAACGTATACGGGGTTTTCTGATCGACCACGTCTCCCTTGGGCGGTTTTTTGTGATGACACGCATATCTATGGGTTCCCCGAGTGTATATATATATATATCATCCCTTTGACCGATAATGAGGGGTATTTGTTGGCCATGAATGGATTCCTCCTAGTTCGTGTTAGGGCTGGTCACCATCACATGTCGTTCAACCAAAGCTAGAGCTCATGCGTTGTCAGGTTTCCCTCCGACATGCTCGGATTACTGGGTACGACCTACACCATACCCTGCGTATCTCGTCCTTAACTACCTGGCCTTCATGGTTGTTGTCTGTATCGAGAGGTAGGCACCACATGTAAATTGTACATTATTCTATATTGAAAACACACATCACCCCTTCCAACGTTCATCATTTTGGGCCGCATGCAAGAGGTGTTTGTTTTGTGGTCCCTCTCGTGCGATTTTTTATGATGGT
Organism: Triticum aestivum; assembly: GCF_018294505.1. Taxonomy (NCBI): domain Eukaryota; kingdom Viridiplantae; phylum Streptophyta; class Magnoliopsida; order Poales; family Poaceae; genus Triticum; species Triticum aestivum. The sequence goes on from NC_057807.1 coordinate 188,189,167, forward strand.
TCAATCTATTTGCCCAAGCGGTTCATCGACAACAATAGTTGTCGTTTGACCAAATGATAGATTCGCTGTACAGTCTTATGGTAGATCATGCCGAGATTGTATGACCAAAGTATCATTACGTGCATCCGCCCGCTGACACGAAGTGGAAGGTGGGTCAAGCACCCTAGCTAGCTCGACATTATGTCATTATAGATATATACAAGGGTGCTTTCGGGTTTGCGAGGCAGGTGCCACAAAAGTTGTCAATTGTGTATTTAAAGTTTTAAACATCACACCCCATATTCCTACATATATTTGGCCACTTCCAGGTGGTTATTGACTTCTGGCCCCTCTCATCGTTCTTCGATGACGCGCCCAACCGTGGGCTCACGTGGTCAAAGTTGTGCATTGGAATTTTGAACATCACATGCCACCCTTTTCAGTCATATATATTTGGGCCACGGGTATAATGTCTGATGACGCTGGTTTGGCTATCTTCTGACCCTCTCTAACGTTTTTTTGCTGCGAATATTCTGATGACGCTGAACGGACACAGGTATAATGTCTTAACCGTGTGTAATGCAAGTGCATTGTCAATCACCACGATTGCGCAAGCGCGAGCAAAGGAGGAGGTACTAGCTCAACTATGTGCGATGCAAGTGTGCTGTAAAATCACCAGGACTGCGCAAGCGCGAGCAAAGGGTGGAGGTACTGGCTTAACCGTGTGCGATGCAAGTGCATTGTAAAATCACTACATGCGCAAGCTAAAGGCGGGTAGTTTATTTAGATTGAATTCCATGTATGTGTTTGAAAATTAGGACGAATCGTGTCCGATAGACCAGCTAGCTAGAAATCTAAAAACAAACTACCCGTTGTAACGCCCCGGATCCGATGCACCAGGTGTCTACGAGCTATTCGTCGTCATTGCCATGTCATTTGTTTGCGTGTTGCATTTTATCATGTCATCATGTGCATTTCATTTTGCATACGTGTTCGTCTCATGCATCCGAGCATTTTCCCCGTTGTCCGTTTTGCAATCCGGCGCTCCTATGTCATCCGGCGTCCCCTTCTTTCCTCTCTTCGTGTGCGGGTATTAAACTTTCTCGGAATGGCCCGAGGTTTGCCAAGCGGCCTTGGTATAGCACCGGTAGACCGCCTGTTAAGTTTCGTGCCATTTGGAGGTCGTTTGGTACTCCAACGGTTAACCGGGTAACCGTAAAAGCCTCCTTCTCTTTGCAGCCCAACACCTCTTCCAAACTGGCCCAAAACCCATCTAACTCCCCTCCATGCTCTCGGTCGTTCGATCACGATCGCGTGGCCGAAAACCGCTCCTCATTTGGACTCTCCTAGCTCCCTCTACCTATAAATTAGTCCCCTCCCCCGAATTCGCGGTCTAAACCCCCCGAAACCCTAGCTTTCGTCCTCCTCTGCACCGCCGGACACGTCCAGGCGACGCCGGACATCTCCGCTCCGCCGCCCTCCGCCAATCGGCGTCTGCCACGTGGCCCCCAGCGCTCCGCCACCGCCGCTCGTCGCCCCGCTCGCCGCCGCGCCCCGCGGGCCCGAGCGCTCCGCCACCGCCGCTCGGGTCCTCGCGGCCGTCCGCCGCCTCGGCCGCCTCGGACCTCGCCGCCGGCGTGCGCCGCGCCGCCCCGCGCGCTGCTCCGCCTCCGGCCCCGATGTCGCGCCGCCGCGGGTGCCGCCCCCGCCGCCTCGGCTCCGGCCTCCTCCGCGCTCGGCCCCGAGTCTCCCCGCCGCCTGGACTCCTCCACCCCGCCGCCGGAGAACCCCGGTGCTCGCCGGAGCGCGCAGCTCCGCCCCGCCGCGTCTGCCTCGCCTCCCTCCGCCGCGTCATCCCGCGCCCGTCCCCGGCCCCGTTCGCCGCCGGAATTGCCGCCCTCGCCGGAGCTCCGGCCGGAGCCGAGGGAGTGGACGAGATCCACCACTCCCTCGAACCAAACGGCCCCATCCCTGCCCTAGATCTCCCCGTCCCGCACGCCTCTGTCCCGGGTTGATTTTTCCCGGAGGTAAAATTTGCCTAAGTCCCTAGATTCAGTAATTTTCATGCCATGTTCGACCTGCTATATCTCTGCATCCGTAGCTCCGTTTCGTGCGTGTAATATGTCAAATTGTTCGTCTCGACGAGTAGATCATTTCATTCCATTGCATCATTTTCATTTGAGCTCATCTTGATTCCCTAAATATCGTTGTAAGAGCATGTCATTTGAGTGCTCTACTTTTGCTTCAAAATGTTTCCTGGCAGTTTTTTTACATGTTATTCAATTTAGCCAAGCTTGCTATAGTTGATCCTTGCATGCTATGGCCTTGTTATTGCCTTGGTTGGTTACATAAACATGTCTTCTTGATGATGCTATGCTTATCCTGTCATGCAATGACTTGTGGTGAGTGAATCGAGCTTGTTAAGTAGTGTTCATGATGTTGCTGTTTTGCTAGGCTGAAACTGTTATTTCGTGATGCTATGTAAACCTGCTGTTACTCATCATTCTGTGCATAATCTGGAGATGTTCTATAAATATGTTTTGTTCTACATGCCATGCTTTATCCATCCATGCCCTTGGTTGAAATTGTAGGTTGCTGTAGCTTGTTGTTATCTTGCTCCAAAGTTGCTTCATAATGTTGCGGTCAGCCTGTTTACATTAAGATCACTTGTTCCCATGTGTTTTTCCTAGTGTTCCATGCACCCTATGAACTTGCTCTTGCCATGCTTAGCTTCATAAACATGCCTTCTTACTGTTGGTTGCCTTGCCATGCCATGTATTGCTCTGTGGTGAGTGGTTCAAGCTCATCTACATGCCTACTTATTGTTGTTCCTGCCATGTTTGTATCTGTATTATAACTTGCCATGTTTACATGGGTGCCATCATATTTTCTGATCCTTTTTGGCTCATGGCCAGTAAGGGACTTTTGTTTTATGCAATTAGTAGATTCATGCCATGCCTTTGTTTGCCATGATAAGTTCTTATAACATGTTGTTTGATAGCTTTGAACATTGCAACCTGATGTTATTTCTGCTAAAGTCTGAACTATTATTATTTGCAATCTTACCATGTGTTTTGAGCATGATCTAGTGATTTCTGGAGATAGCTCAGTGTTCATGTTTTGTTATGCTTTACCTGTACTTCATGCCCATGCCTTTTGTTATTATGTTGAGGTCCTGTAGCTTGTTGTTTTGATGCTTGCAAGATGCCTAGTTGCTGTTATGGACAGATTGTTGCTATGACTTGTATAGTGTGTGTGTGTTGAACCGTTGCTCCGTTTTGAGTGTGCTATATATGAAACTTGCTTGTTTTTGCATGTAGATTCATATTATCATGTTGAATCCTTGTTTTGAGGTGTTTGCTTGATGTTTGGGTGCATTTTACATCAATGCCATGTTTAACTTGTTTTGCTCATATCTTCTAGGCCGTAGCTCCGAATCTAATGAACTTTATATGTAACTTGACTAGAATCTCGTGTAGATCATTCTTGTGCATTTTAACTTGCTGTTTAACAACTTGAACATAATGTTTATTCAGATCTGGACCAATTTCGAAAATTGCATATGAGGACTTACCGGAATTGTTATATGTTGTTCCCGGCCTCATTTAAACTTGCCTTGATGTGTTGCTCTTGTTTGCATCATCTCTTGCCATGAATATCTTCACGTAGCATTGTCATGCATCATGCTTGTTTGTGCATCATGTCATGTTCATGTGTGGTGTGGTTACCTTGTTGTGTGCTTCTTCTCGATAGTTCCTGTTTCGTTGCGATCGTGAGGATTCGTTCGTCTACGGTTGGTTCGGCTTCATCCGTTCGTCTTCTTCATGGACTCGTTCTTCTTCCTTGCAGGATTTCAGGCAAGATGACCGCTACCCTGGATCTCACTACTATCATTGCTATGCTAGTTGCTTCGTTCTATTGCTATGCTGCGCTACCTATCACTTGTCCATCAAGCCATCCCATATTGCCATGAACCCCTAACCTTTGACACTTTTCCTATGCAAACCACTGTTTGGCTATGTTACCGCTTTGCTCAGCCCCTCTTATAGCGTTCCTAGTTGCAGGTGAAGTTGAAGATTTCTCCATGGTGGACAGGATTTTGGTTGGGATATCACAATATCTCTTATATTATTAATGCTTCTATATATTTGGTAAAGGGTGGAAGGCTCAGCCTTTTGCCTGGTGTTTTGTTCTACTCTTGCCGCCCTAGTTTCCGTCATACCGGTGTTATGTTCCCGGATTTTGCGTTCCTTACGCGGTCGGGTGATTTATGGGACCCCCTTGACAGTTTGCTTTGAATAAAACTCCTCCAGCAAGGCCCAACATTGACTTTTACCATTTGCCTCACCTAGCCTTTTTCCCTTGGGAGTCGCGCTCTCGAGGGTCATCTTTATTTTATCCCCCCCCAGGCCAGTGCTCGTTGTGAGTGTTGGTCCAACCTGAGCGATGTCCGGCGCCCCCTGGGCAACCAGGGTCTATGCCAACCCGACATCTTGCTCATCCGGTGTGCCCTGACAACGAGATATGTGTAGCTCCTATCGGGATTTGTCGGCACAGCGGGAGGATTTGCTGGTCTTGTTTTACCATTGTCGAAATGTCTTGTAAACCGGGATTCCGAGTCTAATCGGGTCTTCCTGGGAGAAGGTCTATTCCTTCGTTGATCGCGAGAGCTTGTCATGGGCTAAGTTGGGACACCCCTGCAGGGTATAATCTTTCGAAAGCCGTGCCTGCGGTTATTGGCAGAAGGGAATTTGTTAATGTCCAGTTGTAGGCAACTTGACACCAGATCCGAATTAAAACGCATCAACCGCGTGTGTAGCCGTGATGGTCTCTTCTCGGCGGAGTCCGGGAAGTGAACACGGTTTCTAGGTTATGTTTAACGTAAGTAGGTGTTCAGGATCACCTCTTGATCATTGCTAGTTGACGACCGTTCCGCTTGTTTCTCTTCTCGCTCTCACTTGCGTATGTTAGCCACCATACATTGCTTAGTCCCTGCTGCAACCTCACCACTTTACCCCTTCCTTTCCTATTAAGCTTTGGTAGTCTTGATACCCATGGTAATGGGATTGTTGAGTCCTCGTGGCTCACAGATTAATACAACAACAGTTGCAGGTGCAGGTTTACCCGATGATCATGACGCGAGAGCGATGCTTGCTTGCGTTGAGTTCTTCTTCTGCTTCTTCAATCAGGGGATAGGTTCCTGGTCGGCAGCCTGGGCTAGCAGGGTGGATATTGTTTGAGTTTCTGTTTATGATTCATCTGTAGTCGGATGTTGCTCTGATGTATTGTGATGTTGTATTCATGTGGCATTGTATGCCTTATGTATGAATCCCCATGTAGTATGTAATGTTGATGTAATGATATCCACCTTGCAAAAGCGTTCTAATATGCGGGTCTATCCTTGGAGGGACCTTCGAGTTCCTTTTGGATAGGGTCGCATATTGGGCGTGACAACTTGGTATCAGAGCCTCGACCGACCCTAGGAGCCCCCTTGATTGTTCGTGTAGTTTGGCCGTTATTGAGTCTAGAAGAAAACTATTTTCGGAGTCTAGTTATATCAGAGAGTAGGAATTCTTTTTACTCCTCTGCCTCTTCGTCGCTCTGGTGAGGAATCTTGATGTAGGTGTTTTGAATTACTTCTCTCCCCTTTCAAATTTTTCTTTAGGATCACGCAGTTGGTTTTCGATCGTTGTTCCTCAGCTCTTTTCATCCGGTGCATTTCTCGTCAAGTTGACTCGAACCTCTTCATCTTTGAGTTCAATCCTCGGTTGTTTTCTTTTCCCACCCGCCCTCCCTTTTTCATCTAGGAACCGGAGTCCATAATCGAGTATCCATCCTACTCGTGCGAAGTTTTTGCTCTCTCTCCTCAATGATTTCAACCGGTGTTTTCTCTTCAAGTTGTTCGTCGGTTCCCCCTTCCACGTTGCCTTTGTTTTCCCGCCCTCCCACCCTCTTCTTCCCGGAGCCTAAGTCTGTTTCGAGCATCGATTTCATTCGTGTGAAGCCTCTTTAGTCTTTCATCAATTATTTCAACCGGTGAATTCTCGTCTCGTTCGTCATTCTTCATCCCTTTTTCCTCTCTAGTGGATTCAATTCAAGTTTTTCGGGTGATCATATTCTCTTCTTTCAATCAAGTGTTTTCACTGCTCGTTCGCCTCTTGCCAGTTTATACTTCCGGAGTGTTCAAGACATCTCAGGAGATTCATCTGTGTTCCAACTAATTCGAGGTTGTCACCTCATTCAAATATTTCAATTGTTCCGGTGCTTCATCTATCTGTTCACCAATCCTTTCCAACGGTGTTATCTCTTTAGTGGCCCCTTACCCACAGGTCTTTTCCCAGGATCTTACCTGACTCTTCTAATTCCCTCGGAGTTATTCTCAATTTTTTTCAAGTGTGACGTAAGTATGATTTCATCAGTCAGATGCCTTCCCAAGATCGATTTCAAATCATTTCATTGCTGGCTCAACCTTTTGCTTTTCATTCTCCCGGAGTATCTCAGTAATTTTGGTGGTGTTTCTCGATGGATTTTGAAGACCGAAGAAGAGTTTTTCCTCTAAATCTTGCCCGTTCTCCCGAAGTTTCGTGGTTCTGGCTTCATGTTATCCTCTCGAATTATTCCGTTTGTCAGATATTCTTTCATACACATCCGGAGCATGTCAGAAGTTGTTTTTCTGTTTCTTTCACCGGAGGTCATCATTCCAGTTATCGTTCTCTATTTATCCCGGTGCGTCGTTCGAGTGTTCTTTAATCAGCTCGTGATTTCCGTGTTCTTTTGCATCTAAATCCCCTCGAGCATATTGGTTCTTCTAATTCTTCCCCGGTGATTCATTCTCTTTCATCAGTCATTTCCGAATTCTAATGGTGGTTCGTTCAAGATTCTTTTTCCTTGTTTATCATTTAATCCATTCGTCCTTTCCAATCCTACCGGTAGTTCATGAAGACCTTCGCAAGTTTGCGATATGTCATCTCTCAATTCTTTTTTCAAGAAGAATAAGTAGTATGCAAAAATCCATTTCTTGTCATCAATTTAATTTGATGAAGGATAAGCATATAGTAAATCTTATTCTTATCTCATCCAAGCGAGTAATCTTTTCCTTCGGAGTTTGTTCTTGATGAATAAATTCTAGTTTCTAGTGTTTCATCTTTTCTTTTCCGGAGTTCATATTTCCTCGGTCATTTTGTCGGAACCTCCATCTAAATCATCACAAGGCTCATCTTATTCTTTTCCTTCATTCTATCTCATCATCCTTTTGTTTACCAGAGTTCTTCATGGTGGTTCTTAATGTTTTAATTCATTCTTCAAGAGTTCATCAAGATTTTGTTGGCGGAGTTCAAGTATCTTTTCTTCTCGCGTCTCGAAGTGCAATTAATTCTCCGTATTCTTTTGAAGTGGAGTTTTGCATTTCTTCGTTCTTCTCAGCTATTCAATATTTTCCGCTTGTGGTCGGTTATCACCTTATTCTGGAGATGTTATCCATAAGTCCACAACAAGCTTATTCTTTCGTTGTTGATTTTCTCAACAACTCCATTCAACCCTTCTAAATTCTTTTCATTCAACTCTTTCAATTCTTTCCGGAGGTTTTGTGTCATGTCTTCATCAAGTATAATTCCATCCTCTCAAGTTCATGTTCTTTTCCTTCCATTTTCAACCGGAGTGCTGCCTAAATCCTTTCAGTCTTATTCATTTCTTATCTCGTTCTAACCGGAGTTGTTTCTTAGCCTATCTGATTCCGTGAGCTTTTGATTCCCGTCATTCTCGTTGTTCCTCTTTTCTTCTCGAGTGCTCTCGATTCTTTGCTTCTTCTCTTGAGTTCTTGTTTCACCTCATCCCTTTTCTCTTCCGTCTCGGTCCTAAGATCTCGGGACGAGATCTCTTGTTAGTGGAGGAGTGTTGTAACGCCCCGGATCCGATGCGCCAGGTGTCTGCCAGCTATTCGTCGTCTTTGCCATGTCATTTGCTTGCGTGTTGCATTTTATCATGTCATCATGTGCATTTCATTTTCCATACGTGTTCGTCTCATGCATCCGAGCATTTTCCCCATTGTCCGTTTTGCAATCCGGCGCTCCTATGTCATCCGGCGTCCCCTTCTTTCCTCTCTTCGTGTGCGGGTATTAAACTTTCTCGGAATGGCCCGAGGTTTGCCAAGCGGCCTTGGTATAGCACCGGTAGACCGCCTGTCAAGTTTCGTGCCATTTGGAGGTCGTTTGGTACTCCAACGGTTAACCGGGTAACCGTAAAAGCCTCCTTCTCTTTGCAGCCCAACACCCCTTCCAAACTGGCCCAAAACCCATCCAACTCCCCTCCATGCTCTCGGTCGTTCGATCACGATCGCGTGGCCGAAAACCGCTTCTCATTTGGACTCTCCTAGCTACCTCTACCTATAAATTAGTCCCCTCCCCCGAATTCGCGGTCTAAACCCCCCGAAAACCTAGCTTTCGTCCTCCTCTGCACCGCCGGACACGTCCAGGCAACGCCGGACATGTCCGCTCCGCCGCCCTCCGCCAATCGGTGTCCGCCACGTGGCCCCCAGCCACCCGCGCGCCGCCGCCGGCCCGCAGGCCCAGCGCCGGCCCCCGCGGCCCGTCGCCCCGCTCGCCGCCGCGCCCCACGGGCCCGAGCGCTCTGCCGCCGCCGCTCGGGTCCCCGCGGCCGTCCGCCGCCTCGGCCGCCTCGGACCTCGCCGCCGGCGTGCGCCGCGCCGCCCCGCGCGCTGCTCCGCCTCCGGCCCCGATGCCGCGCCGCCTCGGCTCCGGCCTCCTCCGCGCTCGGCCCCGAGTTGCCCCGCCGCCTGGACTCCTCCGCCCCGCCGCCGGAGAACCCCGGTGCTCGCCGGAGCGCGCAGCTCCGCCCCGCCGCGTCTGCCTCGCCTCCCTCCGCCGCGTCATCCCGCGCCCGTCCCCGGCCCCGTTCGCCGCCGGAATTGCCGCCCTCGCCGGAGCTCCGGCCGGATCCGAGGGAGTGGACGAGATCCACCACTCCCTCGAACCAAACGGCCCCGTCCCTGCCCTGGATCTCCTCGTCCCGCACGCCTCTGTCCCGGGTTGATTTTTCCCGGAGGTAAAATTTGCCTAAGTCCCCAGATTCAGTAATTTTCATGCCATGTTCGACCTGCTATATCTCTGCATCCGTAGCTCCGTTTCGTGCGTGTAATATGTCAAATTGTTCGTCTCGACGAGTAGATCATTTCATTCCATTGCATTATTTTCATTTGAGCTCATCTTGATGCCCTAAATGTTGTTGTAAGAGTGCTAAGTGATGTTAATCTGCTGAAACTGTTATAACTTGCTCATTTGTCATTTTTGCCATGATTGATGTGTGCATCCTATGAGGTAGATGTCTACATGTGTTTTAATCTATGCCATGCCATCTTTCCAGAGGTGCTATCCATGTATTTTTGTGAGTTGTGTGCTGAGTGCATCAAGCTTGTTAAGGAGGGTACTTGTTGTTGCTGATTTTAGTCCCTGTCTGCTGTTATTTTCATGTCATGTAAACTTGTTGCTACAGAGAGATCCATGCATATTTAGAGATACTTCAGTAAGGGTGTTTTGAACATATGGTTATGCTCTATCCATTTATGCCCTTTGTTGAAATTATGGAGTATCCTAGCATGTCATTTGAGTGCTCTACTTTTGCTTCAAAATGTTTCCTGGCAGTTTGTTTACATGTTATTCAATTTAGCCAAGCTTGCTATACTTGATCCTTGCAAGCTATGGACTTCTTCTTGCCTTGGTTGGTTACATAAACATGTCTTCTTGATGATGCTATGCTTATCCTGTCATGCAATGACTTGTGGTGAGTGAATCGAGCTTGTTAAGTAGTGTTCATGATGTTGCTGTTTTGCTAGGCTGAAACTGTTATTTCATGATGCTATGTAAACCTGCTGTTACTAATCATTCTATGCATAATCTGGAGATGTTCTATAAATATGTTTTGTTCTACATGCCATGCTTTATGCATCCATGCCCTTGGTTGCAATTGTAGGTTGCTGTAGCTTGTTGTTATCTTGCTCCAAAGTTGCTTCATAATGTTGCGGTCAGCCTGTTAACATTAAGATCACTTGTTCCCATGTGTTTTTCCTAGTGTTCCATGCACCCTATGAACTTCCTCTTGCCATTCTTAGCTTCATAAGCATGCCTTATTACTGTTGGTTGCCTTGCCATGCCATGTATTACTCTGTGGTGAGTGGTTCAAGCTCATCTACATGCCTACTTATTGTTGTTTCTGCCATGTTTGAATATGTATTATAACTTGCCATGTTTACATGGGTGCCATCATATTTTCTCATCCTTTTTGGCTCATGGCCAGTAAGGGACTTTTGTTCTATGCAATTAGTAGATTCATGCCATGCCTTTGTTTGCCATGATAAGTTCTTGTAACATGTTGTTTGATAGCTCTGAACATTGCAACCTGATGTTATTTCTGCTAAAGTCTGAACTATTATTATTTGCAATCTTATCATGTGTTTTGAGCATGATCTAGTGATTTCTGGAGATAGCTCAGTGTTCATGTTTTGTTATGCTTTACCTGTACTTCATGCCCATGCCTTTTGTTATTATGTTGAGGTCCTGTAGCTTGTTGTTTTGATGCTTGCAAGATGCCTAGTTGCTGTTATGGACAGATTGTTGCTATGACTTGTATAGTGTGTGTGTGTTGAACCGTTGCTCCGTTTTGAGTGTGCTATATATGAAACTTGCTTGTTTTTGCATGTAGCTTCATATTATCATGTTGCATCCTTGTTTTGAGGTGTTTGCTTGATGTTTGGGTGCATTTTACATCAATGCCATGTTTAACTTGTTTTGCTCATATCTCCTAGGCCGTAGCTCCGAATCTAATGAACTTTATATGTAACTTGACTAGAATCTTGTGTAGATCGTTCTTGTGCATTTTAACTTGCTGTTTAACAACTTGAACATAATGTTTATTCAGATCTGGAACAATTTCGAAAATTGCATATGAGGACTTACCGGAATTGTTATATGTTGTTCCCGGCCTCTTTTAAACTTGCCTTGATGTGTTGCTCCTGTTTGCATCACCTCTTGCCATGAATAGATTCATGTAGCATGGTCATGCATCATGATTGTTTGTGCATCATGTCATGTTCATGTGTGGTGTGTTTACCTTGTTGTGTGCTTCTTCTCGATAGTTCCAGTTTCATTGCGATCGTGAGGATTCGTTCGTCTACGGTTGGTTCGGCTTCATCCGTTCGTCTTCTTCATGGACTCGTTCTTCTTCCTTGCGGGATTTCAGGCAAGATGACCGCTACCCTAGATCTCACTACTATCATTGCTATGCTAGTTGCTTCGTTCTATTGCTATGCTGCGCTACCTATCACTTGTCCATCAAGCCATCCCATATTGCCATGAACCCCTAACCTTTGACACTTTTCCTATGCAAACCACTGTTTCGCTATGTTACCGCTTTGCTCAGCCCCTCTTATAGCGTTGCTAGTTGCAGGTGAAGTTGAAGATTTCTCCATGGTGGACAGGATTTTGGTTGGGATATCACAATATCTCTTATATTATTAATGCTTCTATATATTTGGTAAAGGGTGGAAGGCTCAGCCTTTTGCCTGGTGTTTTGTTCCACTCTTGCCGCCCTAGTTTCCGTCATACCGGTGTTATCTTCCCGGATTTTGCGTTCCGTACGCGGTCAGGTGATTTATGGGACCCCCTTGACAGTTCGCTTTGAATAAAACTCCTCCAGCAAGGCCCAACATTGACTTTTACCATTTGCCTCACCTAGCCTTTTTCCCTTGGGAGTCGCGCTCTCGAGGGTCATCTTTATTTTATCCCCCCCCCCCCCGGGCCAGTGCTCGTTGTGAGTGTTGGTCCAACCTGAGCGATGTCCGGCGCCCCCTAGGCAACCAGGGTCTATGCCAACCCGACGTCTTGCTCATCCGGTGTGCCCTGAGAACGAGATATGTGCAGCTCCTATCGGGATTTGTCGGCACAGCGGGAGGCTTTGCTGGTCTTGTTTTACCATTGTCGAAATGTCTTGTAAACCGGGATTCCGAGTCTGATCGGGTCTTCCTGGGAGAAGGTCTATTCCTTCGTTGATCGCGAGAGCTTGTCATGGGCTAAGTTGGGACACCCCTGCAGGGTATAATCTTTCGAAAGCCGTGCCTGCGGTTATTGGCAGATGGGAATTTGTTAATGTCCGGTTGTAGACAACTTGACACCAGATCCGAATTAAAACGCATCAACCGCGTGTGTAGCCATGATGGTCTCTTCTCGGCGGATTCCGGGAAGTGAACATGGTTTCTGGGTTATGTTTGACGTAAGTAGGTGTTCAGGATCACCTCTTGATCATTGCTAGTTGACGACCGTTCCGCTTGTTTCTCTTCTCGCTCTCACTTGCGTATGTTAGCCACCATACATTGCTTAGTCGCTGCTACAACCTCACCACTTTACCCCTTCCTTTCCTATTAAGCTTTGCTAGTCTTGATACCCATGGTAATGGGATTGCTGAGTCCTCGTGGCTCACAGATTACTACAACAACAGTTGCAGGTGCAGGTTTACCCGATGATCATGACGCGAGAGCGATGCTTGCTTGCGTTGAGTTCTTCTTCTGCTTCTTCGATCAGGGGATAGGTTCCAGGTCGGCAGCCTGGGCTAGCAGGGTGGATATTGTTTGAGTTTATGTTTATGATTCATCCGTAGTCGGATGTTGCTCTGATGTATTGTGATGTTGTATTCATGTGGCATTGTATGCCTTATGTATGAATCCCCATGTAGTATGTAATGTTGATGTAATGATTTCCACCTTGCAAAAGCATTCCAATATGCGGGTCTATCCTTGGTGGGACCTTCGAGTTCCTTTTGGATAGGGTCGCATATTGGGCGTGACACCCGCCTTGAGTGTTGCAAAAATTGGCGGTTCTGCCAGTTTTCCTTATTATCATACACACATATTCTTATTGGACGTGCGCGATCTTGGGTACGCCCGCCCTGCATCAATTCCTTTACCCAAATTTAGTAGCTAGCGTACTTCAACCGTCACCCACACTCCTCCAGCACCGACCTTATAGTAAAATTGCAGTAGCCGAGGCATTTGAACCGTCGCTCTCCCGAATGCACTACCATCTCCACCCACCATTACTAAAATTTTCTGTAGCCGCGGCGTATCCTCAAACACCACCACCCCCCTCCATAGTCCCCCACCCGGCACCCTCCCCCCTTGAACCCTAGCTCGCCGCCAACCCATGCCGGTCTGCCGGTTCCTCCTAGCTTAGATAATAAAGTTCAGGTTACCCAGCAATTCCCATACCATCGCCCCACTCCCCTGTGTTTTTAGACGAGGCCTGCAGTGTCCCTCCTAGCCAGATCCACATCCCCTGCTCTAGAATGTCACTACCTAAGCTCGACCACGTATCCCAAGGAGCCCGACGAGCATTCGACTAAGAAGAGGTTTATCATGGCCTCTCCGGCGGAAGTTGGTGAGGTGGCCGCCGTTCGCCCCGACCTGTCGATCCCGGAGCAACACGTTGCCACGGAAGCGGGTGAAGACATTGACTATGTTGCCATGTCTACGGCTCATGTCAGTGGGCTAACGTATTACTGTATCTCGGGAAAGTTGGCTATGACATCAAGCTCATCAACAACGACGGCTTCACACGGGCCATGTCACAGGTTAAGTGGTCCATCCCCAACCCCTTTGGTTCAACCGCTGTTGATCTCTTTGATGGCCCTGCCGCTGATCTCCTCCGCCAAGCGGTCAAGGATTTGCGATCCTTGTACGCCATCGAGCCCATTTTTTCCTTTCTGAAGGACACGTTCTACAGCGGCGGCTTGGGATCCTCAATTCCCAAGTCAGATCTCATCGACCATGACCACGACCAGGAGGAGGGCACCCACAAAGGTTCTTCCAAGGTGAAATAGCCCATCTGTGACATCAGAGAGCGCACCATGCGTCTGTGCTCTTCCAACTGGAAGGATCCCGTCCGTGACATGTGAGGCAACATCCTATCAGCAAATCTTACCTTTTCTAGCTTGCCAACCTGTACCCTTTGTTGTAGTAGCACTTGCTGTGTTGTGTTTAATTATTTCAGTTATGCAAATATGTATTGTTCAATAGAGCTATGTGATGTTTAAGTATGAATTGTCCACTTCAGTTTCACGAATGCCTATATTTGGTTGTTTATAGTGAGTAGATGCCTTGTTTATCTGTATTTGGTTGTTAGGTTGGTTGTATTGAGTTTTTTTCCAGTTATCGACCAGATGCCTTGTTTATATGTACTTGGTTCTTAGGTTGGTTGATGTGAGCATTTGTCCAGTTATCAAGCAAATGCCCTGTTTATCTGTATTTTGTTGTTAGGTTGGTTGCAGTGAGCATTTGTCCAGTTTTCAAGAATATGCCCTATTTATTTGTATTTGCTTATTAGGTTGGTTGAAGTGAGACTCTGTCTAGTTTTCAATGGCTATATTTGGTTGTTATACTGATCTTTTATGCCTTGTTTATTTCATTCATTCACAATGTGATGCTCATTATGTGCAAGTCGGAACTGTGCCGCTTGACTGCATCAATACCAGTTTGAACGGGTATATTTGGTTCCAGTTATGCCTGGTGTAGTTAACACATGCCCTCTATTTCAGTTTTACACATTTATCTAGTGTAATGTTCAAGCATTACCTACGTTCTATTCATTTTCAACAATACGAGTTTGAATTGCAATATTTGATGTCCGTTATGCCTGTTGTCAGTAACATTGCCATTCGTTTTATATCTGCTTTAAAAGCATGCTGAAAACAACACATTCAAGCTATCATTTGGAGATGATGTTGTTTATCTTTGCTATATTTATTTGATGTTAAGGTTGCTATACTTGTCATGCCTTTCCACTACTTATGCAGGACAACAACGGGAGTGGCCACCATTTTCCGCCGAGGTTAGTTTCATCCAGCGGCTTGTACTCCCCCCGTCGTTCCATAATGTAGTGCATATAGATCTAGGGCTGGACACTTGTTACACTACAAAAAAAGACACATCCGTGACATTTTGGGCCGAATGAAATTTTTTTCTGTCATACATATGACATTTCTATTATGATAATTGTGACAAAACCCAGTATCATCATAGATGTGGTGGGATCCTACTTCTATGACAAAAAATCATGATAGAAAATAGTCTTTTCGTCCTGGGCGGGCCGGAGACGCAGCTGCATGACATTCTCTGGGCCGTCCATGACGGAAAACACTGTGGTAAAAGCGAGGGTGAGGAAAATTTCAGGGAGTTCCCGGTTACGGTGGGAGGTCGGGGGCCGAGTGATGCGCGTTTCTCTCGTACACGTACGCGCGTGTGTGCGAGGCGTTGGCTCTAACTAAACCCGAGCGAGGCGTTGGGCTCTAACTGAACCTGAGCGATTGCACTGCAGGCTACGCATTACTGAACCCGAGCGATCGATCGATGGCTATTAACTGAACCCGATCGAGCGATTCCTTCGCTACTGCTGCTAACTGAAGCCGATCGATGCTGCCTCTGGGATGAATAGTCAGTGTTGCGGGGGGGGGGGGGGGGGTTGGATGAACAGTGAGCGGTGGCATTGCCTCTGGATGAACAAGACACCGTGGTGTGGTGGAGGGCTGGATGAACAGTAGACGGTGGAGGGGTGCCCGTGGAGGGGTACCCGTGGAGGGGTGGTTGAACAGGACCCCGTGGTGTGGAGGGCTGGATAAACAATAGACGATGGAGGGGTGCCCATGCAGGGGTGGTTGAACAGTAGCCGGTGGAGTAGCGCGCGGTGGATGCTGGATGAACAGGAGCCCGTGGAGGCTAGAGGAGGTCGACGGTAGCCCGTGGAGGCTGGAGGAGGTCGACGGTGGAGATGAACAATATCCCGTGGAGTCCCATTTTGCGGTACGCCACACCCCTCCCGATGAACAGGACCCCCGTTTCGACCATAGCGCTCCAACACAAGTCTGTTTCGTCCATTTTGCGGTACGCCACACCCCTCCTGATCAACAGGACCCCCGTTTCGACCGTAGGAGGTCCGTTTCCTCTGTTTTGCGGTATGCCAGACCCCTCCCGATGAAAAGGATCCCGTTTCGGACATGGCTGGTCCAATACAAGGCCGTTTCCTCCGTTGTGTGGTAAGACAGGCCTCGTTTCCATCGCCTGTTCCGTCCAAGCCCTCCCGATGAACACGACGATGCATTCCGTTTTGACCCAGCCGGTTGGCTCCCACGCGTTCCGTTGCCTCCCGATGAACACGACGCATTCCGTTGCCTCCCCATGAACACGATGCATTCCGTTGCCTCCTCATGAACATGAAGACGATGTTGTTTCTCCGTTCCGACCCAGCCATGTACACGAGCCCTGGCCGTACGTATGCGCGAGTAGGCGTTCGATACCCCGCCCCGTATGTACACATACGTGGCCGTATTTTCTTTCTTGCACCCTGGCCACTGTACGTACGTGTAAATGCTACGTACCCGCCTCTACTACGAGACGTGCGCGCCTCTACTACGGCACATGCGCGCCTCTACATCGACCAGTATGTACGTACCCGTTCACGACCAGAATGATAACGCTACGTACGCTTCGACCAGGTGGGTCCCGTCTGTCAGGCACTTCCTTGCCTGCGAAGATGTAGCTGGTGGCTCCCAGCAGTCAGGGGGGCGAATCATTTTGTTTTTTTTGCCCGGACGCACTTCCTTGCATGCGAAGATGTAGCTGGTGGGTCCCGGTAGTCAGGGAAGCGAATCGTCTTTTTTGCCCGGACGCACTTCCTTGCGTGTGAAGATGTAGCTGGTGGGTCCCAGCAGTCAGGGGGGCGAATCGTTTTTTTTTTTTGCCCGGAGGCACTTCCTTGCGTGCGAAGATGTAGCTGGTGTGTCCCAGCAGTTAGGGGGAAATGTTTTTTTTTCACGAAATACAGTGGCCCGTCCTGTGGGTCCCAGCTGTCAGGTGGAGGAATCATTATTTTCCGCGTAATAAGGAGGCATTTCCTTGCTGCGGCTATGGACCCAGCTGTCAGCCTCTCCAAGTACAGTCCACGTCCGATGGAAGTCGTTCCTTGACCAAGTTGACCACGCCGCGCCGAGAGCACCAGGGCAGTGGACGACGGCAAGGCCTAGGAAGGGGACGACGGGGAGCCGGGGAAGACACGGCAGTGGAAGCCCATGCAGAGAGGAGTATGAGGGTTCACTGGTTCGGCTGCTGTGTGAGGCTGCCGTCGCCGCAGGGCCTGCCCAGCGGTGGGAATAGTAGGGGGTGGTGAGGTCTCCGCGGCAGCACAGCGGGCCACGGGAGGTAGGGGCATGCGGCACGACTGGCGCTGCTTTGGGCGGCTGTAGCAAGAAGACCAGAGGTTGAAGAAGAACTACGGCCGTTGGATGGACATCGTACGGTCACTGGAGCTAGAATCGTTCATATTGACTAAAGTTGACAAATGCCCCCGTCCCAGTCAACTTAGTAGGCCCACAAGTCAGCCTCCCACCATGGTGGGTCCCAGCTAGTAGGGGGAGTATTCATTTTTTTTGTGCGTAATAAGGAGGCACTTTCGGTGGGTCCGAGCTGACAGCGGGGGAACTTCTTTTTCACGAAATACGCTGGCCCGTCCGGTGGGTCCCAGCAGTCAGGGGGGAAATGTTTTTTTCGTGAAATAAGGTGGCCCGTCCGGTGGGTCCCTGCTGTCAGGTGGAGGAATAATTATTTTGCGAGTACTAAGGAGGCAAATCCTTGCGGCCGCCTCGACCCAGCTGTCAGCCTCTCCGCGTACAGTACTCTTCCAATGGAAGTCGGTCATTAACCACATTAACCACGCCGCGCTGAGAGCACCAGGGCGGTGGTCTGGACGACGGCGAGGCCTAGGAAGGGGACGACGCGGAGGCGGGGAAGACACAGCAGTGAAAGCCCGCACGGAGAGGAGTACGAGGGTTCACTGGTTCGGCTGCGGTGTGAGGCTGCCATCGCCGCAGAATAACAGGGGGTGTGGGTGAGTAGAGGGATGGCCTGGCTAGCGGTGGGAGTAGTACGGGGCGGTGAGGCCTCCGCGGCATCACAATTGGCCATGGGAGGCAGGAGCACACGATACGACAGGCGCTGCTTTGGGCGGCTGGAGCAAGAAGACCAGAGGTTGAAGAAGCACTACGGCCGTTGGATGGACATCATACGATCACTACAGCTAGAATTGTTTATATTGACTAAGTTGACAAAGCCCTTGGTACGCGTCAACTTATTAGGCCCACAGCTCGGATTTGGTAGAGAACATATAGCCCATTTGCGATTTTTAAGAATGTACAACCCATTTTTTAATTCTAATGGAATTTACTACAGCCCATTTACAGCTTGTTAAAAGTACAGCCCAACTACTAGCTAGGATAACGATTAATAATTTCAAACAACCCCTGAAAACAGAATTCAAAAAAAATTCCCACATTTTGATGCGATCCGAAATATTTTTATCCGATATTTCTAGTCAGGTTAAATATAATTTCAAAATGAAGTTGTATTACGTTAAAATCCAACGAAATATTGTGCGCGCAACAAGTAATGAAATTAAAATTTTCAAATTCCAAAAATAATATATTTTTCAAACTAATTACGTGTTTGGTGCATAGTAACTGCCCAGTTATTATTATTACATCCCATTTATTATTTCTTAGAGTTCATTTTCTTGTTAAGCCTAATTCATACCTCCTAGGAAAGTCTGCAGCCCAGCGGGGCGGAGAATAACAAGTTGACCCGAATATTGTGTACAACTGTCGGCCCAGTTGCATTGCTAATGTTGAAAAAAGGCCTGTGTAGTACAATACAACCTAACATGGTTACTCAGCCCACATTCAGCGACGCCAGAAAGGCCCAAACAAGGCTTCTGTACAACTTTTTGAAGTCACTGAGCTCAATTAATAACTTAAGAAAAAAGTTAGATTATAGTGGAACCTAATTAAAAGTTGTCACGTGAAAATAAATAATTCAACGGGTCCCACTTGTGCTTGTGCGCGTGTGTGCGTGTGTGTGTGTGTGTCTGAGAGAGAGAGAGACCCATCGGTCAATGCTCGTAAATACATCTTTCAGCCATATGCATTGCTGATGCTCTGTAAAAACTGATATAGTTGACACAATCATATAGAACATCATAGCACACTGAACTTGCGTACAAAAATTTCACGCAGGCGGCACAATCAGGATGGAAGCGGTGGATCACTACGGGAAGGGCTATGTTGAAACCAACGAAGTCGTACATAACGGTTCATTGTCTTTATAAATGACGGGGAAATATCTTGAATGTTGTGCAAAGAAAACAGACAGACAACAAAATAAGTTCTGCTAGCACATTAAGTTGACGTACAACCCTTTCTAAAATAAGTCAAGGTACAAAATTAGAACATGTCACAATCAAATGTACTGGCATATCAGTGCTTCAGACCCATAGCTCGGATTTAACTAGTATCTGACAAGATTCAGTTGTTACCTCAAATTAGAGCACATCTAGGCAGCCAGCCCTGCCTCTTCTCCCAAAGAAGCAGTGGCCTCCGCCGCGCGATGGAGTAGGCCATGTGCCATCCATCGTTCCGAGCAACACGGGGAAAGTATGACGTTGACTCCTGTAATGGACGTCGTCGACGGACCCTGGCACCAGCGGCGGCGACAGGACTTTGATTGATGGATTGACCACTTCTTCGACACTCAATACAGGTACATCCCTAACGTGGTCCGCGGCGGCCTTGGTGGCAACGAATATTAGAACCCCAGTTCCTGCACCGGTATCTCAACACCAATCACCTTCGGTATGGTGGACGACTTCTTCATCCATGCCATAACCATCAGAGCCCAGCTGTCTGGAGGAACAAACACACTTACAAGCTCACCTCCAAGGTTGTTGATAAGCTCATTCATGTACTCGCTATTCCAAGCACGTCGAGGCATGCCGTCGAAGGTAAGCTTTGTTAAAAACTCAAGCTCAGAGGGCACCGAGCCCCATCCTGGGTGCCACCGATCAGAGCTCACCAGCGCGCCATCGCAGAACAAACACCGGGAAGATTCGAACACACGACTGTAGTCGAAAGTTGTCCGAAACCTGATGAAGAAATCAGCCGGTAGCGGACAGACTTTGACGAGCAAGTCACTTATTTGGATGCCGTGCACAATGCCAAGAGCTTTGACAAGGTCGTCCGGCGAGACAGGAGGCCGGTCGCCGTTGATGGTTACCATCAGCACTTTGCCGGCAAACTGGTTGTCAAGCGCCGCCATGCCACTGTTGAGCGATAGCACGCAACGACCGAAGGCAGGACGGACCTCAGGATCTCCGGCTCAGAGATCCGCGTTGACCGGCGACATGATAGTGTGCTTGAGTACAGGGAGTACAAGAGGGGGATTTGGGGGAACTGGAGTAGGAATCGAGATTCCAGAGGTGGGGGAGGGGCGGGAGACTGGGGATGAAAAGGTAGCATGAATTTCGAGCACGCACCAATATGCTCTCGGCGCCAAAGCCCACGAAAACACCTGTGGCGCCCACATGTCGGCCTAAGAGTCCTTATTCTTTCTTTTTTGGAGAGCCCGGCCTTTTTTTTCAGGATCTTTTGAGAGCCCGGCCTGAGAGTCATAATTGACCTGTTTGGCATTGCGTTACTACTCGGCCCATATTCAACGACATCTCACTGGCCCAAACAAGTGTACATCATCGAAAAGACACTAAGCTCAAATTATATAACTCGAAAAAAGGAAATATACTCTGAACACTGGAGAATGGTGATGCCCTCATTTAGCCCACCAGTAGTTCGAGACAATAAACAGTTCGAAACAACGATATATACAACATTTAAACACTGACTAGTGACTACTACTGACATAAACAGCAAGACATGATAGTTCATAAGAAGTCTTGCTACGCCACAAAAACGCACTCATCTGCAGCGCTCAGGCACTCGTGATCCAGTCGAGAATGGCATTCTAAACAAAAGCAACTATTACATAGTAAGAGTGACATAGACGAGGATGACCAAATGACAAGGAATATGCATAACAAAAGAAAGAACTACCCATCCAAAACCAGCAGCAAAGACAACAAAGTCATTCGAAGAGATGATCCAACACCATCATAATTTGCAGCCCCGCTTGAGCGACCAGTGATCCGGAGACACCAGTACTCCACCCTTTTGAAGCAACAGCCCAATTACCTATCAACCTGAAGGCTTGAACCACATCACTGCCTGTCGTAATTGAGACATCCAAGGATCAAAGTTAATCCGGATGCCTTTTTCATTCTCACCTTCTTTTGGCTGCAGGCTGTATCGTTGACAATCAGGGGAGTTTGCTCCCAAACTCCTAGGGCTCGCCGTGTAGACACAGTTTTCCATAGCAAACAGAGCCTCTCTTCCATCAAGGTCCTTGCCAACGGTGATCTCCTGGTTAATCGGATAATTGAGTCCGAGAAACAGAGAGTGTGAACCAAGGCTGTTTACCCGCCTCCAACTAAAAAATCCTAAAGGCCCCAACAAGCTGGTATCCTGCTCATAGACGTAACAGCCACTGTCCGGATACTCACGTATTACACGGTGCTTGTATACAGTGGGGTTTTTGCAATATAACTTTTCCGGCTCATGTGTCCGAATGATCATCAGTCTTTTGCTGTCGTTGATCGAGCGAGGAACCAGTTGTGCTTCCCTATTTTTGGCAAAGGTGGTGTGATTACAAAGGGCAGTAACTGTAGGGACACTGCATCATATCAAAAAGGACAGGCATTGTTAATGTAAGATCAGCATTGTTCAGAGTATGAGTAGGATAATGCAAGAAACAGCATTGATATGTCCCTGTTGGAACTGGGAGGAAAATACAGGGAAATGTATACTGGGTTCAAAAATATAGAAGTGCCATGCATGGTTATACTCATGTTATCTCGCAATCGATTCTTCACAGGAAACTACCATGTCATGCATGTTATGTAATCATGTTCTATCCTCACAAACAAATTCTTCAAGGTAACTAACAGACCATGCATTGTTATATACTCGTGTTCTGTGGGCAAAAATTTTGTGAGGATATTATTCTAGCCATTGATTGCTGAAGGGCGAATATAGGTATGTACACATGGTAAGCATTGCAGGATTTCACTACTTCCAAATATAGAGTTCTCCATATGCACATTTACTTCCCTAATGTATGGTTAGATGAAACCAACAGTGTGGTGCATGTTTCTACATCATGAAAATGAGGAAACTAACATGGCCATTGATACACACTCATATTTAGTAGTAGTATATAGATTACTGTAAAATAAGGATAATATCCATATATTCCTAACCGTTTGATTATTCAGGGTACAAATTGGCTGTAATGACATGGTCACAATCGCATGAATTAACTCATTCCAAATATAGCTAATTTACGGCGTCTCTAATACATTGTCATAGTTCTACTCAAATTTTGCTCAAACAAGGATATGCCAATCATCACAAAAAGTTCAAACAGTGTCATGGCGTCATCATTAACATGAGATGGAAACAACTTACACGCGCCGTCCCAGCAATACGTGGTGCCATCTGCTTTGTCGATCACGTAGATGATGCCATTGTGTTCAATAGCATCACCGAAGTGTGTATCAGCTTTGACGATGATCCACTGCGAGCCGAGTTGTCTCCAGCTAAAGAAGGCACCGGCGTAAAGATAGGCGAGTCCGCGATCGAACAAGGCAATTATCTTGAAGTCTCCGTAATTCTCATGTCGTGTGGGCAGTTGGAAGATTACAATCTTCTTCAAAACAAGGTCCGTCCAACTGAGGTAGTAATCTAGATGACTTGGACCGCGATGTTAATACTCTATATAATCCAACGGAGGAAGGATAATCTCATGGGAGGTCTCGAAGTTCACGAGCACCAACTTTTTACCGTCTTCTCTGAAGGCAGCCATCCAGTGGGAGTTCATGTCGACCCAGTACATACCTGCCAAGAAGTTTCGGGCGATGGTGATTGGATCGATGTCGAGGGAAATGATGTACGGCGACACACTACATACCTGCAATGAAGTTTCGGCTAATGGAGATCGGATTGAAGTCGAGGGGCATCATGCACGCCTCCGTATCATGGTGAGCCAATCTCGCAAGACCAGATAGCAGCAAGTAGGGTGTCTTGAAAACCTTAGGCCTCGCTTCGACGATGGCCGTGTGCATGTCCCTCGAGCATGCAGCCAGCCGCAGGGTGCTCAAACATATCCATACACGAACAACAGAGGTCGAGGATGTCACTAGGGAGATTGCTCCAATCGCAGCTCATATGGATGCTACGCGGTTCGCATTCGGCCATGGTGGAGTTTGGAAGGGGGCTTGATTTACGGGGGAGAAGGATGTCAGTGCTGGAGCGGCTGGCGAGGGAATAGTGGTACTGGGGGAGGCGAGTGAGGCGACAGTACATGGGGGCACAGTGAGATGGAGACGGAGAGGATGATGGAGATGCAGTGGTGCTATGGGAGCGGAGAGGGAGACGAGGCGAGGTTCCAATGTGCTGTACAGCGGCGGTGACAGACTACACAGTGCACAGGGTGAGGCTGACTTTGGTAACGAGAACATGCCGCCTGGACTAGTGTCAGGCGCAGGGTGTTGTCACTTCACTGTGAGGACCGGATGAATAGTATTTTGACCATCAAGTGTACCACAGTTGTACTACTACTACTACTACTACTAGTAGGAACATGAGTACTCCAGTATTGTATAGCAGAAATAGGTCTCCCGTGCTAGCATGCCTGTTCACTTCATCATTCAGGTATCATCCATAGTGCGAGCAGAACCAAATTCTCGTCCATGCCCAATCAACACCCTACCGCGATGCATGCAGTGGTCGTTCTGGTGCATCAAGGACGGCATGCAGATTGTTCCACACTTGAGAAGAGGAAAAATGGAAAGGTGGAACGCGGCAGCAGAGGAAGAGAATGCTGGCTAACGAGGCTGGGAGGGGATCGAGCAGGAAGTTAATGCTCCACGCCTAAAGGTTTTGGGAAAACCTGATTTTCATAAGGTGACTTATACTCACCTAAACGGAGGGAGTATTCCTTAACCAGAGAATGTTGTGTCTCCCACTCACGCGCTCAAAAAAAAGCTACGACACATTTTTTTATCTGTTTGCATAGGTCCCACCTATCAGGAAGGATGGGCACGTACACGAACAGGTACGACTCATCAGTCTACCCGCATAGCCTTTTCGTTTAGTCTACCTAGCCGTCTAATCAACTGCCTGCACGCCACTTCTCCCATTTACTTCTCCATCGGGAACCGATTCTCCTCGGCTTCTTCACCTCCCCTTCGTCTTCATTTGCATCCAAACCCCACTGCGTTCACATTGTTTTAACCTCTTTAAATAATCATCTACTACTTCAGTTAGACTAGCCATCTAATCCTAATTCTCCAAACCATAGCCCTCCGTTCCAGCGGTTCCAAATGGCGAAAGAGATCGAGATGCAGGTTTTTAGCGTCCAACATGTCCTCGTCGAAGGCTCGATGCGCATAGTTGCCACCGTCACCGTCCACCCAAGGGTTGTTCGGCAGTGGATCAACAATGTATCCAACTCCCTCGAAAAGGTAGAGACGAGGGTCATCGGTCTCGACGCAGAGTACACGGAGCGTGCCCCTGGGAAGATCCAGCGCGCCGCCGTCCTTCAGCTGTGCCTCGAAGATGATGTTTTGGTGTACCACATCATACACTCGCCCTCCATACCAGGTGAGCTTCACGATTTCTTGTCTCGGGAGGACGTATACTTCTGTGGGGCAGCCATCGAAGGGGACAAACAGAAGCTGGAGCCGTACAACCTTGATTTGAAAAGCATCGCTGACCTACAAACCAGAATCAAAATTCCTGTAGAAGATTGTGATAAACAGACACCATCCCTATTCGACGTAGCAAATTTTGTGCTCGGTACAAATCTTCAGAAGGGTGACGAGACGGTGGCATTAAGGTCGTCTGGATGGGAGAATTATCCCTTGACGTACGAGCGGATAAAATATGCTGCCCTCGATGCCCGTGTGAGTTTCGAGATAGCTGCAAGGTCCAAAGAGCTTGTTGCGAAGCCGTCTCCCACAGAGAATGAGAAGAAGAAGAAGAAGAAGAAGAAGAAGAAGAAGAAGAGAAGAAGAAGAAGAAGAAGAAGAAGAAGAAGAAGAAGAAGAAGAAGAAGAAAAGGCTGCACCAGCAGGAGGGCATTATGGATGGATGAACTATTTCCTCTCTTGTAAAAAAATTATTCCCTCTCGGTGTATATTGATATAGATGGACTATTTCGATGGTGTGCATGTCTTTGGAACAGAGTAGTAGCGTGGGTCCGCTTGACTATAAGGAACTATTTATCCGCATATATAGCTTTCTCTGCTACTCCTTCCAGTGATCGGTATGCAGTGCATGTGTCCGTAGACATGACAGCTTGTCCATGGAAGTTCAACTACGGCGACCATCACGTTTCATCTCGCGATTCCCACGACGCCTCTCCAACCCACGGCACCACGCCCCCCGACGTGCGCCTCACCCCTCTCGGCCGCACCGCCCCTCTGCCTTTGTGTGCATGACATGTGGGCCACCTAAAATGCGGCGAGCATCAAGTTTCTACCACAGCCACCCGCGATTCCCACGACGCCGCTCGAACCCATGAAACCACACGTCCCCCGACCTGCGGCTCACCCCTCTTGGCCCCACTGCCCCTCTGCCTTCGGGAGCATTACATGTGGACCAGTCACCTATCGGGTCCACATGTTATTGACTCAAAGGTAGGTGTAGTAAGGCGCTGAAGCTCAGTCCCGACGGCCCTGAGAGGGAAATGTAACTCCTGCGCCAGGGCTTGTGGTGCTCCCGCAGCACGAACTCGTGCCAAACTCGAGATTTGTTTCTTTACTATACATGCACGCAACGATTTAATGGACATTGTAATCTCAACATGTGATGGGGAGCTCTAAATTTGAATTTGAAACTTATAAAACGAAAAGATTCAAAACAAATAAACTGGGAGAGAGGGAGTATATCGTAGGATGTGTCCCATACAAAATAAGTCCCCTGGTTTGTCACCGCGAAGATGCGGTTAGAAAGGAGCACAACGTCTTCCTACTCGTACGGCAACAAATCGGCCGCAGACAGCATGGTCCGCCTTTGACCGCCATGTGCAAGGTTCGTGCTATCTTATTCAATCTCACCGTGGTTCCATCGTACCAATTCATGCGGTGGCCCGTTGCATGGCTGATCCCAATGTTGGACAAAGGTTCTACGGGAACGGTGTCACCGTTGTAAATGTTGTGCAAATTGATGTTGGTACCCTCCCGTACATATGCAAGCCAATCTCCACTCGCACCGAGCCTAACCTGTGAAACAGTGGGCAGGGGGAGAATTAGGAAATGGACACGGAAGTAGTCTTTAGAATGCATTTACTACGTGATCAAACTCATCTTACCTGCTCATCGGAGGAAATCCGAGTGCCCCTCAACGTCGGCATCTCAAGGGGCGTCAACTTGCAACTACGGCCACGCCGCGCTGGAGAGACCCCCAAGGAAACATCCTCGTGCGTTCCACGGAACATCAAGATGCATTTGTATGAGTAGTTTATCTTGTGAGAGAAAAGGATGAACGAGGGAAGGCCTCTAGAGATAGAGATGGACACTACTACTACCAATGTGCTGGCCCGTGCGTTGCAATGGATCCAAAGTAGTAGAATAATACTTGTTCACGTGCTTGAAATATAAACACTCTAGTTTTGATATACATGTGTCAGCAGACATGACAGCTTGTCCATGGAAGTTGAACCACGGCGACCATCACGTTTCTTGTTTCTACCACTGCCACACCCACACGCGATTCCCACGACGCCGCTCCAACCCACGGCACGACGTCCCCCGACGTGGACATGGATCCTCTGACGTGGCTATCACTGCCTTGCCCTGCCTTTCCTTCGCTGACAGGTGGGACCCACGCTTATGGGTCCCACATGTCAGTGACAGAATGGTAGGATTGTTCGCGTCAGGGGATCCTCATCCCCCCGACGTGCCCCTCATCCCTCTCGGCCCCACCGCTCCTCTGCCTTTGTGTGCATGACATGCGGGCCAGCTGAACTGCGGCGACCATCAACTTTCTACCACAGACACACCCGATTGGACGCGGTTTGCCTGCTCCGCTGCTGTGCTCCGATCCGTACTCCCGCACCATCGAATTTTCATCCAGCGGCTGTGACACATTTCGTCCCGGGCATCAATCCTCAGCTGGAGTACTTATGTACTACAGGTAGTACCCGCCGGTGTGGCCATCTACGCCTCGTAACGCCCCGACGCCCAGCTGTGGCACCCTCGCCACGGCCACGCCACCACCGGCCGGTTCATCTCGAACGAGTGAGTCGCGAACCACGCCACCACCATGAGAATGACATGTGGGCCAGCCGCATTTAAGGTCCGCATGTCATTGACTCATAGGCCGGGCACTAAGCCACTGAAGTTCGGTCCCGTGGGCCCCGAGAGGGAAATGTAACTCCTGCGGCAGGCCTTGTGGTGCTCCCGCAGTACGAGCTCGTGCCAAAACTGGAATTTGTTTCTTACTACTACCAACTAGTACTAGTAAGGTACACGTGCATTGCACGCATGAGATTCTGGTGGTTTGTGCATTATGCTTCTACATGTGGAGTTTTCTGGATTCTAACATGTGGCAAAATCTGGTGGAATGTAAGGTTAGGCAAGTTTGATTAACTTAGGTGAGTGTTTGGTTCAAGCCACACCTTAGGCAAGCCACACTAAGGCCCCACATGACATACACACAAAAAATGTGGCAAGATTCCCTTAGGCTTGCCAACTTGTGGCTCTCATTTTGAAGAACTAATAACTTTGCCTAAGCTTAGTTGTGGCAAAGTTAGTCATGAATTAAGTTCAACCATGGAGTCTTCTAGATTATACATGTGGCAGAATCTGGTGGATGATATCCAACGGCCAGTAGTGCTCGGATTTGCCATCTTTGTACCGTCGGATTGGCTTCATCCAACGACCAACTTTCAAAGTTTTTCACACACTATATAGGGGGTATAGATATAGATGTGCCGGTCCGTTGCAATGGATCCAAAGTATATCTATTTAGTGGAGTGCACTCTAAACACATTATCTATTTATTTTTCTCTAACCTTCCGTAGCCATGCAACCAAGCCACATAAGCTTCATGGGTGCCCCCCACATCATATTATTCATACTACGTTGATTGAAAAAAAGATAAATCACCCAAAACAAGATCTTCCCGTTTTTTGTTCCTACGATGTTGTGCCGTGCACGTACCTACTAGTTGTATAGTGGTAGTACTAGTAATATAGTATTAGGAGTACAAACTTGGTACTAGTAGGAGTAGTACTAGTACGGAATGCTCCTACTCTATCAACGAGCCCCGTCTGACACCAAATTTCTTGGCTTCCGTGCTACAGCTAGATCTTCCCCTCGTTTCTGTTTTCCAACCCGGCGGCGGGCGGGGTGTCGGTTTGCTCAACGGCGGTCCCACATGAAAGTGAAAATGC
This sequence comes from Triticum aestivum, assembly GCF_018294505.1. Lineage (NCBI taxonomy): Eukaryota > Viridiplantae > Streptophyta > Magnoliopsida > Poales > Poaceae > Triticum > Triticum aestivum. The sequence continues at coordinate 188,217,590 of NC_057807.1, forward strand.
TAGGCAACACGCCTTCCCTAAGCTATGTGTCGTGCCGGACGGGCCGTGTTGTACTCCCGATTCCCGGGCGTGTGGGGGTGCGACGCGAACGCGGCAGGCCTTTTCCTTTTACTAGCAATGTGCCCGTGCGTTGCGACGGATCCAAAGTAGTAGAATAGTAGTATTTGTTCACAAACTTGAAAGAAATCACTATTGTTTTGATATACTCCTAATATATTACTCCCTCCGTACCTAAATATTTGTCTTTTTTGAGATTTCAAATGGACTATCACATACGGATTATATAGACATATTCTAGTGTTTCTAGCAAGATGCCCGCGCGTTGCACGAAGTTGATGGAAAAGGTAAGCACAACTTATAAATTGACGGATGGAGTACTAGTTACAGTGATGCATATAATTAAGCAAAGGGATCGCACATGTCGGTATTGACTGGAACGAGAATGCAACAACACAATAAGAATTAAGGCCACGATGATGCGATCGCAGTGGTGGTTACAGAAGGCAAGAAGAAAGATGGATCCACGAACGTACGACCTCCTCCTCCTCAACTTAGTGCGCCGGGCCACCGACCGGCGGCTAAGGAGCGGCGGCTTTTGTGGCGAGGTCGAGGTGCTTCTCAGCAAAGGCATCCAAGGCTTCCAGCCGGTTGAGGAAGGCCAACGTCGTAGCGTCCTCACTGGCCTTGTAGATACCTATGTACACGATTTGCTCGTACACGTGGATGTGTAGGTCGACGAATTCTTGCAGGGCGAGGCGCCTCGCGGCGAGCGCGACCTCCAGGTGGACATTCTTCGTGGCGTCGGCGGGCAGTCGCAGGGCCACCAGTGCTTGAAAGAGGTTCCGGCCATGGAGGCCGATTAGGGTGGCAGGCAATGAGGAGCCCGGGCGCGCGGGCTGGAGGAGTACGGCGATGTCGTCCGCGAGCTTCTTGAGGACGGTGAACTTGTTGCTGGTGGCAACGATCATCTGGTCCAACTGAGAGTCGTAGTTGGCGTCGACGGCGGCCATCCACCAGCCGGTCTCCAACACCGTCTGGAGACGATCCTCGGCGCCATGCCGCAGGCCGGCGTCGTGGACCATCTGGCGCAGCCGCTGGCCGCTCACGCGCATCGCCGCCATGGGTCTGGAGTGAGCTCTTTTGCGCTTAGTGTAGGTGCTTAGGCAAATGCTTAGGTGCGTACGATGTGGTAGATGCATTGGAATGGAGGGGCGCCTTTATATGAGGGCAATGAGGGCAAACTGCGTTGCATTCACATCGTGCAGCCTCTTTTCCCGGACCTCCTCCCATTACTTCCCTCATGCATTAATTGAAGGAGGATGCATTGGCCGTTCAACATATCGGGAACCGCTACTCCCTCCCTCGTCTGCATTAAAGCCGTATCGGGAACTGCGCCGCCCGCTGTCAAATCGAATACTCCCTCCGTCTAGGTGAGTATTAAGTCATCTTACGAAAACCAAATAGTAAACACATAGGCGTGGTGCATTAACTCTCACGTTGTTTCTTATTTTTTGACATAAATAGAGGAATCAACCAAGAAGAGATGTGGGGCTTGTATGCTTTTAATGACTTGAGACTATCAAACATGACATGCAGTGGTCAGTTCGTTGCACAAGAACAAATACAACCCACGTCAGCACACACGCATCTTATAGCATCACATCCAATGGCTATAAAAGATGAATGAGACCAAATTATATCTCATCTAGATGAGTTCTAGCAAAACTGTATTAATAATACTTAGTACTCCTGCGCCATGTATCATATATTAGTATCATGTAGTACTTTATTTATTGCCATGTATGACACATAGTACTCAACTCTCTCTCTTTCTTCATTTAATTCTATGACACCTCATCAAAATTGCTAAGGCTAGTACCATTACAACCAGCCTTAGCAAATACTAAACATTAAGTTCTCTCGTTTTCCTCTCCACCTTGGTCACCTAGACGGAGGGAGTATACTGCGCGGGCTTTTCCTGCGCGGTAGGCGGGGCAGTTCCGCCTAGTCGGTTCGACAGAGACGCGAGAAGACGAGGGAGTAGGCTGCTGCAAACGTAGGGCTGTGTGATTTGACAGCGAGTTACTGCTGGACAGGTGGGGCCCCGTGATTTGACTTGCCATTATCATTTTAACTGCGGCGCTACGACCGGCGTGAGTCTCCCGATTCCTGACCACCTCCATACAGGTGCCTCTCCCAATGCTCCACCATGTAGTAGAGGCTGGCTCTTGCATGAGAGCCCACTTCTCCACTTTTTCCTTGCCTCTCTTTCCTCCACATATGCAAAAATGCCATGTAAAGCGCACTATTGTACTTACTTGCTCCTACAGGTGCTTAAGCTTGCCACATAGGCATAAAGTCTGATGTGGCAAGTTAATCAAGAAGAGAGAGACTAGTTTGGTGACCCAAGGAAGAAACGGTGCTAAGCGCGTGTACCTAGGTGAAAAGACAATTTTGAGTCTATAGCTAATTAAATGAAGCAAACTTAGCAACACCATTTCATTGGAAGAGGTCACTCCTTGGCAAATGCAATAAATACTAGTACTCCCTGTGTCCCATAATATAAGAACGTTTTTGGCACTACACTAGTGTCAAAAACGTTCTTATATTATGGGACGGAGGGAGTACGAAGAAAGAGATAGAGAGAAGTAAAAAAATACACTTATAGCCAACCTTATAGCCAAACCTTGTTGTAGTATGAGTGACTAAGTGATGACTATGTATGACATGCCAACATCAGATAGCCTAACGCACCGTGTTAAATCTCCAAGGGCGCGACCGCGCGAGCGACGCGACGGTCGTGGTAGGCGCGACCATGATACGGGCTGCTGGCAGCCCTTGGATCTGAGATCAAACGGTCGCATGCTAAGTTGCTGAAAATTTGCAGAATAACCCTCCAGGATAGGATATTCACCCATAGGTCTAGAATCACGCCATGCAACCGTTCGATCTCAGATCCAAGGGCTCTCGGAAGCCCGTATCATGGGAGAATGGAAAGCCACTACCCTGCCGTTCGCACGCTGGCAGTTCGCTCCTACTCGTCCCCGCACGTCCTTCAATACTACGGCGGTTCGCTCCTAGTCGTCCCGTCCATTCACATTACGGCAGTTCCACTAATCCTAACCCTCCTCCCAAATCCATGGCGTCCCAAATCTCCACGATCGGCGGTGAGTACAAGGTTAGAACCATCACCGGCGATGAGTTCGACGTCATCTACACCCGTTCTTCCGCGACGGTGAAAGGATGCCTTTCTCGCTTCAGACGCATGTTCGAAGACTCAGATGATGAGTGGGTCGCTGGGCTAGATGTTGAGTACACCACAGTCCTGGGACGAGAGAAGGATCTAAAGGACGAAGAGAGGAAGAAGCCCGCCGTGATCCAGGTTTGCGTGCATGACTTATGCTTGGTCTACCACATATGCCATGCCGACGTTGAGTGCCAGGATTTTAAGGACTTCCTCGAGAGCAACCTAGTCAAATTCGTTACTGTAGACTTTGGTAACGACAAAGAAGTCCTGCGTCGGATAGGCCTCGTTGTAGGCAACACCTTCGACCTCCAGAAGAATCGGCTGGTGTCCTCTCGTCAGCCTTCAATGCTGACCCTGGCAGGAGCCATGGTTCATCCTTCGTACGGTAAACTGGAGAAACCTCCATACACGTTTCATCGTCATGCATGGCAGCGGAATGTACTAGATATAGACCACATCCACTACGCTGCAATGGATGGCTACCTTTGCTTCAATATCTACAAGGGTTGGATGAAGAGCAACAGCCAAGTGTGCGGTTCAAGCAAAGAAGTATCGGCCAAGAGGAAGAGGGACAAGGACGAAGTCGAGGACGTGGACGAGGACTCCGAGTAAGGTGGCAGTGTCGTTGCTCATGGTGGTTCTAATGCAGTGTCTACCGGAATAGTTGCAAAGTTTAATTTCAGGTGTGCTTAATTTAATTTGAGGGGTGTGTTGTGCTGAGCCCCCAGCAGAACTATGTTATGTTTCTTCTTGTTACTTTAACTCTTCAGTACGTACATACTAGTATTTCTTACATTTCATCTTTTAGTTGGTATAGTACTACCACTCGTTTCTTCACATTATATACGTACAATATATATGGCCAACATCATATAGCCAGCAGTTTAGTTGTCAAAGAATTTCAGGGTGCTTAGTTTTGTCAAAGAATTCCAGGGTGCTTAGTTTTATTTGAGGGGTGGGTTGTGCACTTGTGCTGGACACCATTATTGTGACAAGCCTTTTTAATAGTACTATATGCATAATTTGGCGACGAGCGCTCTCTATATGTACCAACTTTTTTTAATTTCAAGTTTTGCTCCATGACGCAATCCATCGATACTACTACTGTACAAAAGTGGAGTATATACATTTTTTAAAAGGCTAGAGGGCGGGGCAGTCTAGCTCGGTCGGTTTCACGAGAGGCGAGGGCCTTTGTGATTTGACAGCTCATTACTGCTATCAAATCGAATAGACTGCGCCGCCCGCTGCATGCCCGACGCCTCCATTAAACCCCTCTGTTAAACCTGCATGCAAACCAAGAATCCTACTCCGGCCACACGTCCGTTCATGAGCGGGGCGGAATTAAACACAACACCGGCCGAGCTCCTCCCGTCCGCCCTTAGTTTAAACGAGGCTAGACGCCAGCCAAGCTCCTACCTTCCGCCCTCTATTTACACGAGGCCAGACAGACAGCGGGCAAGAATCGCACCCCTCCGCCGCTCCCCCATCTCCTCCTTCACCATTTTCTCCACTCTTCTGATGGCTTCTGATGAGCCGTTCTCCGGCATATTACCCGGCTGGGTGGCCCGTCGAGCCCTCCGGATACGGGCGAGGCCGCTCGGTGCTTCACCAACCTCGCTTGGCCCGACGGAGCCAATTGCCGCCCCAAGCAGGCGCGTGGTTCAGCAACTCACCGCTCTAGTTCAGCTCGATGAGGAGTGGTGAGTTGCCCCACGCCGGCACGGCGGCGAGCACGCCGATACAGGCGCCGTCGCTCCCGCATCGTACAGCGCCACTAGTATCTACGGTGGCCGCGCCTCCTGTGTCTATGGGCGTGCCTCCCGTGCCTGCGGCAGCGCCATGCAGGCAGAGACAGAAGCCGGGTGCGGGGAGAGCAATGAGTCGGTGGCCAGCTTCTCTGTGTCCACCGCCATCATCGAGGAGAAGTAGAACATGGGAGGCCGCCGCCACTTGGGACCCATGAAGGCCACCACCGAGGTGACAACTGCGGATTCAGGTGGTTTCTTTGCTGCTTCGTCTCTTCCGAGGACCTTCGTCGACCCCGCAAGTGTCTGACGGACATGAGGAAGACAAAGGGATCCACGGGTGGCCATTTAGAACTAAAATAAGTCTAGATACATCCATTTCTAGGACAAGTATTTCCGGACGGAGGGAGTATTAATTATACAAGAGAGCCGGATTGGCACCTCTTAGTTCATGTAAATGTAATGAAATCCATCATGTTTATATGAAGATCCGGCTTTTTTATACGAAATCCTTCATGCTTATATGAAATCAGTCCGTGTTTGCACGAATTTCATCTGGTTGGTTAGAGTTGTAAAAATGTATGCCGCTGGCGTTTGATGTCGTCCTCCGCTGAAGGAAGCGGGAGGAAATTTGCCGGCTGCCGTTGGAGATGCTCTTTATGCTGGAAATAATAGAGTGACATCCAATCCATTTGAGTTAATTGCCTGTATGATTGTCCCTCTATAAAAAGTTAATTGCATGTACAGTGTACACGTGACTTGCAGGGTGGCTACAGCTTCGTACAGAAAGTTAAAAAGAAACAAGTCCATCCTTCATCTTGTATTCTAAGTACTCTGTGGGTTCCACTGTCAGTACAGTAGCGAAAGAAGTATATATCAAATAAGTAGAGTAATATATAATATAAAAATATAAAGTTAAAAGACAGAATTCGAACTCATGTCATCGCGTTGCGAGCATCCGGCGCTAACCAGCCCAGCACATTTTTGTTGTAGACCATGCTGGAGATATATCTCCATGTCTACTCTTATATATACTCCATTCGTTCCTAAATATTTGTCTTTTTCAGATTTCAAATGGACTACCACATACGGATGTGTATGTAGACATATTTTAGAGTGTAGATTCACTCATTTTGCTCCGTATGTCTTTTCAGGAAGGGGTCAGATTTGTCCTTGATTTATTTATGAGGTATCCAGATGGCACTGCACCGCCAAGAAAAGAGGGTAACATCAAAATTATGGACTACTTTTTTGAGTATGTTGGTAAGGTCCGGTCATAGTCACTTGTTGAAATCTCTAAAAAGACAAATACTCCCTCCGTCCGGAAATACTTGTCATCAAAATGGATAAAAGGAAATGTATCTAGACGTATTTTAGTTTTAGATACATCTCTTTTTATCCATTTTGATGACAAGTATTTTCGGACGGAGGGAGTAGAAAACAGAGTTGGTGATGATGGTGTGCGTGCCATCCTGCAATATAGGCCGTCGGATTTATATCTAACGGATAGGAAAGAAACTATGGCAATTTTGCAAAAATATACCCACACGTCTCTCCACGTTCGCAAATAAGGCCTTCCCTCGTTCAGCCTTTTCTCTCACAAGATAAACTACTCATACAAATGCATCTTGATGTTCCGTGCAACGCACGGGCAGCTAGCTAATTTCTTTTAAAATAGTTGCTGCGATAATTGGGTTGAAGTGATATATTTTATGTCTGCCCCGAATGATTTCAGATTCACTAGTAGTAACAAAGAAAAGGTTGCCTTGTTAATTAACAGAAAACAGGGTGAAAACTATCACATGAGGCCGGTAAAAACAAGGCACACTGGGTTCAGCGTCATCGTCACTACAGCTGTGCGCGCGCGAGAAGTCTACATATCGAGGGGGCTACCGAGCGAGGCACCGAGACACAATGTTTGAGAGAGAAACCAATTGACAGATTATGATCAGATCGAGTTGTCACCCTTCTGCTGTCATTGTTGGGGGGAGGGAGAGAAAGACGTATCGAGAGTGTGCGCGGTAGGCACAGAGGCACAACTAGCGAGTGTGTGTGTGTGTGTGTGTGTTTGAAAGAGGAGTAGATAGATTATTATCAAGATCGATGTGCCACCCTACTCCTTCGGTGCCGGGTAGTGTGTGTGTGTGTATGTTTGAGAGAGAAGCCAGTCGATAGATTAGTATCAAGATCGAGGTGTCACCCTACTCCTTCGGTGTTGGGAAGTGTGGGTGTGTGTGGGGGGGGGGCAGTGACACTCACATATCTCTACTCTTATAAAAAACAGAGTTGGTGATGATGGTGTTCCTGCCATCCTGCAATATAGGCCATCCGATTTATATCCGACGGACAGGAAGGAAACTATGGCAATTTTGCAAAAAGATACCCACACCCCTCTCCGCATTTGCAAATAAGGCATTCCCTCGTTCATCCTTTTCTCCCACAAGATAAACTTCTCATACAAATGCATCTTGATGTTCCGTGCAACGCATGGGCATCTTGCTAGTAGGGAGAAGGAGTTTGTGTGACACATATCTAGCTATATTAAGGGATAGGTAGATAGCATATGTGTGAGAGACATTATTATACTTTGAGACATTAGTGGCTGTGGGTGGGCGGAATTAAAGGGGTGGGCGTGTTAGACATAGAGAGCGTGTGTGTTTCTGTGTGAGAGACTTGTAGGACGGGGTAGAAAGACGAATTTAACCCTGACGGAGGGAGAGAAATACACGAAGTGCGTCTGTGTGATTCCGATGCCCACAGGGAAATGAGATATGTATGCGTGTGAGAGAGATTGCACAATTCATTCACGTATCACTATCTAGCGATCGTGGACGTGCATCGCTTGAACATAAGTCAATATCTACTTCGTATCATGGCCAAAGGTACAATATCGATTCAACGCTATAAAGATTGGACACTCACATATCACATTTTTTATGTATTTAAATAAACCTTTTCAGTTGTGCATGCCAAAGTTACAATGATGTTTCTTCAAACAACCAATGTAGCTATCATGTACATGCACCTTTGTTACTCTTGCATTCAAATTCATTAGTCTTGGATGATTTAAGTTTCTATTTTGAAGTAATATATCTAATATTCATATATGAATTCAATGGGTATGCAATTTATGAAATGGAGGCTATGTAATCATATGAGGTAACACTTTTAAGTAGCTGACTACAATATCCATTTCTTTTTGTGCGCCTCTACACTAACACGTCAATGCATTATGTTTAAAGTAAATAACCAATGGCACTAAATTATCTATTTACACGAGAAATACACAGGCTGAGTGTTTGATCCCTTTTTTTGTGGACGCACCACTACACCCGTACGATTGGCCGCGCCCGTGTGAACGTCCAAGTTATCGGCGCATCATCCCGAGTTATCGTATTTTTTTGGGGTGGACTTCACACTAGTTATTAACTGCTGACGCGTGCCCCGTGTACACAGTCTAGCATGACCTTCCCGCTAGCACGGTCCAAAATTAGTTGAAATTGGATACGAAAGATCCCGCGGGCAGCAAAATCTCCTGCCTCCTTCTAAAATTTCCGCCACCTTAGTCTTTAGCATGAAAAATCCCCCTTTTGTCCTTGGTGCATGGAGACCAACAGCTACAATACCGCCCTCATCTACATGATAGGTCGGGGCTTCTTTGGTAACTGTTGGTTCCCCCCACTACACGGCACCCCCATTTCCTCTCCTCCTCCCGCAAAAACGACTAACTCCACAGCACCAGAGCATCTTACATCACGCCGTCCGTACTTCATCGCCCTTTCTCCCCTCCCCTCTCGAAACCCTAGACTACTCATCCACCGGCGTACCATAACCCATTCACTGCTAGCGGCGTCCACCTCGCTAGATCTGCTTCTGTGGCTGCATCTACCCCTCCCACCTCCCCTATAAACAAGTAGACTGCTCATCCACCACTGAACCACAGCCCATTCAGTGCCGGCCTTGTCCACGGCGCCGGATCTGCTTCGCCAGTACTCTCGTCAACCGCCGCGCATCTGCAGCGGCTCATTCGTACTCCCCACCGGAGACGCTTTGTCCACACCCCCCAGAGCCACCCCACCGACGCCCCCATCGACGGCCTCTGATCCTCTTCGCCGACACCTTCCTCAACCCTACCGGAGCCGCTTCGCCGACACCTTCCTCAACCCTACCGGAGCCACTTCGCCAACACCATCGTCAACCCTACCGGAGTAGCTTCACCTATACCATTCTCAACTCTACCGGGGCCGCTTTGCCAATTCACAAGTCCACGGCCCCAGATCCTCTTCCTCGCACCCTCATCTAACCTACCGGAGCAGCTTCTGACACCCCGTCCACAGCCGCAGATGTCACGCCCAATATGCGACCCTATCCAAAAGGAACTCGAAGGTCCCACCAAGGATAGACCCGCATATTGAAACACTTTTGCAAGGTGGATATCATTACATCAACATTACATAATAGATGGGGATACATATAAAAGGCATACAATGCCACACGAATACAACATCATCTTACATAAGAGCACCATCTGACTACGGATGAAACACAAACAGAAACTGAAACGACATCCACCCTGCTAGCCCAGGCTGCCGACCTGGAACCTATCCCCTGATTGAAGAAGAAGCAGAATAAGAGCTCCAAAACAAGCAAACATCGCTCTCGCGTCATGATCATCGCATAACTTGTACCTGCAACTGTTGTTGTAGTAATCTGTGGGCCACGAGGACTCAGCAATCCCATTACCATGGGTATCAAGACTAGCAAAGCTTAATGGGTAAGGAAGGGGTAAAGTGGTGAGGTTGCAGCAGCGACTAAGCATGATATGGTGGCTAACATACGCAAATAAGAGCAAGAAGAGAACAAACGGAACGGTCGTGAAATTAGCAATGATCAAGAGGTGATCCTGAACTCCTACTTACGTCAAACATAAACCAAAACCGTGTTCACTTCCCGGACTCCGCCGAAAAGAGACCATCACGGCTACACACACAATTGACGCGTTTTAATTCGTATCTGGTGTCTAGTTCTCTACAACCGGATATTAACAAATTCCCATCTGCCACATAACCGCGAGCACGGCTCTCGAAAGTTTATACCCTGGAGGGGTGTCCCAACTTAGCCCATCACAAGCTCTCACCATCAACGAAGGATATTCCTTCTCCCATGAAGACCCAATCAGTCTCGGAATCCCGGTTTACAAGACATTTCGACAATGGTAAAACAAGACTAGCAAAGCCGCCCAATGTGTCGACAATCCCGACAGGAGTCGCACGTATCTCGTTCTCAGGACACACCGGATAAGCGAAGCGTACAGGTACCGACGTAACCCAAGTTGCCAAGGGATGTGAAAGAACAAGTGCTCCCTAGGTGGTTTTGGTAATTAATGTCAACATATCTCTTGTTGGACTAACACTTTTATCTAGTATGTTTCAGATAAGTTCAACAATGGAGTGGCATGGACTAAAGGATGTGGGAACTCCTTCAAGATGCTAAGGACAAAGGATTGGCTCAAGCTTCAAGCTCAAGACTCTTCATTTTACATTTTAGTGATCCAAGATCGCATTGAGTCTATAGGAAAAGCCAATACTATCAAGGAGGGATGAGGTGTTGCTTAATGAGCCTCTTGCTTCATGTGCTTAGTGATATGCTCCAAAACCCTCAACTACTTTCCCACTTCCACAAATATGTCCTAAACCTAAAGTCAAGCTCGGCCCCACTGATTCTTTCTATCCGGCGCCACTGAGTTTGAATGTCATAGCCACTGCCACAAACCCTTGTCAAATCGGTCTCACCGATCGGGATCTCGGTCTCACTGAGATGGATTGTAATCTCTCTGTGTATGTCCATTACCAAAATCGGTCTCACCAAGTTTGAGCAATCGGTACTATCGAGATTACAATGCAAACTTCCTGGTTGACTCACTACCAAAATCGGTCCCACCGAGTTTGTGTAATCGATCCAATCGCGTTTGCCTGACCAACTCTCTAGAAAGCTTATTACCAAAATCGGTCTCACCGAGTTTGTGTAATTGTTCTTACCGAGATTACGTTATGCCCTAACCCTAACCATATCGGTTCTACCGATTTGCATTTCGGTCCCATCGAAAACCCTAACGGTCACATTATTTGCTAAATCGGTCTGACCGAGTTTAAAGATTCGGTCCCACCGAGTTTGGTAGATTGAGTGTAACGGTTAGATTTTGTGTGGAGGCTATATATACCCCTCCAACACCTCTTCATTCGTGGAGAGAGCCATCAGACTGAACCTACACTTCCAACTTACCATTTCTGAGAGGGAACTACCTACTCATGTGTTGAGGCCAAGATATTCCATTCCTACCATATGAATCTTGATCTCTAGCCTTCCCCAAGTTGCTTTCCACTCAAATCTTCTTTCCACCAGATCCAAATCCTATGAGAGAGAGTTGAGTGTTGGGGAGACTATCATTTGAAGCACAAGAGCAAGGAGTTCATCATCAACGCACGATTTGTTACTTCTTGGAGAGTGGTGTCTCCTAGATTGGCTAGGTGTCACTTGGGAGCCTCCGACAAGATTGTGGAGTTGAACCAAGGAGTTTGTAAGGGCAAGGAGATCGCCTACTTCATGAAGATCTATCGCTAGTGAGGCAAGTCCATCGTGGGCGACGGCCATGGTGGGATAGACAAGGTTGCTTCTTCGTGGACCCTTCGTGGTTGGAACCCTCCATGGACTCGCGCAACCGTTACCCTTCGTGGGATGAAGTCTCCTTCAACGTGGATGTACGATAGCACCACCGATCGGAACCAAGCCAAAAACATCCGTGTCTCCAATTGCGTTTGAATCCTCCAAACCCTTCCCTTTACATTCTTGCAAGTTGCATGCTTTACTTTCCGCTGCTCATAAACTCTTTGCATGCTTGCTTGATATGTATTGCGAATGTTAAACTTGTGCCTAAACTCCACTTAAACTGAAGGAAACTTAAAAACTGCAACTTTGGTACTTAGTGTCTAATCACCCCCCTCTAGACACCTCTTCTCTAGGTCCTACAAGTGGTATCAGAGCATTGGTCTCCATTGCCTTGGTTTAATCACCATTGGAGGAAGATGGATGAGTCTACTTTGGGGAGTCTTAGACATAGAGTGCCTATTCTTGATGGAGAGTATTTTCATGAGTGGAAAAATGAGATGCTTGTAATTTTCAATCAATATCATTTGAACAAGTACATTGCTAGCCCTTGTGCACCTTATGTTGATCCTATGCATCCTACCCATGATGAGTCAATTGACATGATTAGGAATCTTAGAACTGCCGAACTTATCATTAGAGGATTGCCTAGAAACTTGATTGGATGTTTGCCTACTTTTAAGTGTGCCTACACTATATGGAAATTTCTTGAGGAACCCTTTCCTAATTATTCCTTGAAAAATCTTGATGAAATTCTTCATAAGTCTATTGCTTTGAGTAATATGAATACTAGTGATCCTATGTTTGGTGATCGTCTACTTGAGCTTACAAACCTTATGCGTGCCAAAGGAGATGTTGGAATTATTAGTGATATTATTTCCAAAGCTATAAAACTTCTTAAGCAAGATCATTGTCAAACTCATTCTAACGAATCACCCTCTCTAGGACTTGATCCACCACATGACGATGTTGAACATGGATACTATGATGAGGATGATGATAGTGACTTCGATCTTGATGATGCAATGAGACATTTTGGTCCTATGGCAAATCTTCGGGGATATATGTCAGGAGGAAAGGAATGGGTTCTTGATAGTGGATGTACCGATCACATGACCGGAGATAAAGACATGTTTCGTGAGCTTGCTGATAATGATAGTCCTCGAAAGTGTGTCACTTTCGGTGACAACTCAAAGGGTAAGGTGGTTGGCCTAGGTAAGGTGGCCATATCACATGATAGCTCCATAAAAATGTCATGCTCGTTGAATCTCTTGGATACAACTTACTTTTAGTATCTAGACTTGCTGATTTCGGTTTCAATGTCCTATTTACTGAAGTAGATTGCCAAGTGTTTCGTCGAGACAATCATAAAATGGTCATCACCGGTGTGCGTAGAGGTGATCTATACATTGTTGATTTCACTAAAAAGGCTCAACCTAAAACTTGCTTCATTGCTAAATCCTCAAAAGGTTGGTTATGGCATAGACGATTATGTCATGTTGGTATGCGAAACCTTGACAAGCTTATTAAAGGAAATCATATTCTTGGAGTTAACAATGTCATATTTGATAAGGATAGACTTTGCAGTGCTTGTCAGGCAGGTAAACAGGTTGGAGGAAGGCATCCTGTGAAGAACATCATGACCACAAGGAGGCCACTCGAGCTACTTCAAATGGATCTCATTGGTCCCAACTCCTACAAGAGTCTCGATGGAAATTCGTTTGGTCTAGTTATAGTTGATGATTTTTCAAGATTTACGTGGGTGTTCTTTCTCGATGATAAATCACAGGTCCAAAAGATCTTCAAAAACTTCGCTAGGAAGGCCCAAAATCAATTCGAAGTGAAGATCAAGAAGGTTCGCAGCGACAACGGAACGGAGTTCAAGAACGCAAATGTGGACACCTTTCTTGACGAAGAAGGGATTTCACAAGAGTTCTCGGCTACATACACACCTCAACAAAACGGAGTTGTTGAGAGGAAGAACCGGACGTTCATCGAAATGGCGAGAACGATGCTTGATGAGTACAAGACACCGAAGCACTTTTGGGCAGAAGAGGTTGAGACAGCTTGTCATGCAACAAATCGCTTGTATCTTCACAAGCTACTCGGCAAGACGGCATACGAGCTCCTCACCGGTAACAAACCCCAAGTTGGATACTGTAGAGTATTCGGCTCAAAATTCTACATTCTTGATAAGCATCGTCGTTCTAAATTTGCTCCTAAGTCTCATGAAGGTTTCCTACTAGGTTATGGCTCAAACTCTCACACTTACCGTGCCTACAACAATTTCACCCGATGTGAAGTTTGATGAATCTAACGGCTCTGTAGCGACCAGACCTCAAACAGTCCGACCTCTGTGCTCAGGTGTCATCCCTGGATCAGTAATGCTAACACCACATAGTACTTGGAGGATTTATAACAGAGTAGCAATCACACACTTATTACATCAAATGTCTCAAAAGAGAACTTATTAAAGTAAACATGGATTAAGGCCATCTAATAACGATGACAACGGAAGACTTGGAAGATAGCGAGTCCATCAACTCCAACGGCATCACTGAGTATAGAACCACGACCTAAAAGCACTTTACTCGTCGTCTGAAAAATCTGCAACATGAAATGTTGCAGCCCGAAAACGGGTCAGCACATGGAATATGCTGGCAAGGTAACACATAGAGAATAATGATGGAATAAACTATACTACATGCATATATGGCTGGTGGAAAGCTCTATGGTTACAGTTTTCCATAAAGCCAATTTTTCCCTACTTCAAAGGAAAAAATTTTATTTAACTATCATGGTGGTTGTGAAACATTGAGAATGGTTGACAGCATTCTCAATCCCAATTAAAAGTAATCATCATTAAAACCCAACAATATTAGTTTAGAAGTAACATGATGAGATTCACATGATATTCAAGTAGTAGATACTCAAAACGTCCATAACCGGGGACACGGCTAATCATGATTAGTTTATACACTCTGCAGAGGTTGTGCACTTTTCCCCACAAGACTCGATCGCCTCCGTTTGGCTTCTCGCACTACATGATGTTTGAGAAACGGATGACCTAGACATAATCTTTCAGAAGCGCTAGCACCTTACTAAGGGTAGACCGGTACACCTACTTTCCCCTACATCTGCTAGTCTACCAGTAAGAGTTCGCATAACTTAATCAACTATGCAAGAGCCCATAATAGCTTGTGGCTGCACACGGAAGTTTCTAGCATCAATAATCTTATGATCCCTTTGAGCCTGGGTGGCGGTCCAAAACAAACAGGCAATCCTGGAATACGCAGGTACCTCAATCCACCCGGATGTGTATTAAAGTTGCCACCTTAAATAAACCATTAATTAACAATCTCACATCTGTCATGGATACACTCACCCAATCCACGTCTACTTGCATAGCATGGCATAATAAGCAAACATAGAAGTAACTCCCAAGGGTTTGATAATAAAACAGGTAATAGGTACTACCTCATCTACTTCCCAAAACCCACAATTTAATTCGGATCCTAATCATGCAACTGTTTGGAGGATTGAACTAATGCAATAAAAACTGGGTAATAAGAAGTATGGTCAAACGTGTTACTTGCCTTGTTGATGATCCGCGAAACCTAGAGACTCGAAGTAACAGGCGGCGCACTCCGGGTATTCTATTGTAGACAAATAAACAAGCTTATAATAAGTACTCGTCTAATGCACGGGTAAAACTCAAATAAAAGATCTAACCAGAAAGGTCAACTTAAGAACTCCGGTTGGCAAAAAGAATCAAATCAAACGAAACAACAAAAGTCAAACGGCGAAAGAAAACAGCTTCATTTTACTAATCTGGATCTAAGTCGAATTTTACATAAACAAAAACTTGTTTAAGTTGGTTATTCAGAAAGAGGGTTTCGAGACGAAACTCCAGGCGCTTGAATCGCCTGATTCCGATAAACGAGCGAAAAGTTATACTAAAACGAAAATCGGATCAGAAATCGCGATCAGAAAAATCGCGGAATAAATCCAAGAAAAAGAAAAACGATGAATAGCTTAACGAACGAACGTTTGTTAACTGGATCTAAACCACGAATACGTTCGTTAAAACGAATAAACGAACGAACGTTCGCTATTTAACCTAAACCGAAAAAAACCTGATCTAAAATAAAAAAACGGAAACTAAAAAAAACGACGAAAAACCGACGGAAAAATCGAACAGTTTTCGAGAAAAACCGGCGGCGCGGAAAACGAGGCACCTCGGGCGGCGGGTCGCGACGGCGGCGGGCGGCGGCTCCGGCGAGGCGGCGGCGGCGCGGGTCGGGCCGGCTAGGTTTAGGGTTTCGGGGGGCGGGTGGGCTGGCGGCGGCGGCTGATGGGCTGGGCGGCTCGGGCGGCGGCTATTTAAAGGCTGCCCCGGGCGGAGTCCCGCCCGGGTACGGCCCGAAGTCGGTTCACGTTTTTTTATATAATTCCGCGCAGAAAAACAAATAAAAGAAATAGTAAACGGACTCCAAAGATCCTGAAATAAATTTTCCCTGGCTTCTAAAATCAAGCCGGACAAGATGAACATTTATTTGGGGCCTAAGTGCAATTTTGAAAAACGCATATTTTCCTAGATTCAAATAAAAAGGCGAAAAACTCCAAAATAAAATCTTATTTGATTTTATTATTGATACCTCAATATTTCTTTATTTTGGGAAAGTCATTTTATTCCCTCTCTCATATTTTTGTAATAGAAATAGTTGATGATAAATAATTAAAATGAAATGATCCTATTCCCAAAATTTGAGAAAAACTCAAATATGAAAATAACGAAATCCCCAACTCTCTCCGTGGGTCCTTGAGTTGTGTAGAATTTCTAGGATCAAAACCAAAAGCAAATAAAATATGATATGCATTGATGATCTAATGTATAACATACCAAATTGAAAATTTGGGATGTTACAAACCTACCCCCCCCCCTTAAGATGAATCTCGCCCTCGAGATTCGGGTTGGCTAGAAAATAGGTGAGGGTGGTCCTTTAGCAAATCTTCCTCTCGCTCCCAGGTGGCTTCATCCTCTGTATGGTGGCTCCACTGAACTTTGCAAAACTTGATAACCTTGATGCGGGTAACTCGGCTGGCAAACTCGAGAATCTTAACTGGTTTCTCCTTGTAGGTCAAATCATTATTCAACTGAATCGTTTCCAATGGCACTGTATCTCTTAGTGGTATATCAGCCATCTCCGCATGGCACTTCTTTAACTGAGAAACGTGGAATACATCATGAACTCCTAACAATCCTTCGGGCAATTCCAACTTGTAGGCCACCTCTCCCATACGTTCTGAAACACGATATGGTCCTATAAAGCGTGGCGCTAACTTTCCCTTAACTCCAAAACGCTTTATTCCTCGTAGGGGAGATACTCGAAGATAAACTCGGTCTCCGATTTTGTAAACTGTCTCCTTGCGTTTAGAATCTGCATAACTCTTCTGTCTAGACTGGGCTACCTTGAGCCTATCGCGAATCAACTTCACTTTCAGTTCAGACTCCTTAATCAAATCTGGTACAAACAATTGGCGGTCTCCCACTTCATCCCACAACAACGGAGTCCTGCACCTTCTTCCGTACAAGGCTTCGAAAGGGGCCATTTTCAAACCGGATTGGTAACTGTTGTTGTAAGAGAATTCTGCATATGGCAAATTGTCGTCCCAACTAGATCCGTACTCTAGTGCACAAGCTCTCAGCATATCCTCTAAAATCTAATTGACTCTCTCGGTCTGTCCATCTGTCTACTGATGGAAAGCTGTGCTAAACTCTAGCCTGGTACCCAAAGTTTCATGCAACTAATTCCAGAACTTTGAGGTGAATTGGGTTCCTCTATCCGATACGATATTCCTCGGAACTCCATGTAAACATACAATCCTGGTCATGTATATCTTTGCCAACTTAACACTAGTGTAAGTGGTCTTTACCGGGATGAAATGCGCTACCTTTGTCAACCGATCAACTATAACCCAAATCGAGTCATAGCCTGAACGAGTCCTGGGTAATCCCGTGATAAAATCCATGCCTAGTTTTTCCCACTTTCATTCCGGTATCGGCACTGGTTGTAACAATCCTGCTGGCTTATGATGCTCTGCCTTTACTCTCTGACATACATCACAAACTGCTACATATTCCGCAATATCTTTCTTCATTCCGGTCCACCAGAAAGTATCCTTCAAATCCAAATACATCTTGGTATTTCCTGGGTGAATCAAATATGGTGAATCATGTGCCTCTTGCAGAATCAACTTCCTGATCTCCGGGTCATTGGGGACATATACACGGTCTTCAAACCATAGGGTGTCATGCTCGTCCTCATGAAATCCTTTAGCCTTTCCTTCGCTCAATTTATCTTTTATAGAGGCAATCTCTTTGTCAGTCTTCTGAGCTTCTCTGATTCTATCCATCAAAGTTGACTGAATCTCCAATGCTGCCACATAGCCTCTCGGAACTATTTCCAAACATAGCTCACGAAGATCCTCGGCTAACACCTTTGGTATTTCTCCCATCATTAGTGTATTGACATGGCTCTTACGGCTCAATGCGTCAGCTACTACATTAGCCTTTCCGGGATGATAATGCAATCTCATGTCATAATCCTTAATGAGCTCCAACCATCTCCTTTGTCTGAGGTTTAACTCCTTCTGCGTGAAAATGTACTTCAAACTCTTGTGATCCGTATACACCTCACAATGGTTTCCAATAAGAAAATGTCTCCATGTTTTCAATGCATGCACTACGGCTGCTAACTCCAAATCATGCATGGCATAATTTAACTCATGGGGTTTCAGTTGTCGTGAAGCATACGAAACAACTCTTCCCTCCTGCATGAGCACTGCTCCAAGTCCTCGACGAGAAGCGTCGCAATACACCTGATAATCTTTAGTCTGATCTAGCAGAATTAACCCTTGTGAGGTAACCAAACGTTTCTTCAACTCCTGGAAACTAGTCTCACACTCCTCAGTCCATATGAACTTGGTATCCTTCTTCAACAATTCCGTCATAGGTTTTGCAATCTTTGAGAAGTTCTCAATAAATCTCCGGTAGTATCCTGCGAGTCCAAGGAAACTCCGGATCTCTCCAACTGTTGTTGGTGCTTCCCAATTGGTCACAGTGATAACCTTAGTAGGGTCTACTGCTATACCTTCTCCGGATATAACATGTCCCAGAAATCCTACTTCCTTCAACCAAAACTCACATTTGCTGAACTTGGCATATAACTGATGTTCTCTGAGCTTCTCCAGTACCAATCGCAAAAGTTCCTTATGTTCATCTTCATTCTTCGAGTAAACCAAAATATCATCAATGAACACTATGACAAACTTATCCAAAAACTCCATAAACACCTTGTTCATCATGTTCATAAAATAGGCAGGTGCGTTAGTCAGACCAAATGACATAACGGTATACTCATACAGCCCATACCTTGTGGTGAATGCTATCTTAGGTATATCCTGCTCTCGAATCTTCAACTGATGGTATCCTGATCGCAAATCGATCTTGGAAAATACTTTACCTCCTTGCAACCGATCAAACAGATCATTTATCATCGGTAGTGGGTACTTGTTCTTGATTGTTACTTCGTTCAATCCACGATAATCAACAACCATTCTTAACAATCCATCCTTCTTTTCCACTAGAAGTACAGGTGATCCCCAAGGCGAAGAACTTGGGCGAATGTAACCTTTATCCAGTAACTCCTTAATCTGATTCTTAATCTCCACCAAATCCTTTGCAGGCATCCTGTATGGTCTCTTCCATATTGGCCATGTGCCTGGCAAAAGCTCAATTAAAAACTCAATATCTCGATCCGGTGGCATGCCTGGCAACTCTTCTGGAAATACATCAGGGAAATCCTTTACCACTGGTACTTCCTCTTGCACCACTCCTGATAAGGAATTTACTTGCGTCCTATTTGGAACATGCCGGGATACATACTTGATCCTTCTTCCTTCCGGCGTTGTAAGCAAAATTGTCTTACTGGCGCAATTTATGTTTCCTCCGTACATCGACAGCCAATCCATTCCAAGTATTATATCCAATCCTTGGAATTCCAGAATAATTAAATCTGTTGAAAAAATATGGCTTCCTATGCTTAAAGGCACTTGAAAACATCCTTGACTGGCCGTATACTCCGCTCTTGGTGAGCTTACTAGCATAGGTGTTTTAAGAATCCTAGTAGGCAGGCTATACTTATCCACAAAACCCCTTGATATGTATGAATGCGATGCACTAGTATCAAAAAGAACGAGTGCAGTAAATGACTTAACCAAAAACTTACCTATTACTGCATCAGGCTGAGCCTCAACCTCCTCCACGCGAACGTGGTTCACTTGTCCCCTATTGAAAGGGTTCAGCTTCTTTCCAGAGCTTCCATTGCCATTTTGGCCGTCAGGACATTCATTGGTATAATGTCCGGTCTTATGACACTTAAAGTAGGTGATTTGGCTCAGGTCTCTCTTGGCTGGGGTTGATGGGGTGGTACGGTTCTGGCCGTTGCTTCCTCCATTCCCATTACCATTCTTGGATATGGTTGTGCAAGCTGCCTCCTCCATGGGTATGCTGAAAATTAACACCCAGTTTAGGGGTAAAACGGGGCTTCTGCTAGGCTCCAGATATGTACTTCCCCTGTCCATACTTCCTCTTGCAGTTTTCAATCTGCTACTGCTTTCCCTCAATCATAAGAGCACGATCTACCAACTCCTGGTAATTATTGAAGCTTGCTACCATAAACTGCATACTCAGCTCGTCATTCAGTCCTTCCAGAAACTTCTCCTGCTTAGCTGCATCCGTAGCAACGTCATCTGGGGCATAATGTGCTAGCTTACTGAAGTCATCCACATACTGGCCAACTGTCCGTCCTCCTTGGCGCAAGTTGCGAAACTCACGCTTCTTCATGGCCATAGCTCCTGCTGAAACATGGGCAGTACGGAAAGCTTGCTGAAACTGATCCCATGTGACAATGTCGATAGGGTAAGTGGCTGTAAAATTCCCCCACCATGCTGCTGCGGGTCCTTCAAGCTGATGTGCGGCAAAGTTCACCTTTTCCCCATCTGTACATCCTGCAGTGGTCAACTCCCTTCCTATCTTGCGGAGCCAATCACCTGCCACTATCGGCTCGGTGCTACTGGAAAACACCAGCGGATTCAGCCTAAGAAAACAGGTCAAATGGTCAACACGTGGTGGTGGTGGTGGGTTGTTGTTGTTGTTGTTCTGGTTCTGGACTACTAACTGCATCAATGCATTCTGCTGCTGGATCAACTGAGTGATCTCTGGTGGGAAGACAAAATCGTTGTCACGTCTCGGAGGCATCTGAGGGGTTATAGAAAAGATGAGAGTTAAGAATAGAATGAGGTCTAAAGAGAAAACACTACCCAAATGCACATGAGACAAATGCACACAAAATCACTTCATTCAATCAAGCAAGAGCATACAAACGGTCTAGAAATATCGCAAAAGTGTGTGGACTATGCTATGTACATGGTGGAACTTTACTACTGTTTTGGTGGTCAACTAGAAAAACTGCTCCGATGAAGACTCCATAATATCCGCTCCTGCTTCATCAACATAGTCATCATCACTATCGTCGGGATCCGAGTCGGTGTCGTTGATGATGATATAATTATCCGGGCAAGTGGAATCGTCATCTTCTCTTTTGGGTGCTGAGCCTCCCATGAATACTCCAATCTTCTCCTTAAGGTCGCCGTTCTGTCTCACTAGAGCGACGATCTCCTCCATGTAGTCTTTATGTGTAGCCTTGAGTTCTTATTCTAGCTCCTTGATCTTGGTCCTAGCCTTCTATAGATCCTCCATACCTGCACACATCTGGTTCTCTTGGCGTCGGATGTGCTGGTTTAATTCCTGGATATAAGCTGCGATTGATCTATCCCTCCTGGTGCTGATCATCTCCCATTGCTCATCTCGACGCCCACAAATCTGATAGATAGTATTCTTGAGATCATGTTGGTAAACTTCTCCAATTCGTCCCATGGCGATGTGGGCTGCCATGCTATTTCCTAGACTCTAGGTTGGTGCATAAAAAGAAAACTCTATGGGCTCCGTGACTGGTGCAAATGTCCTTCCTGGGATTTGAACTTGAACCATCTAGCGCTCCTCTTCGGGTAGAATGGTGTTGTAGGTCCCGGTGAAGCTTGGTACTCCTATGTTCAGGTATCTAGTGACTTCCTTCAGGTGACGACCAAAAGGTGTATCTTCATCCGGTTGTGTGAACTTATTCCTTGCATCCGCCATCCTAAAAGAATAGAAAAGATGAGAAGTCAGAAATGAGAAGAAAGAGGAGTGATCTAGGGTGTTAGCTTAGTGGCCGTGTCCTACAGTCAGCGTGTGCTCTGATACCATCTTTGTAGCGACCAGACCTCAAACAGTCTGACCTCTGTGCTTAGGTGTCATCCCTGGATCAGTAATGCTGACACCACACAGTACTTGGAGGATTGATAACAGAGTAGCAATCACACACTTATTACATCGAATGTCTCAAAAGAGAACTTATTAAAGTAAACATGGCTTAAGGCCATCTAATAACGATAACAACGGAAGACTTGGAAGATAGCGAGTCCATCAACTCCAACGGCATCACTGAGTATAGAACCACGACCTAAAAGCACTTTACTCGTCGTCTGAAAAATCTGCAACATGAAACGTTGCAGCCCGAAAATGGGTCAGCACATGGAATATGCTGGCAAGGTAACACATAGAGAATAATGATGGAATAAACTATACTACATGCATATATGGCTTGTGGAAAGCTCTATGGTTACAGTTTTGTGTAAAGCCAATTTTTCCCTACTTCAAAGGAATAAATTTTATTTAAATATCATGGTGGTTGTGAAACATTGAGAATGGTTGATAGCATTCTCAATCCCAATTAAAAGTAATCATCATTAAAACCCAACAATATTAGTTTAGAAGTAACATGATGAGATTCACATGATATTCAAGTACTAGATACTCAAAACGTCCATAACCGGGGACACGGCTAATCATGATTAGTTTATACACTCTGCAGAGGTTGTGCACTTTTCCCCACAAGACTCGATCGCCTCCGTTTGGCTTCTCGCACTACATGATGTTTGAGAAACGGATGACCTAGACATAGTCTTTCAGAAGCGCTAGCACCTTACTAAGGGTAGACCGGTACACCTACTTTCCCCTACATCTGCTAGTCTACCAGTAAGAGTTCGCATAACTTAATCAACTATGCAAGAGCCCATAATAGCTTGTGGCTGCACACGGAAGTTTCTAGCATCAATAATCTTATGATCCCTTTGAGCCTGGGTGGCGGTCCAAAACAAACAGGCAATCCTGGAATACGCAGGTACCTCAATCCACCCAGATGTGTATTAAAGTTGCCACCTTAAATAAACCATTAATTAACAATCTCACATCTGTCATGGATACACTCATCCAATCCACGTCTACTTGCATAGCATGGCATAATAAGCAAACATAGAAGTAACTCCCAAGGGTTTGATAATAAAACAGGTAATAGGTACTACCTCATCTACTTCCCAAAACCCACAATTTAATTCGGATCCTAATCATGCAACTGTTTGGAGGATTGAACTAATGCAATAAAAACTGGGTAATAAGAAGTATGGTCAAACGTGTTACTTGCCTTGTTGATGATCCGCGAAACCTAGAGACTCGAAGTAACAGGCGGCGCACTCCGGGTATTCTATCGTAGACAAATAAACAAGCTTATAATAAGTACTCGTCTAATGCACGGGTAAAACTCAAATAAAAGATCTAACCAGAAAGGTCAACTTAAGAACTCCGGTTGGCAAAAAGAATCAAATCAAACGAAACAACGAAAGTCAAACGGCGAAAGAAAATAGCTTCATTTTACTAATCTAGATCTAAGTCGAATTTTACATAAACAAAAACTTGTTTAAGTTGGTTATTCGGAAAGAGGGTTTCGAGACGAAACTCCATGCGCTTGAATCACCTGATTCCGATAAACGAGTGAAAAGTTATACTAAAACGAAAATCGGATCAGAAATCGCGATCAGAAAAATCACGGAATAAATCCGAGCAAAAGAAAAATGACGAACAGCTTAACGAACGAACGTTCATTAACTGGATCTAAACGACGAATACGTTCGTTAAAACGAACAAACAAACGAACGTTCGCTATTTAATGTAAACCGAAAAACCGATCTAAAATAAAAAACGGAAACTAAAAAAACGACGAAAAACCGACGGAAAAACCAAATGGTTTCCGAGAAAAACCGGCGGCGCGGAAAACGAGGCGCCTCGGGCGGCGGGTCGCGACGGCGGCGGGCGGCGGCTCCAGCGAGGCGGCGGCGGATCTGGCGGCGGCGGCGCTGGATCTGGCGGCGGCGGTGGCGGATCTGGCGGCGGCGGCGCGGGTCGGGCCGGCTAGGGTTAGG
Source organism: Triticum aestivum (assembly GCF_018294505.1). NCBI lineage: Eukaryota > Viridiplantae > Streptophyta > Magnoliopsida > Poales > Poaceae > Triticum > Triticum aestivum. The sequence continues at coordinate 188,241,665 of NC_057807.1, forward strand.
GTTTCGGCGGTGCGGGTGGGCTGGCGGCGGCGGCTGATGGGCTGGGCGGGTCGGGCGGCGGCTATTTAAAGGCTGCCTCGGGCGGAGTCCCGCTCGGGTACGGCCTGAAGTCGGTTCGCCTTTTTTTTAAATAATTCTGCGCAGAAAAACAAATAAAAGAAATACTAAACAGACTCCAAAAATCCCGAAATAAATTTTCCCCGGCTTCTAAAATCAAGCCGGACAAGATGAACATTTATTTGGGGCCTAAATGCAATTTTGAAAAACGCACATTTTTCCTAGATTCAAATAAAAAGGCGAAAAACTCCAAAATAAAATCTTATTTGATTTTATTATTGAATCCTCAATATTTCTTTGTTTTGGGAAAGTCATTTTATTCCCTCTCTCATATTTTTGTAATAGAAATAGTTGATGATAAAATAAATAAAATCAAATGATCCTATTCCCAAAATTTGAGAAAAACTCAAATATGAAAATAACGAAATCCCTAACTCTCTCCGTGGGTCCTTGAGTTGCGTAGAATTTCTAGGATCAAAACCAAAAGCAAATAAAATATGATATGCATTGATGATCTAATGTATAACATACCAAATTGAAAATTTGGGATGTTACAGGCTCGCAAGTAGAGCAATTGCCAATTGATGTAGGAGACAAAGATCCTTCGGAAGGAATCCAAGACTTGTCTATTGGCAAGGTCCGTCCAACGGAGGTGAAGGAGAGTACCTCGTCCGTCCAAGTGGAATCTTCTACTTCACGACAAGGTGAACCAAGAGTTGATACAGAAGCATCCACAAGTGGGACACACCAAGATGAAGGAAACGAGGAAGTGCATCAAGATGAACGTCAACAACCTCCTTCTCCACCACTACAAGAGAACGACAACGCGAACAATGAAGAAGGCCAAGAAGACCCAAGCAAAAGCTTTCACAAGTTCGAGCAAGAATTGCTAAAGATCATCCCGTCGAGCAAATCTACAATGACATTCAAACCGGGAGAATCACTCGCTCTAAAACTCGTTTAGCTAACTTTTGTGAAAACTATTCTTTGATCTCTAGCATTGAACCTATGAAGCTCGAAGAAGCATTGGAAGATCCGGATTGGATAAATGCGATGCATGAAGAACTACATAACTTTGAGAGGAACCAAGTTTGGACATTGGTTGAGAAGCCTGACAACAACCACAACGTCATCGGTACCAAATGGGTGTTTCGCAACAAGCAAGATGAAGATGGACAAGTAGTTCGCAACAAAGCACGTCTCGTCGCCCAAGGCTACACACAAGTCGAAGGTATGGACTATGGTGAGACTTATGCTCCTGTTGATAGACTTGAGTCCATTCGCATCTTACTTGCCTATGCTAATCATCATGATATCACCTTGTACCAAATGGACATTAAAAGTGCTTTTCTAAATGGTGAAATAGAGGAGGAAGTTTATGTTAAGCAACCTCCCGGCTTCGTCAATCCTAAGAAACCCAATCATGTTTACAAACTTCAGAAAGCCCTTTATGGTCTTAAACAAGCTCCTAGAGCATGGTATAAATGCTTGACCAAGTTTCTTATTGAAAAAGGCTTTGAAATTGGGAAAATTGATTCTACTCTTTTTACTAAAAGGGTTAATGGAGAACTATTTGTGTGCCAAATCTATGTTGATGATATTATATTTGGTTCAGCTAACCCTCATTTTAGTGAAAAGTTTGGGAAGCTAATGTAGGAGAAGTTTGAGATGTCTATGATGAGTGAACTCAAGTTCTTTCTTGGGTTGCAAATCAAGCAAACTAAGGAAGGTACCATTGTTTCTCAAATGAAGTACACCAAGGACTTATTCAAGAAGTTCAATATGCAAGAATGCAAAGGTATGTCTACACCTATGCCTACTAGTGGACATCTTGATTTGACCAAAGTTGGTGAACCGGCTGATCAAAAGGTTTATCGCTCTATGATTGCTTCATTATTATATCTATGTGCTTCACGTCCCAATATCATGCTAAGTGTGTGCATGTGTGCACGATATCAAGCTGCTCCTAAAGAATGTCATCTTAAGGCCGTGAAAAGGATAGTGAAATACTTAATCCATACACCAAATTTTGGCATTTGGTATCCTAAGAGGGCCTCTTTCGATCTTGTTGGCTATTCCGACTCGGACTATGCCGGAGACAAGGTTGATAGAAAGTCCACTTCGGGTACTTGTCAATTTCTTGGTAGATCTCTTGTGTCTTGGTCCTCCAAGAAACAAAACTCGGTATCCTTATCCACCGACGAAGCGGAATATACTGCCGCTGGTTCATGTTGTGCTCAATTACTTTGGATGACCCAAACTCTTAAAGATTATGGGATATATGTGAGACATGTTCCATTGCTTTGTGACAATGAAAGTGCTATCAAAATTGGTCATAATCCTGTGCAACATTCTCGAACTAAGCATATTGAAGTTCGTCATCGTTTCATTTGAGATCATGTTGCTAAGGGTGACATTGATCTTAAGCATGTTCGCACCGAAAAGCAATTAGCGGATATATTCACTAAACCTCTTGATGAGAAAGTGTTTTGCAAGTTAAGAGGAGAATTGAACATCATTGATGCTTCAAACTTGGAGTAGAAACTCCATTGGATACATGCAAGACATGAGCCTATGACTAATCCTTGATATTTCTCTTATGATAAAAATCTTATGTCTTGGATATATTTGCATCTTGCATGTTATCTAACCCATGTAGGTACTTGGTGGAATCAAATTCCATGAGATTGTAATATACTCACATCTTGAGCAATCTCTACATCACCAAGTCTCTACACTATGGTGGTTGAAGACAAGGAAGCATGGAACCACTCAAACATATCCTTTGACAAATTCTATGTTGAGCATCATGATTGTCTTTTTTTTGGATACACAAGTGCTTCCTTGCAAGAGCTAACCCATGTAGGTAGATGGACTCAAATTCCAAGTGGTGCTCCAAATTCTTGATGAGCTACATCAACCTTGAGCAACCCACACAAGTTCAATTACATGGACAACACCACCAACCAAGGTATGTCATTCCATCTTAGAGAAGCTTTACTCCAAGTTATGAGCTAAAGCAACTCGACAAGATGTGAATACATCAAGATGCTTAAACGAGAAATGGCAACCCCATTTTGAGCTTAAATGATGAGTATGACCTATGATCAAGTGATCTCACTTGACTCCGAAGTCAATATACTCTAACATAGGTGACTTTGTCGCCGACCATCTCTAGATGAAGTTCTCTTGTGTTCTTTTCTGTGTTTTTGCATTTGTCTCATGCATATTTGTTTCCTCTTACAAAAAAACTTCATCTAGATTTCTTTTGTTTGCTCTGCATTTTTGTGCATCCAATTCCTTGCATATCTTTCAGTAAAGTCCTTGCAAAACTTTGAGAGATCTTACTAGTCTAGTGAGCTGAGGTGACAAGTGTTTTCTCTGTGACAAACTCGGCTTCACCGATTTGTTGTTTTCGGTCCAACCAAATCCTTTCGGTACCACCAAAGCATACCACTCGGTGCCACCGATTTCCCATCAGGAAAAACAGTTTGCCACTTATTCTATGTTTCTTCTGATCCAGCTCCACTCAATGAATCTTGTCCTCTACAGGCATCACATTTTTATCATTGCTTTGTGCTGTGTCTCAAGGACCAAACCCATTCAACAGATTCCAGAAAGCCCTTCTTGGAAATTGATGTCAAAGGGGGAGAGAGAGATCACATCAAAGCTTATCATTTAGAGAGAGATCACATCAGAGAAAGAGTATATCACCTTCTTAAGGGGGGAGAGATCCTCAGGGGGAGAGAGAGAGATCTCCAGGGGGAGAGAATACTTAAGTAGAAAGTATTTCTCAAGGATCCCAGATGCTTGCTGTTCAAGAGGAGAGATGCCCACATGTCTTCTTGAGGGGAAAGACATGTTCATATGTGCTTATTTGCATTCGCTTGCATTAGCTCTGTTCATCATTCATATCTTTCAGCTCTGATTTTCTTTTCCCTATCTTCTCCCAGTATCCCATGTTAGATTCAGGGGGAGCAAGACATCTAAAGGAAAGAAATCATTTAAATTCATTGCATATCTTTACTCTTGGGGACATGTGTAATCCAGTGTGGTACTTAGTACTCGCTCTCTACATGTCATCCCAGTCTTCGTATTCTTGTGGTTTCTTCTGTTTGCTTTGGCTAGTAGATGTATCTGTGTTATCTAACCTTATTTACGCAGGTTCATTCCATCCTAAGCCAACTCAAGACTACAAGGTAAGTATATGCATCACAATCATGTGTATGAGGAATTCTTGCTGATGTACATGCTATTTGCAAGAAGGACTCATGAACATGAAGGTATTTTCCTTAATATTCTTTGCTCTGATGCATATGAACAAGATTGCATACATGTAGGGGGAGCCTATGTCTGTTACATGTCTTTCCAAAGCTTTACTTGCTATTCTTTATATCTTTATCTAAAGCTTTGATGTATGTTTTCATCAATTACCAAAAAGGGGGAGATTGAAAGCACGAGTGCTCCCTAGGGTGGTTTTGGTAATTAATGTCAACATATCTCTTGTTGCACTAACACTTTTTTCTAGTATATTTCAGATAAGTTCAACAATGGAGTGGCATGGACTAAAGGATGTGGGAACTCCTTCAAGATGATAAGGACAAAGGATTGGCTCAAGCTTCAAGCTCAAGACTCTTCATTTTACATTTTAGTGATCCAAGATCACATTGAGTCTATAGGAAAAGCCAATACTATCAAGGAGGGATGAGGTGTTGCTTAATGAGCCTCTTGCTTCATGTGCTTAGTGATATGCTCCAAAACCCTGAACTACTTACCCACTTCCACAAATATGTCCTAATCCTAAAGCCAAACTCGGCCCCACTGATTCTTTCTATCCGGCGCCACCGAGTTTGAATGTCATATCCACTGCCACAAACCCTAGTCAAATCAGTCTCACCGATCGGGATGTCGGTCTCACCGAGATGGGATTGTAATCTCTCTGTGTATGTCCATGTAACGCCCCAGATCCGATGCGCCAGGTGTTTGCTAGTTATTCGCCGTCGTTGCCATGTCATGTTCTTGCGTGTTGCATTTTGCCATGTCATCATGTGCATTTCATTTTGCATACGTGTTCGCCTCATGCATCCGAGCATTTTCCCCGTTGTCCGTTTTGCAATCCGGCACTCGTATGTCCTCCGGCGTCCCCCTTTTGTCTCTCGTTGTGTGCGGGTGTTAAACTTTCTCAGAATGGCCCGAGGTTTGCCAAGCGGCCTTGGTATAGCACCGGTAGACCGCCTGTCAAGTTTCGTGCCAATTGGAGTCCGTTTGATACTCCAACGGTTAACCGGGTAACCGCAAAGCCCTCTTTGAGTTGAAGCCCAACACCCCCTCCAAAGTGGCCCAAAACCCAGCAAACTCCCCTCCATGCTCTCGGTCGTTCGATCATGATCGTGTGGGCGAAAACCGCTCCTCATTTGGACTCTCCTAGCTCCCTCTACCTATATAAACACACCCTCCCCCGAAATTCGCGGATGAATCCACCCTAACCCTAGCAGTTTTCCTCCTCGCGCCACCGGACGCGCCGTCGGACATGTCCAGCCTCCACCTCACTCCGGCCAATCAGACGGCGACACCTCAGCTCCGCCGCCTCCCGCGCCCAACCAGGAGGCGCCACGTCGCCCCGCGCCTCCTCTCTCTCCTCCGCCGCCGCCCGGCCGGCCGAACCCGCGCGGGGCCCGCCCGAGCCCATCCAGGGCCCGAGCGCCGCCCGCACGCCGCCGCTTGTAGCCGCCGCCACGTTGGCCCTCCGCCGCCATCGCCGGCGCCGCCCGCCGGCGTGCCTCCCTCCGCCGCCTGGCTGCGCCTCCCGGCCCGTGCCCGAGTCGCCCGAGCCCCGCGCCCTCCGCTCTAGCGCCGCCGCCCTCGCCTCCCGCTCGCCCGCGCCTCGAGCTCCTCCGCCCGAGCATCTCACCGAGACCCCGCCGCCGTCTTTTCCTCGTCAACCCCGCGCCTAGCCGAAGCTCCGCTGTCGCCGATCTGGTCGAGGCCGCCGTCCTCGTCCCGGATCTGGCTACTCCCCTCGCTCCCTTGCCGTTCCGGCCACCGGAGTCCCCAGCTCCGGCGAGGCCTCTCCTCCTCAGCGCCGCCCGCCTCCTCGCTCGGGAGGACGGACCCCAGCGCCCACGTGGGCCCCGGCCCAGCAACGCCGGCCTGCCAGGCCCTCCCCGCCAACCTGGGCTCAGCCCGCTAGGTGAGAACCCGTGACTTCCGCCCGTGCGCTTTTTTAGCTAAGTAGCGCTCACTCTGGCTTTTTTCCTAAAATTGCAAAGTCCCCGAGATATTTCTGCATAATCATGCCATGTTAAACGCATCATATCTCTGCATCCATAGCACTATTTCGTGCATGTAATATGTCAAATTGTTCATCTCGACGAGTAATTCATTTCATTCCATTGAATCATGTTCATTTGAGTTCATCTTGATGCCCGAAATGCTGTTGGAAGAGTGCTATGTGATGTTAACCTGCTGAAACTGTTATAACATGTTGATTTGTCATTTTTGCCATGTTTGATGTGTGCATCCTATGAGGTTCATGTCTAAATGTGTTTTGATCTATGCAATGTCATCTTTCCAGAGGTACAAACCATGTATTTTTGTGACTTGTGTAGTGAGTGCTTCGTGCTTGTTAAGGAGGGTACTTGCTGTTGCTGTTTTGCTAGGCTGATTCTGTTATTTCGTGATGCTATGTAAACCTGCTTCTACAAGTCATTTCGTGCATAATCTGGAGATGTTTACTAAACATGTTTTGTTATACATGTCATGCTCTATACATTCATGGCCCTGGTTGATTTTATAGCTTGCTGTAGGTTGTTGTAATCTTGCTCCAAACTTGCTAGATAATGTTGTTGTCAGCCTGTTAACATTAAGTTCAGTTTTGGTCATGTGTTTTGCTAGTGATCCATGCACCCTATGAACTTGCTCTTGCCATGATTAGCTTCATAAACATGTATTCTTACTGTTGGTTGCCTTGCCATGCCATGTATTGCTCAGTGGTGAGTCGTTCAAGCTCACCAACATGCCTACTTATTGTTGTTCCTGCCATGTATGAATCTGCCATATAACTTGCCATGGTTACATGGGTGCCATCATATTTTCTGTGCCCTTTTGGCTCATGGTCTGTAAGGGACTTTTGTTCTATGCATTTAGTAGCATCATGCCATGCCTTTGTTTGCCATGATAAGTTCCTGTAACATGTTGTTTGATAGCTCTAAACATTGCAACCTGGTGTTATTTCCTGATAAGTCTAAAACTGTTATAATTTGCAATCTTCCCATGTCCTTTTGAGCATATTCTAGTTGTTTCTGGAGATAGCTCAGTGTTCTTGTCTTGTCATGCTTTACCTGTACTTCATGCCCATGCTTTTTGTTATTACGTTGAGATGTTGTAGCATGTTGTTTTGATGCTTGCAATATGCCTAGTTGTTGTTTTGGACATATTTTTGCTATGACTTGTATAGAGTGTATGTGTGGAACCGTTGCTCCGTTTTGAGTGTGCTCTATATGAAACTTGCTTAGTTTTGCATGTAGTTTCATATTATCATGTTGCATCCTTGTTTTGGTGTGTTTGCTTGATGTTTGTATGCATTTAGCATCAATGCCATGTTTAACTTGTTTTGCTCATATCTTCTAGGCCGTAGCTACGAACTAAATGAACTTTATATGTAACTTGACTAGAATTTCGTGTAGATCCTCGTGGTGCGTCTTAAATTGCTGTTTAACAACTTGAACATAAGGTTTATTCAGATCTGGACCCATTTCGAAATTTGCATATGAGGACTTACCGGATTGTTATATGTTCTTCCCGGCCTCATTTAAACTTACCTTGATGTGTTGTTCTTGTTTGCATCATCTCTTGCCATGAGTAGCTTCATGTAGCCTTGTCATGCATCATGCTTGTTGTGCATCATGTCTTGCCTATGTGTGGTGTGTTTACCATGTTGTGTGCTTCTTCTCGATAGTTCACGTTTCATTGCGATCGTGAGGATGCGTTCATCTACGTGTGGTTCGTCTTTGTGGCTTCATCTTCTTCATGGACTCGTTCTTCTTCCTAGCGGGATTTCAGGCAAGATGACCGTTATCCTGGATCTCACTACTATCATTTCTATGCTAGTTGCTTCGTTCTATCGCTTTGTTGCGTTACCTATCTTTTGCTCATCAAGCCTCCCAAATTGCCATGAAAATCTAACCTTTGACACCCTTCCTAGCAAACCGTTGCTTGGCTATGTTACCGGTTTGCTCAGCCCTCTTATAGCGTTGCTAGTTGCAGGTGAAGTTGAAGATTTCTCCATGGTGGACAGGATTTTGGTTGGGATATCACAATATCTCTTATTTTATTAATGCATCTATATATTTGGTAAAGGGTGGAAGACTCGGCCTTATGCCTGGTGTTTTGTTCCACTCTTGCCACCCTAGTTTCTGTCATACCGGTGTTATGTTCCCGGATTTTGCGTTCCTTACGCGGTCGGGTGATTTATGGGACCCCCTTGACAGTTCGCTTTGAATAAAACTCCTCCAGCAAGGCCCAACCTTGGTTTTACCATTTGCCTCACCACCACCTACTTTTTCCTTGGGAGTCGCTCTCTCGAGGGTCATCTTTATTCAGCCCCCCGGGCCAATGCTTGTCTAAGTGTTGGTCCAAACTAGAGCCACTTGCAGCGCCACCTCGGAGAAACTTGAGGTCTGGTTTTAGTTGTACGTAGTGTTCATCCGGTGTTGCCCTGAGAACGAGATATGTGCAGCTCCTATCGGGATGTCGGCGCATCGGGCGGTCTTGCTGGTCTTGTTTTACCATTGTCGAAATGTCTTGTAAACCGGGATTCCGAGACTGATCGGGTCTTCCTAGGAGAAGGTATATCCTTCGTTGATCGCGAGAGCTTATCATGGGCTAAGTTGGGACACCCCTGCAGGGTATAAACTTTCGAGAGCTGTGCCCGCGGTTATGTGGCAGATGAGAAATTGTTAATGTCCGGTTGTAGATAACTTGACACCTGATCCGAATTAAAACGCATCAACCGCGTGTGTAGCCGTGATGGTCTCTTCTCGGCGGAGTCCGGGAAGTGAACACGGTTTCTGTGTTATGATTGGCGTAAGTAGGAGTTCAGGATCACCTCTTGATCATTACTAGTTGACGACCGTTCCTTTGCTTCTCTTCTCGCTCTTATTTGCGTATGTTAGCCACCATACGTCGCTTAGACGCTGCTGCAACCTCACCACTTTACCCCCTTCCTTTCCCATTAAGCTTTGCTAGTCTTGATACCCATGGTAATGGGATTGCTGAGTCCTCGTGGCTCACAGATTACTACAACAACAGTTGCAGGTACAGGTTATGCGATGGTCGTGACGTGAGAGCGATGTTTGATTGTTTGGAGTTCTTCTTCTGCTTCTTCTTCGATCAGGGGATAGGTTCTAGGTCGGCAGCCTGGGCTAGCAGGGTGGATGTCGGTTGAGTTTCTATTTGTGTTTCATTCGTAGTCGGATGTTGATCTCTTGTATGATGATGTTGTATTCGTGTGGCATGGTATGCCTTTTGTATGTATCCCCATCTATTATGTAATGTTGATGTAATGATATCCACCTTGCAAAAGCGTTTCAATATGCGGGTCTATCCTTGGTGGGACCTTCGAGTTCATTTTGGATAGGGTCGCATATTGGGCGTGACAAGTTGGTATCAGAGCCTCGGCCGACCTTAGGAGCCCCCTTGATTGATCGTGTAGTTTGGCCGTTGTTGAGTCTAGAAGAAAACTGTTTTCGGTGTCTAGTTATATCAGAGAGTAGGAATTCTTTTTACTCCTCAGCCCCTTCGTCGCTCTGGTGAGGAATCTTGACGTAGGTGTTTTGAATTGCTCCTCTTCCCAATCAAATTTTTCTTTAGGATCACGCAGTTGGTTTTCCGACCGTTGGTTCTCAGCTCTTTTCATCCGGTGCACCTCTCTTCGAGTGGTTTCGATCCTCGTCATCTTCTGAAGGATTAATCCTCAGCTCTTTTCAATCAACGTTGTTTCCCTGTCTGAAGTTGTCCTTTATTTTTCCCACCCGCCCACCCTTTTCTTCTTGGAGCCGGAGTCCGTAATCGAGTATCCATCCTACTCGTGTGAAGCATTTGCATTCTTTCAACGGTGTTTTCTCTTCAAGATATTCGTCGATTTCCCCTTCCAAGTTGCCTCTGTTTTCCCGCCCTCCCACCCTTTTTCTTCCCGGAGTCCGAGTCTCTATTCGAGCATCAATTTCATCTGTGTGGAGCCTCTTCAGTCTTCCATCAATCTTTTCAACCGGTGAATTCTCGTCTCAGTGGACATTCATCATCTCTTTTTCTTCTCCGGTGGACTCAATTCAATTATTCGGTGTCGATCATATTCTTTTCCTCGACTCAAGTGTTCCCTTTGCTCGTTCGTCTGTCGCCAGTTTATCCTTCTGGAGTGTTCAAGACATCTCAGGAGATTTGTCTATGTTTGAATTAATTCGAGGTTGTCACCTCATTCAAATATTTCAATTGTTCCGGTGCATCATCTATCTTTTCAACAATCCTTTCCAACGGTGTTTTCTTAAGTGGGCCCTAACCCACAGGTCTTTTCCCAGGATCTTACCTGACTCTTCTAATTTCCTCGGAGTTATTCTCAATTCTTTTCAAGTGTGATGTAAGAATGGATCCCATCAGTCACTTGCCTTCTCCAAGATCTCTTTCAAATCATTTCATTGTTGGCTTAACCTCTTCGCTTTTTCATTCTCCTGGAGTATCTCATTAATTTTGGTGTTGTTTCTCGTCATCATTTGAAGACCGAATAAGAGTTTTTTGCTCTAAATCTTGCCCGTTCTCTCGAAGATTCATGGTTCTAGCTTCATATCATCCTCTCGAATTATTTCATTTGTCAGATATTCTTTTCTTACCCATCCGGAGTATGTCAGGAGTTGATTTCTCTTTCTTTTCACTGGAGGCCATCGTTCCAGAAGAATTCTTTGTCCTCACATTTCAGCTACCGTTATCTAGTTATCCCGGTGCTTCGTTCAAGTGTTCTTTAATTAGCTCATGGTCTCTTTATTCTTTTGCATCTAAATCCCCTCTAGCATATTTGTTCTTCTAATTCTTCCCAGTGATTTATTCTCTTTCGTCATTCAATTTTGAATTCTTACGGTGGTTCGTTCAAGATTCTCTTTCCTGGATTATCATATTAATCCATTCGTTCTTTCGAATCCTACCAGTGGTTCATGAAGACTTTCTCTAGTTCGCGATATGCCACTTCTCAATCCTTTTCAAGAAGAATAAGTAGTATGCAAAATCCTTTGCTTTTCATCAATTTAATTTGATGAAGGGTAAGCATACAATAAATCTTATTCTTATTTCATCCAAGTGATTAATCCTTTCCTTCGGAGTTTGTTCTTGATGAATAAATTCTAGTTCCAAGTGTTTTTCATCTTTTCTTTAACGGAGTTCAAATTTTCCTCGGCATTTTGTCGGAACCTCCATTTAAATCATCGCAACAGTTTAATCTTATCAATTACATCCTTCAATTTTATCTCATCATCCTTTTGTCACCGGAGTTCTTCATGGTGGTTCTTCATGATTTAATTCATTCTTCAAGAGTTCATCAAGCATCATTCCGTCCTCTCTAGCTCGTGTTCTATTCCTCTATGTTTTAGCCAGAGTGCTGCCTAAATCCTTTCAGTCATTTCCGTTTCTTATCTCGTTCCAACCGGAGTGGTTTCATAGTCTATCTGATTCCGTGAGCTTTAGATCCTCGTCATTCTCGTCGTTCCTCTCTTCTTCTTGAGTGCTCTCGATTCTTTGCTTCTTCTCTTGAGTTCTTGTTTCACCTCATCCCTTTTCTCTTCTGTCTCGGTCCTAAGATCTCGGGACGAGATCTCTTGTTAGTGGAGGAGTGTTGTAACGCCCCGGATCTGATGCACCAGGTGTTTGCCAGTTATTCGCCGTCGTTGCCATGTCATTTGCTTGCGTGTTGCATTTTGCCATGTCATCATGTGCATTTCATTTTGCATACGTGTTCGCCTCATGCATCCGAGCATTTTCCCCGTTGTCCGTTTTGCAATCCGGCACTCCTATGTCCTCCGGTGTCCCCCTTTTGTCTCTCGTTGTGTGCGGCTGTTAAACTTTCTCGGAATGGCCCGAGGTTTGCCAAGCGGCCTTGGTATAGCACCGGTAGACCGCCTGTCAAGTTTCGTGCCAATTGGAGTCCGTTTGATACTCCAACGGTTAACCGGGTAACCGCAAAGCCGAGTTGCAGCCCAACACCCACTCCAAAGTGGCCCAAAACCCAGCAAACTCCACTCCATGCTCTCGGTCGTTCGATCATGATCGTGTGGGCGAAAACCGCTCCTCATTTGGACTCTCCTAGCTCCCTCTACCTATATAAACACACCCTCCCCTGAAATTCGCGGATGAATCCACCCTAACCGCAGCAGTTTTCCTCCTTGCGCCGCCGGACGCGTCCGCCCGCGCCGGACACGTCCAGCCTCCACCTCACTCGGGCCAATCAGACGGCGACACCTCAGCTCCGCCGCCTCCCACGCCCAACCAGGAGGCGCCACGTCGCCCCGCGCCTCATCTCTCTCCTCCGCAGCCGCCCGGCACGCCAAACCCGCGCGGGGCCCGCCCGAGCCCATCCAGAGCCCGAGCGCCGCCCGCGCGCCGCCGCCCGTAGCCGCCGCCGCCTTGGCCCTCCGCCGCCATCGCCGGCGCCGCCCGCCGGCGTGCCTCCCTCCGTCGCCTGGCTGCGCCTCCCGGCCCGTGCCCAAGCCGCCCGAGCCCCCGCGCCCTCCGCTCCAGCGCCACCGCCCTCGCCTCTCGCTCGCCCGCGCCCCGAGCTCCTCCGCCCGAGCATCTCACCGCGACCCCGCTGCCGTCTTTTCCTCGTCAACCCCGCGCCTAGCCGGAGCTCCGCTGTCGCAGATCTGGTCGAGGCCGCCGTCCTCGTCCCGGATCCGGCTGCTCCCCTCGCTCCCTTGCCGTTCCGGCCACCGGAGTCCCCAGCTCCAGCGAGGCCTCTCCTCCTCAGCGCCGCCCGCCTCCTCGCTCGGGAGGACGGACCCCAGCGCCCACGTGGGCCCCAGCCCAGCAACGCCGGCCTGCCAGGCCCTCCCCGCCAACCTGGGCTCAGCCCGCTAGGTGAGAACCCGTGACTTCCGCCCGTGCGCTTTTTTAGCTAAGTAGCACTCACTCTGTTTTTTTCCTAAAACTGCTAAGTCCCTGAGATATTTCTACATAACCATGCCATGTTCAATGCATCATATCTCTGCATCCATAGCTCGGTTTCATGCATGTAATATGTCAAATTGTTCGTCTCGACGAGTACTTCATTTCATTACATTGCATCATGTTCATTTGAGTTCCTCTTGATGCCCAAAATGCTGTTGGAAGTGTGCTATGTGATGTTAACCTACTGAAACTGTTATAACATGCTGATTTGTCATTTTTGCCATGTTTGATGTGTGCATCCTATGAGGTTGATGTCTACATGTGTTTTGATCTATGCTATGTCATCTTTCCAGAGGTGCAAACCATGTATTTTTGTGACTTGTGTAGTGAGTGCATCGAGCTTGTTAAGGAGGGTACTTGCTGTTGCTGTTTTGCTAGGCTGATTCTGTTATTTCGTGATGCTATGTAAACCTGCTTCTACAAGTCATTTCGTGCATACTCTGGAGATGTTTACTAAACATGTTTTGTTATACATGTCATGCTCTATCCATTCATGCCCCTGGTTGATTTTATAGCTTGCTGTAGGTTGTTGTAATCTTGCTCCAAACTTGCTAAATAATGTTGCTGTCAGCCTGTTAACATTAAGTTCAGTTTTGGCCACGTGTTTAGCTAGTGATCCATGCACCCTATGAACTTTCTCTTGCCATGCTTAGGTTCATAAACATGTATTATTACTGTTGGTTGACTTGCCATGCCATGTATTGCTCAGTGGTGAGTGGTTCAAGCTCACCAACATGCCTACTTATTGTTGTTCCTGCCATGTATGAATCTGCCATATAACTTGCCATGGTTACATGGGTGCCATCATATTTTCTGTGCCCTTTTGGCTCATGGTCTGTAAGGGACTTTTGTTCTATGCATTTAGTAGCATCATGCCATGCCTTTGTTTGCCATGATAAGTTCCTGTAACATGTTGTTTGATAGCTGTAAACATTGCAACCTGATGTTATTTCCTGATAAGTCTGAAACTGTTATAATTTGCAATCTTCCCATGTCCTTTTGAGCATGTTCTAGTTGTTTCTGGAGATAGCTTAGTGTTCTTGTATTGTCATGCTTTACCTGTAATTCATGCCCATGCCTTTTGTTATTACATTGAGATGCTGTAGCATGTTGTTTTGATGCTTGCAATATGCCTAGTTGCTGTTTTGGACATATTGTTGCTATGACTTGTATAGAGTGTATGTGTGGAACCGTTGCTCCGTTTTGAGTGTGCTCTATATTAAACTTGCTCAGTTTTGCATGTAGTTTCATATTATCATGTTGCATCCTTGTTTTGGTGTGTTTGCTTGATGTTTGTATGCATTTAGCATCAATGCCATGTTTAACTTGTTTTGCTCATATCTTCTAGGCCGTAGCTCCGAACTAAATGAACTTTATATGTAACTTGACTAGAATTTCGTGTAGATCCTCGTGGTGCGTCTTAACTTGATGTTTAACAACTTGAACATAAGGTTTATTCAGATCTGGACCCATTTCGGAATTTGCATATGAGGACTTACCGGATTGTTATATGTTCTTCCCGGCCTCATTTAAACTTGCCTTGATGTGTTGTTCTTGTTTGCATCATCTCTTGCCATGAGTAGCTTCATGTAGCCTTGTCATGCATCATGCTTGTTGTGCATCATGTCCTGCCTATGTGTGGTGTGTTTACCATGTTGTGTGCTTCTTCTCGATAGTTCACGTTTCGTTGCGATCGTGACGATGCGTTCGTCTACGTGTGGTTCGTCTTCGTGGCTTCATCTTCTTCATGGACTCGTTCTTCTTCCTAGCGGGATTTCAGGCAAGATGACTGTTACCCTGGATCTCACTACTATCATTGCTATGCTAGTTGCTTCGTTCTATCGCTTTGCTGCATTACCTATCTTTTGCTCATCAAGCCTCCCAAATTGCCATGAACCTCTAACCTTTGACACCCTTCCTAGCAAACCGTTGCTTGGCTATGTTACCGCTTTGCTCAGCCCTCTTATAGCGTTGCTAGTTGCAGGTGAAGTTGAAGATTTCTCCATGGTGGACAGGATTTTGGTTGGGATATCACAATATCTCTTATTTTATTAATGCATCTATATATTTGGTAAAGGGTGGAAGACTCGGCCTTATGCCTGGTGTTTTGTTCCACTCTTGCCGCCCTAGTTTCCGTCATACCGGTGTTATGTTCCCGGATTTTGCGTTCCTTACGCGGTCGGGTGATTTAAGGGACCCCCTTGACAGTTTGCTTTGAATAAAACTCCTCCAGCAAGGCCCAACCTTGGTTTTACCATTTGCCTCACCACCACCTACTTTTCTATTGGGAGTCGCTCTCTCGAGGGTCATCTTTATTCAGCCCCCCCCCCCCCCCCCGGGGCCAATGCTTGTCTAAGTGTTGGTCCAAACTAGAGCCACTTGCAGCGCCACCTCGGGGAAACTTGAGGTCTGGTTTTAGTTGTACGTAGTGTTCATCCGGTGTTGCCCTGAGAACGAGATATGTGCAGCTCCTATCGGGATGTCGGCGCATCAGGCGGTCTTGCTGGTCTTGTTTTACCATTGTCGAAATGTCTTGTAAACCGGGATTCCGAGACTGATCGGGTCTTCCTGGGAGAAGGTATATCCTTCGTTGATCGCGAGAGCTTATCATGGGCTAAGTTGGGACACCCCTGCAGGGTATAAACTTTCCAGAGCCGTGCCCGCGGTTATGTGGCAAATGGGAAATTGTTAATGTACGGTTGTAGATAACTTGACACCTGATCCGAATTAAAACGCATCAACTGCATGTTTAGCCGTGATGGTCTCTTCTCGGCGAAGTCTGGGAAGTGAACACGGTTTATGCGTTATGATTGACGTAAGTAGGAGTTCAGGATCACCTCTTGATCATTACTAGTTGACGACCGTTCCTTTGCTTCTCTTCTCGCTCTTATTTGCGTATGTTAGCCACCATACATCGCTTAGACCCTGCTGCAACCTCACCACTTTACCCCCTTCCTTTCCTATTAAGCTTTGCTAGTCTTGATACCCATGGTAATGGGATTGCTGAGTCCTCATGGCTCACAGATTACTACAACAACAGTTGCAGGTACAGGTTATGCGATGGTCGTGACGCGAGAGCGATGTTTGATTGTTTGGAGTTCTTCTTCTGCTTCTTCTTCGATCAGGGGATAGGTTCCAGGTCGGCAGCCTGGGCTAGCAGGGTGGATGTCGTTTGAGTTTCTATTTGTGTTTCATTCGTAGTCGGATGTTGATCTCTTGTATGATGATGTTGTGTTCGTGTGGCATGGTATGCCTTTTGTATGTATCCCCATCTATTATGTAATGTTGATGTAATGATATCCACCTTGCAAAAGTGTTTCAATATGCGGGTCTATCCTTGGTGGGACCTTCGAGTTCCTTTTGGATAGGGTCGCATATTGGGCGTGATAGTCCATTACCAAAATCGGTATCACCGAGTTTGAGCAATCGGTACTACCGAGATTACAATGCAAACTTCCTGGTTGACTCATTACCAAAATTGGTCCCACCGAGTTTGTGTAATCGGTCCAACCGAGTTTGCCTGACCAACTCTCTGGAAAGCTTATTACCAAAATCGGTCTCACCGAGTTTGTGTAATCGGTCTTACCGAGATAACGTTATGCCCTAACCCTAACCATATTGGTTCTACCGAGTTGCATTTCGGTCCCACCGAAAACCCTAACGGTCACATTATTTGCTAAATCGGTCTGACCGAGTTTAACGATTCGGTCCCACCGAGTTTGGTAGATTGTGTGTAACGGTTAGATTTTGTGTGGAGTCTATATATACCCCTCCACCTCCTCATCATTCGTGGAGAGAGCCATCAGACTGAACCTACACTTCCAACTTACCATTTCTGAGAGAGAACTACCTACTCATGTGTTGAGGCCAAGATATTCCATTCCTACCATATGAATCTTGATCTCTAGCCTTCCCCAAGTTGCTTTCCACTCAAATCTTCTTTCCACGAGATCCAAATCCTATGAGAGAGAGAGTTGAGTGTTGGTAAGACTATCATTTGAAGCACAAGAGCAAGGAGTTCATCATCAACGCACCATTTGTTACTTCTTGGAGAGTGGTGTCTCCTAGATTGGCTAGGTGTCACTTGGGAGCCTCCGACAAGATTGTGGAGTTGAACCAAGGAGGTTGTAAGGGCAAGGAGATCGCCTACTTCGTGAAGATCTACCGCTAGTGAGGCAAGTCCTTCGTGGGCGATGGCCATGGTGGGATAGACAAGGTTGCTTCTTCGTGGACCCTTCGTGGGTGGATCCCTTCGTGGACTCGCGCAACCGTTACCCTTCGTGGGATGAAGTCTCCATCAACGTGGATGTACGATAGCACCACCTATCGGAACCACGCCAAAAACATCCGTATCTCCAATTGCGTTTGAATCCTCCAAACCCTTCCCTTCACATTCTTGCAAGTTGCATGCTTTACTTTCCGCTTCTCATAAACTCTTTGCATGCTTGCTTGATATGTATTGTGAATGTTAAACTTGTGCCTAAACTCCACTTAAACTTAAGGAAACTTAACAACTGCAACTTTGGTACTTAGTGTCTAATCACCCCCCTCTAGACACCTCTTCTCAAGGTCCTACAGGATGGTCCCGCATAGTGCTCTAGTTTGGACCAACACTTAGAAAAGCATTGGCCCGGGGGGGCTAAAATAAAGATGACCCTTGGGTTAATTACTCCCAAGGGAAAAGTATAGGTGGTAGGCAAATGGTAAAACCAATGTTGGGCCTTGCTGGAGGAGTTTTATTCAAGGCGAACTGTCAAGGGGGTCCCATAAAACACCCAACCGCGTTAGGGACGCAAAATCCGGGAACATAATACAGATATGACGGAAACTAGGGCGGCAAGAGTGGAACAAAACACCAGGCATAAGGCCGAGCCTTCCACCCTTTACCAAGTATATAGATGCATTAATAATATAAGAGATATTGTGATATCCCAACATAATCCTGTCCACCATGGAGCAATCTTCAACTTGACCTGCAACTAACAACACTATAAGAGGGGCTGAGCAAAGTGGTAACATAGCCAAGCAACGGTTTGCTAGGAAGGGTGAAAAGTTTAGAGGCTGACATGGCAAATTGGGAGGCTTGAAGAGCAAGTGATAGGTAGCGCAGCAAAGCAATAGAACGAAGCAACTCGCATAGCAATGATAGTAGCGAGATCCAAGGTGACTGTCATCTTGCCTGAAATCCCGCTAGGAAGAAGAACGAGTCCATGAAGAAGATGAAGCCATGAACACGAACCAAGCGTAGACGAATGAATCCTGACGATCGCCACCAAACAGGAACTAACGAGAAGGAGCACAACCGGAAAGAAGGAAACACCACGGTAAACACACAACACATATACATGACATGATGCTCAACCAAGTATGATGCAATACAAGACTACATGAAGCTACAAATGGCAAAAGATGATGCATACGAGAACAACACATCAAAATAAGGTTAAATGAGGCCGGAAACAACATATAAAAATTCCGGTAAGTCCTCATATGCAAATTTAGAAATGGATCCAGAACTGAATAAACCTTATGTTCAAGTTGTTAAACAGCAAGTTAAGATGCACCAAGATGATCTACACAAGATTCTAGTCAAGTTACATATAAAGTTCATTTAATTCGGAGCTACGGCCTAAAGATATGAGCAAAACAAGTTAAACATGGCATTGATGCAAAAAGCATACAAACATCAAGCAAACACTCTCAAAACATGGATGCAACATGATAACATGAAACTACATGCAAAACTAAGCAAGTTTCATATAGAGCACACTCAAAACAGAGCAACGGTTCAACACATACACATGAAACGAGTTTAAAGGACAAGCTGTCCAAAACAGCAACTAGGCATCTAGCAAGCATCAAAACAATATGCTACAGCATCTGAACGTGAAAACAATAGGCATGGGCATGAATTAAAGGTAAAGCATGAGAAAACATGAACACTGAGCTATCTCCAGAAATCCCTAGAACATGCTCAAAAGGACAAGGCAAGATTGCAAATAATAACAGTTTCAAACTAAGCAGAAATAACATCAGGTTGCAATGTTTAGAGCTATCAAACAACATACTACAGGAACTTATCATGGCAAACAAATGCAAGGCATGCTAATACTAAATACAAAGAACAAAACTCTTTTACTGAACTAATTCCAAAGATCAACAGAAAAGATGGTAGGATCCATGCAAACATGGCAAATGATATGACAGATTCAGACATGGCAGGAACAACAATATGTAGGCATGTTGGTGAGCTTGTACCACTCACCACAGAGCAATACATGGCATTACAAGGTAACAAAAAAATAATATGACATATTTATGAAGCTAAGCATGGCAAGAGCAAGTTCATAGGTTGCATGGATCATTAGGAAAGCTCATGGTAAACTGAACTTAATGTTAACAGGCTGACAGCAACATTATTTAGCAATTTGAGAGCAAGATTACAGGAAGTTACAGCTGGCTATAAATTCAACGGTGGGAATGAATGGATAGAGCATGACATGTATAACAAAACATCCTTAGGGAACATCTCCAGATTATGCATATAATGACTTGTAGCAGCATGTTTACATAGCATCATGATATGACAGATTCAGCGTAGCAAAACAGAAATAGCAAGTACCTCAATTCACGAGCTCGATTCACTCACTACAAGACTCACGAAAATACATGGATTGCACCACTATAAAGATGGCATGATGTAGCTCAAAACTAACGTAGACATCAAGCTCATAGGATGCACACACGGAATGCAATGAAAAAGACAAATCACCAAGTTCTGTTAACAGACATCAGTTAACATCATATAGCACTCTTGCAATGATGATTAGGGCATCAAGATGGACACAAACAAGCATGGAACAATGTAACAAAATGAAGAGCATCTCACGATGAACACTGTGATATATCATATGTGCAAAACGGAGCTGCACACATGAAGTTATGGCATGATGAATATGGCATTAGAATTTAAAATATTAAGGGATTTGGACGAAAAACGGGGTGAAACTGCGGGATCTAGATCTTGCATGGATTACGAGGTTTGCCGGGGTTACTCGCCGAAGATGAGGAGGAGGACGACTTGAGACGAGGGAGAGGTCGGGGAAGGACGGATCCGGCCACGTGAGGTCGGCGGGGCTCCGGATCTGGCGGTTCCTGACCGGATCCGGTGAAGACGACACCGACGGCGAGCTCCACGGACGGCGGTGGCGGCGCTGATCCATGGGCGGCGGGGTCCTGCAACGGCGCGGTGGCGGGACAGCAGCTCGGGGCGAGGTTGGGCACTGGCGGCGGCGCTCGGGCGCGAGGAGGCGCGCGGCGCGACGCCGGAGTCCGTCGGCGGGGGCGGTGAGCGCCGGGGCGTCGCCGGGGCTGGGCGGTGCGGGGCCGCGGATAGCGGCGGCGCGGGCGGAGCACGGGCGGCGGGGAGGCATCCCAGACGGCGGAGAGGCAGGGCGGCACGCGGGCTCGCTCGGGCCCGTTTCGGGGCCACGACGGCGGGACGAAGCCGGCGAGCTGACGTGGCGCAACGCCACTGGCTGCGAGGGTGGTTGGACGCGTCCGGCCTCCGGGCGGACATGTCCGGTGGCGCGGAAGGGATGGATCTAGGGTTAGGGGGTTTGGACTGCGAAATTTCGGAGGGGGAGGTCTATTTATAGGTAGAGGGAGCTAGGAGAGTCCAAATGAGGTGCGGTTTTCGCCCACACGATCGTGATCGAACGTCCGAGAGCATGGAGGGGAGTTTGGATGCGCTCATGGGCTATGGTGAAGAGGGGCTGGGCTGCAAAGAGAGAGGGGTTTCAGGCTACGCGGTTAAACGTTAGGGCATCAAACGACCTCCAAATGGAACGAAATTTGACGGGCGGTCTACCGGTGATATACCAAGGCCACACGGCAAATACCGACCCATTCCGAGAATGTTTTTCTCTCGCTCATGAAACAAAGTCTGAGAGGGGGCGACGGGGCACGGCGAGAGTGTCAGATCGCGAAACGGATAACGGGGAAAAAGACCGGATGCAAGTTTTGAAAAACATGCAGATGAAATGCAGATGATGACATGGCAAAATGCAACACTCAAGCAATGACATGGGAACAACGACGAATAGCTGGAAGACACCTGGCGCATCAAATCTGGGGCGTTACAACTCTCCTCCACTAACAAGAGATCTCGTCCTGAGATCTTACGAACGAGACGGAAGATAAAGAGGAGGAGGTGCAGTAAGAACGCAAGAGAGAAGATGAACAAAGTCGAGAGCACTCGGTTAGAAAAGAGGAATAGTGAATATGACAAAAACCGAATGCCCATGGAAACAAGATAGACTCTGGAAGTACTCCAGTTAGAACAAGGTAGAAAACGAATAAGAATGGAAGAATTTAGGCAGCACTTCGGCTTAAAATGGAAGGATGAGAACATGAACTCCAGAAAATGGGATGACACTTGATGAGATGAACAACGCAATGTCTCCTGACGAATTGACATGAATGGAATGAAAAGAATGGATGGAAGAGCAAGAACTTCCAACACGAATGAATTTGATAGCGTCCTTAGAGGAAGGGCTGAACGGAGTTGTTGAGAAAATCAACAACGAAAGAATAAGCTTGTTGTGGACTTATCAAAAACAACTCAAAACTTGAGGTGAAATTATACCACAACGAAAAGTTTGAATAGCTGAGAAGAATGAAGAAATGCAAAACTCCACTTCAGAAGAAAACGGAGAATTATTTGCACTTTGAGACGCGAGAAGAAAAGATACTTGAACTCCTCCAACAAAATCTTGATGACCTCTTGAAAAATGAATTAAAACATGAAGAACCACCATGAAGAACTCCGGTGACAAAAGATGATGAGATAGGAATGAAGGATGAAAACAATAAGACTAAAGCCTTGCGTCGATTTAGATGAAGGTTCCGACGAACTGGCCGAGGAAATTTGAACTCCGGAAGAAAAGATGAAAACACTTGGAACTAGAATTTATTCCTCACGAACAAACTCCGAAGAAAAGGGATTACTTGACGATGATGAAATAAGAATAAGATTTATTGTATGCTTATCCTTCATCAAATTAAATTGATGACAAGCAATGTATTTTGCATACTACTTATTCTTCTTGAAAAGGATTGGGAAGTGACATATCGCAAACTTGAGAAGGTCTTCATGAACCATCGGTAGGATTGAAACAACGAATGGATTAAAATGATAATAAAGGAAAAAGAATCTTTGAACAAACCACCATAAGAATTCAAAAAAATGACTCATGAGAGGGAATGAATCACCGGGGAGAACAAATATGCTTGAGGGGATTTATATGCAAACGAACAAAGAGATCATGAGCTGATTAAAGAACACTTGAATGAAGCACCGGGATAATTGGATAACGGTAGCTGAAATGTGAGGACGAAGAATTCTTCCGGAACGATGGCCTCCGGAGAAAAGAAACGGGAAAACAACTTCTGACATACTCCGGATGGGTAAGAAAAGGAATATCTGACAAATGTAATAATTCGAGAGGATAACAAGAGACTAGAACCACGAATCTTGGAGAGAACGGGCAAAATTTAGAGGAAAAACTCTTCTTCGATCTTCAAATGACGATGAGAAAACACCACCAAAATTACTAAGATACTTCGGGAGAATGAAAAGCGAAGAGGTTGAGCCAACAATGAAAAGAGTTTGAAACCGATCTTGGAGAAGGCATCTGACTGATGAAATTCATTCTTACGTCACACTTTGAAAGGAATTAGGAATGGCTCCGGAATAATTAGAAGAGTCAAGTAAGATCCTGGGAAAAGACCTGTGGGTTAGGGCCCATTGAAGAGAAAAACATCGTTGGAAATAGATGTTGAACAGATAGATAATGCACCGGAACAATTGAAATATTTGAATGAGGTGACAACCTCAACTTAATTGGAACACATACGAATCTCCTGAGATGTATTGGACACTCCAGAAGGATAAGCTGGCGACAGGCGAACGAGCAGGGAAAACACTTGAGCCAAGGGAAAGAATATAATCACAACCAAAAATTGGAATTGACTCCACCGGAGAAAAAAAGAGATGAAGAATGTCCACTGAGACGAGAATTCACCGGTTGAAATAATTGAGGGAAGACTGAAGAGGCTCCGTACGAATGAAAATTGATGCTCGAAAGAGACTCAGGCTCTGAGAAGAAGAGGGTGGGAGGGAGGGTCAAAAACAAAGGCAACTTGAAAAGGAGAACCGACGAATAACTTGAATAGAAAACACCGGTTGAAAGAAAGCAAAGTCTTCGCACGAGTAGGATGGATACTCGATTACGGACTCTGACTCCGAGATGAAAAAGGGGTGGGCGGGTGCGAAAAAGAAAACAATTGAGGATTGAACTTGGTAAAGATGAAGAGGCTCGAGTCAACTTGATGAGAAATGCACCAGATGAAAATAGCTGAGAACCAACGATAGGTAAACCAACTGCGTGATCCTAAAGAAAATATTTGAAGGGTAAGAGGAGTAATTCAAAATACCTACGTCAAGATTTCTCACCAGAGCTACGAAGAGGCTGAGGAGTAAAAAGAATTCCTACTCTCCGATATAACTAAACTCCAAAAACGGTTTTATTCTAGACTCGAGAACGGCAAAACTACACGATCAATCAAGGGGGCTCCTATGGTCGGTCGAGGCTCTGATACCAACTTGTCACGCCTAATATGCGACCCTATCCAAAAGGAACTCGAAGGTCCCACCAAGGATAGACCCGCATATTGAAATACTTCTGCAAGGTGGATATCATTACATCAACATTACATAATAGATGGGGATACATACAAAAGGCTTACAATGCCACGCGAATACAACATCATCTTACATAAGAGCACCACCCGACTACGGGTGAAACACAAACAGAAACTCAAACGACATCCACCCTGCTAGCCCAGGCTACCGACCTAGAACCTATCCCCTGGTCGAAGAAGAAGCGGAAGAAGAGCTCCAAAACAAGCAAACATCGCTCTCGCTTCATGATCATCGCATAACCTGTACCTGCAACTGTTGTTGTAGTAATCTGTGAGCCATGAGGACTCAACAATCCCATTACCATGGGTATCAAGACTAGCAAAGCTTAATGGGTAAGGAAGTGGTAAAGTAGTGAGGTTGTAGCAGCGACTAAGCATGATATGGTGGCTAACATACGCAAAAAAGAGCGAGAAGAGAACAAACGGAATGGTCGTGAAACTAGCAATGATCAAGAGGTCATCCTGAACTCCTACTTACGTCAAACATAACCCAAAACCGTGTTCACTTCCCGGACTCCGCCGAAAAGAGACCATCACGGCTACACACACGGTTGATGCATTTTAATTCGTATCTGGTGTCAAGTTCTCTACAACCGGATATTAAAAAATTCCCATCTGCCACATAACCGCGGGCACGGCTCTCGAAAGTTTATACCTTGCAGGGGTGTCCCAACTTAGCCCACCACAAGCTCTCACGGTCAACGAAGGACATTCCTTCTCCCAGGAAGACCCGATCAGTCTCGGTATCCCGGTTTACAAGACATTTCGACAATGGTAAAACAAGACCAGCAAAGCCACCCGATATGTCGACAATCCCAATAGGAGTCACATGTATCTCATTCTCAGGACACACCGGATAAGTGAAGCGTACAGGTACCGACGTAACCCAAGTTGCCAAGGAATGGTCCCGCACGGTGCTCTAGTTTGGACCAACACTTAGACAAGCATTGCCCCGGGGGGGGGGGGGGCTAAAATAAAGATGACCCTTGGGTTAATTACTCCCAAGGGAAAAGTATAGGTGGTAGGCAAATGGTAAAACCAATGTTGGGCCTTGCTGGAGGAGTTTTATTCAAGGCGAATTGTCAAGGGGGTCCCATAAATCACCCAACCGCGTTAGGGATGCAAAATCCGGGAACATAATACTGATATGACGGAAACTAGGGCGACAAGAGTGGAACAAAACACCAGGCATAAGGCTGAGCCTTCCACCCTTTACCAAGTATATAGATGCATTAATAATATAAGAGATATTGTCATATCCCAACATAATCCTGTCCACCATGGAGCAATCTTCAACTGGACCTGCAACTTACAACGATATAAGAGGGGCTGAGCAAAGCGGTAACATAGCCAAGCAACGGTTTGCTAGGAAGGGTGAAAAGGTTAGAGGCTAACATGGCAAATTGGGAGGCTTGAAGAACAAGTGATAGGTAGCGCAGCAAAGCAATAGAATGAAGCAACTAGCATAGCAATGATAGTAGAGAGATCCAAGGTGACTGTCATCTTGCCTGAAATCCCGCTAGGAAGAAGAACGAGTTCATGAAGAAGATGAAGCCACGAACATGAACCAAGCATAGACGAACGAATCCTGACGATCGCCACGAAACACGAACTAACGAGAAGGAGCACAACCGGAAAGAAGCAAACACCAGGTAAACACACAACACATATACATGACATGATGCTCAACCAAGTATGATGCAAGACAAGACTACATGAAGCTACTCATGGCAAACGATGATGCATACAAGAACATCACATCAAAGCAAGGTTAAATGAGGCCGGAAACAACATATAACAATTCTGGTAAGTCCTCATATGCAAATTTAGAAATTGTCCAGAACTGAATAAACCTTATGTTCAAGTTGTTAAACAGCAATTTAAGATGCACCAAGATGATCCACACAAGATTCTAGTCAAGTTACATATAAAGTTCATTTAATTCGGAGCTACGGCCTAGAAGATATGAGCAAAACAAGTTAAACATGGCATTGACGCAAAAAGCATACAAACATCAAGCAAACACTCTCAAAATATGGATGCAACATGATAACATGAAACTACATGCAAAACTAAGTAATTTTCATATAGAGCACACTCAAAATGGAGCAACGGTTCAACACATACACATGAAACGAGTTTAAAGGACAAGTTGTCCAAAACAGCAACTACGCATCTAGCAAGCATCAAAACAATATGCTACAGCATCTGAACGTGAAAAACAAGGCATGGGCTTGAAGTACAGCCAAATCATGACAAAACATGAACACTGAGCTATCTCCAGAAATCACTAGAACATGCTCAAAAGGACAAGGCAATATTGCAAATAATAACAGTTTCAGACTTAGCAGAAATAACATCAGGTTGCAATGTTTAGAGCTGTCAAACAACATGCTACAGGAACTTATCATGGCAAAAAAAGGCATGGCATGCTAATAATAAAGACAAAGAACAAAACTATTTTACTAAACTAATTCCAAAGATCAACAGAAAAGATGGTAGGATCCATGCAAACATGGCAAATGATATGACAGATTCAGGCATGGCAGGAACAACAATAAGTAGGCATGTTGGTGAGCTTGTACCACTCACCACAAAGAAATAAATGGCATGAAAAGGTGACCAACGGTAATACAACATATTTATGAAGCTAAGAATGGCAAGAGCAAGTTCAGAGAGTCCATGGATCATTAGCAAAGCTCATGGCAAAACTGAACTATTTGTTAACAGGCTGACAGAAACATTATTTAGCAATTTGAGGGCAAGATTACAACAAGCTATAGCAGGCTATAAATGCAAGCAGTGGCAATGTTTGATAGAGCATTACATGTATAACAAAACATCCTTAGTGAACATCTCCAAATTATGCACAGAATGACTTATAGCAGCAGGTTTACATAGCATCATGATATGACAGATTCAGCCTAGCAAAACAGAAACAGCAAGTACCCTACTTCACGAGCTCGATGCACTCACCACAAGATACACACAAAAACATGGACTGCACCATTGTAAAGATGACATAATGAATCTCAAAACTCATGTAGACATCAAGCTCATAGGATGCACACACAAAATGTAATGAAAAAGACAAATCACCAAGTTCTGTTAACAAACAGCAGTTAACATCATATAGCACTCTTGCAACAATGATTAGGGCATCAAGATTGACTCAAACAAGCATGGCACAATGGAACAAAATGAGGAGCATCTCACAATGAACATTTTGATATATCATATGCGCAAAACGGGGCAGCAAAGATGAAGTTACGGCATGATGAACTTGGCATCAGAATGTAAAATATTAAGGGACTTGGACGAAAAATGGGGTCAACCTGCGGTATCTAGATCTTCCACGGATTACGAGGTTCGCCGGGGTTACTCGCCGGAGATGAGGAGGAGGATGGTCGGAGACGTGGGAGAGGTCGGGGAAGGACGGATGCGACCACGGGAGGTCGGCGGGGCTCCGGATTTGGCGGTTCCCGACCGGATCCGGTGAAGCCGACGCCGACAGCGAGCTCCACGGACGGCGGCGGCGACGCTGATCCATGGGCGGCGGGGTCCTGCAACGACGCAACGGCGGGGCAGCAGCTCGGGGCAAGGTTGGGCGCTGGTGGCGGCACTCGGGCGCGGGGAGGCGCGCGGCGCAACGCCGGAGTTCGTCATCGGGGGTGGCTAGCGCCGGGGCTGGGCGGCGCGCGGGCGGAGCTAGGCCGCGCGGGGCCGCGGACGGCGGCGGCGGCGAGATGCCCTGCAGCGGCGTGGGTGGAGCATGGGCGGCGGGGAGGCGGCCCGGACGGCGGAGAGGTGCACGGGCTCGCACGGGCCCGTTTCGAGCCCCGCGGGCCACGGCGGCGGGACGAAGCCGGCGGGCTGACGTGGCGCGACGCCACTGGCTGCGGGGGTGGCTGGACGCGTCCGGCCACCGGGCGGACATGTCTGGCAGCGCGGAAGGGATGGATCTAGGGTTAGGGGGGTTTGGACTGCGAAATTTCCGAGGGGGAGGTCTATTTATAGGTAGAGGGAGCTAGGAGAGTCCAAATGAGGTGTGGTTTTCACCCACACGATCGTGATCGAATGACCGAGAGCATGGAGGGGGGTTTGGATGGGCTCATGGGCTGTGGTGAAGAGGGACTGGGCTGCAAAGAGAGAGGGGTTTCGGGCTACGCGGTTAAACGTTAGGGCATCAAACGACCTCCAAATGGAACGAAATTTGATGGGCGATCTATCGGTGATATACCAAGGACACTCAGCAAATAGCGACCCATTCCGAGAACATTTTTCTCCCGCTCATGAAACAAAGTCTGAGAGGGGGCGATGGGGCACGGCGAGAGTGTCGGATCGTGAAACGGACAACGGGGAAGAAGACCGCATGCATCTTTTGAAAAACATGCAGATGAAATGCAGATGATGACATGGAAAAATGCAACATGCAAGCAATGACATGGTAACAACGACGAATAGCTGGAAGACACCCGGCGCATCGGATCTGGGGCGTTACAGCAGATCATTATCGTTGACACCACCCTTAACCCAACCACTAGAGCAGCTTCTGACGCCCCGTCCACGGCCGCAGATCCGCATCGTCGACACCATCCTTAACCCAACCACCGGAGCAGCTTCTGATGCCCCGTCCATGGCCGCGGATCCGCGTCGTCGACACCATCCTTAACCCAACCACCGGAGCAGCTTCACCTATTCCCTCGTCCACGGCCACAGATCTGCTTCACCCACACCGTAGTCCACCCAACTGGAGCCGCTCCACAAACACCCTACTCGACGGTTCTAGATCTCCTTACCGGATCCCGACAGCTAGTGCAGCGTCATCACCCTCGATGTTTCTAACCTGATTCCCACCGTCTGGAGAGATGCCAAGCACCCGCTACGGCCTAGGTACTTGTCACCTTTAAACCCGTCCAGCATCACCTGCCCGATGTACTTCATATATACTAACCGGTCGCTGTTACCTGTTATGCAGCTGGGAAAAACTACAAGGACGATGTTTCTTCTGGATCTAACAGCTTGGCCAACCAAGATCCTGGACTGAGGCATTGCTATGATCTTGTAAGCGTGTCTCTCTCTCTTGTATTGTTCTGTGCCTGCCTGCGTGCTTTGCTAGGATTTTCGACCAGTAATCCCTTTATGCAGACAATGATTTCTACTACTGGCTGCTAAATTAGATATGTAGATGTCATACATGATACTACCTCGTACCTCCATTCCTAAATATAAGTCTTTCTAGAGATTCCACTATAGGCTACATACAGAGCAAAATGAGTGAATCTACACTCAAAAATGCATCTATATACATCTGTATGTGGTCCATACTATAATCTCTACAAAGACATATATTTAGGAACAGGGGCAGTACATTACACAAAATCGTAGGTGGCATGTAGGAATTCCAGTGCACTACATTAGGCTCCCTTATAGTGCCTGCTAGTCCAGCCTACAGAGTCATGACTAGTTTATGGTACACACACAATCGTTAATTGGTGGTTTAATTATGCGCAAGGGATATGCAATGTAGTATCATGTAGAGATGTCTGAAATTAGCCATGTGAACTTGCAGATAGGGTTACACAATGAAAAAGTACAAGATGTATGTGGCAATTTCATGGAACATCGCAAAAAAAAGGAGAGGCAGCGGTGAGCCTATACAGTGTGCTATGGTACGTCACTCCTTCATTGCAATCATCATGACATGTTATTTGTATGCCAGTTCTATTAGCCAAGTTTCTTAGGGACAGTCATTACGAGTTATCCTAAGAAAATAAGCACCTATGAATATAAGCTCCATGTAATAAGCCAACCGGTTCTTTTCATTGCATTTTTAGCTTATCTTTGGTATGATCAGTGGAAAGCCTAGATTGCATTATATATTTTTCATTTTTCTGCCCATAGGGAAATTAATTTGACTTGCAAACATCACAAATTGAACCCAGTGCATTAATTAATATGATAGGAAAACAGACCATCACTATTTTCTCAAAATGCAAATACATAGATACCATCTACTCTGGCACAATCTACTTTGGTCAATGTTTTCCATAGAGATCCCATTGCCTAATTTAAATGAAGAACGCATGACCCACATTTAAATGAAGAACAATTATTTATTGAAATTTGATGGTTCAAGTGGCTGGTTATTATCATATAGCAGCACCACCTGAAAGCATCATATAGCAGCAGCAGCAGCTCATAGCAACTCATCATACAGCAGTAGCAGTCTGCAATTCATCATATACCAGCAGCAGCTCATAGCAATTCGTCATATAGCAGCAGCAGGAGCAGCTCATAGCAATTCATCATATAGCAGCAGCAGGAGCAGCTTGTAGCAACTCATCATATAGCAGCAGCTTGTAGCAACTCATCATATAGCAGAAGTAGCAGCAGCTCATAGCAATTCATCATATAGCAGTAGAAGTAGCTCATAGCAACTCATCATACAGCAGCAGCATCTCATAGCAATTCATCATATAGCAGCAGCAGGAGCAGCTCATAGCAATGCATCATATAGCAGCAGCAGAAGTAGCTCATAGCAATTCATCGTATAGTGGATCAGAATGAAAATTTGGCAAAAAATCAGAGGAGATCCTCACCTTGTTGGATGAGCTCATCCTTCAACAGCACCTCAAGGCTATGGCCTGGGAGGAGGGGAGGGGGAATAAGGTGCCTTCTGCCGCAGTGTGGCATCAGCCGTAGTTGTGCAGCGCCCGCCGGAGTAGTACATTCGACGAACCACAGTGGAGCAGCTGCTGGAGACCATGAGAATGAGGGGCGGTGCAAGAGGGAGCAGCAGCCAGGGAGATTTGCCCCTACCCGCCGGCCATGTAGCCTAGCTGGACATAACATCGTCGAGGACCAGTCCAGATGGAACCAGTGGCGACGGCTCGCTGGAGGAACCCTAGTGCTACAGGCAGGGGATCGAGGTAGAGGGAAAGGGGAGAGGAGATGCAAGCGGGCAGGGCAATGAATGCTTGCGTGTTTGTTTTTAGGGTCATTTGCATTTCTGTCCCTAACTCGAACCACCTAATCAGATATACCCCTAATTCAAAAGCCTGCTCAAAAATGCCCCTCCGCCGTTATGTGCACTTATAGAAATGCCCTTCCACTCTGTTACCATCCGGTCAAAGGCCTTTGACCGTCAACAGGACATTTTCTAGACATTTCTACCCCTCCCTCCATGTGTCCCTTACGCGTGGGACCCACTCAAAGAAAAATAAAAAGAAAAAGCTCTCTCTGTCGTCTCACTTACACGTGGGATCGAAAATAAAAACTATCAATTTCACATGGGGCCCACATATCACCCACATGTCACCTCCCATCTACACGACGGAGCTTGAACTCCGACGAGCATGGGTGCTCCGGGGTTGGCTCGGGACTGCGCGGGAGCACGCTAGGGCGAGCTGTGAACGGTCCTGGAGCAAGGCGGGGTCACGGGGTGGTCCGCAAGGGCACTGGGAGTTTGTAGAGCAGCCGGGAAGCTCGCCGGCGACGAGGTCCCATGGCAACGGCAGAAGGCGCTAGGCACGGGCAAGCTACAGAGGGGGAGGGGACTAAAGAACGTGAGCAAACACATAAGTGGCTCACTTATTTGATGAAGGCATGATCCAGGAGGCTTGGGATTCACCAGAGCAACGACCTCGTCGTCCACGGCGGACGGCGGAGCGAGGTGACGCTGACACGATGGCTCGGGAATGAAGGGCTCCGCAGGAAGGGGTCCACTGGGTCTGTAAGCACCAGATCTCGACGAGGCAACCAAGATAGAGCATAGGGACGGCGTAGCAGAGGAGATTGAGGCACGGCAAAGCATCACCGGAGGGGGAGAAGACGACATCAACCACACTGATTTGAGGAATTATACTTCAATTAATTTGGTGTGGAAGTCGAGGACGAACAGGTGGATCCCTTGGACAAGGCTACGGGTCGTGGGGTTCCCGTTGGCCGCCTGCATGACGAACAACACCTGGGCGGACGACCATGATTCCCGCGGACCATGTCTTTGTCGCGTGGCAGAGAGAAAAGAGGGTGCGCGGGGGAGGGGGGGCGGCGTGGACCGGATCAAGGAGGTCATAACGAGCCGGAGCCGTGCAGCACCTCACCCCGTCGAGGCTACTGCTAGTTGCGTGCGCTCCCACCGGAGTTGAGGGAGAGACATGAAAGATTTTTTTTGGGTGGGTCCTACATGTAGGTGAGATAGGCAAAGAGAGGAGAGATAGAGCCTTTTCTTTTTATTTTTGTTTGAGTGGGTCCCACACATAAGTGTCACATGGAGGGAGGGGTAGAAATGTCCAGAAAACGTCCTGTTGACGGTCAAAGGCCGTTGACCGGACGGTAACGGAGCGGAAGGGCATTTCTATAAGTGCACATAACGGCGGAGGGGCATTTTTGAGCAGGCTTTCGAATTAGGGGTATATCTGATTAGGTGGTTCGAGTTAGGGACACAGATGTAAAAGACCCTTGTTTTTACTTCAGGGTCAGGTGTGACACGGGCGTCAGCAGTTGCATTTTGAGTGTAATATAGGCAGACAACAGAGTCATTTCACTATTCCCCTTCCCTTCAATTTTTAGTGAGGTTCTACCCGAAACACCCCCCTCCAAAGCGAAATTAGTTAATCCCAAGCCCATAACTCAAAAATGACTTCTTTACATCTTTTATGGCTTATTTTGACAATATGCCCTAAAAAGGCGGAATCGAACTGGCCCTTAACCTGCAATTCAATTGTGCGTGCAATGATGAATCACTCCTGCCTACTATCTGTATATTTAGGCATCATCATACATGGCAGAATCTAATACATGTGCATTCCATTGTAGAATCTGGAATATGCAATGTTTATGTTAGTTCATACGTTGCACATGATGTTTAAATGCCCCTTAAATCTGGTCAGTCAAGTGATGGTCTTTAGGCCTCCTTCTTTGCTTCTTTTCTTGATATGTAAGATTTGCTCACACATCTGTTCAATTGCTTGTTTGCACCAGCCAGCCATACTAGGACTGTTATCTTTGATTACTTGTTGTTCTTGACCTAACACTCTAACAGAGCTTGTTAACGATTTAAACACTAAGGGCTACTGTAGTGGGGCCTTGTCTAACTCATAGGTGACATAAAGGTTTGGCTGTACACTATAGTAGGCTCTCCAAGAGTACCTGGAGATCCAGTTCGAAGGTATGCCTAGTTTTTACATAGTGCAGACATAGTAAATGCTCATTTCATTGTTTGCAAGTGCAAGAGATGCGGCATATTTCATTATGTGGTGTTGTTTTGTTATAATCTCATCCTTTTATCTTCCAAGGAGACGAGTAACTAGTTTGTGTCACCTTGCAGAGGGGGAGCAATGAATATAAGATTGAGGATTTTGAAGTACAAGATGTTAGGAAGGAGCCTTGCAAGAGAAGTAGGAGCTGCGCTGAGCCTCTTCAACCTGCTAAGGTAAGTCACTATATGCAACTCAACAGTTCAATTCCTTGTTTGTTTCAAGCATAATTAATTTTCTCTTTTCAATTTCTTTGTTTGTCCTCAGTTAATGAGATGCCCAAATAATCATGCCTGATGTTCGGTACTTGTATCACTATTAGTTGACATAATTAAAGGCCTTACCATTTAATTACTCTGTCGAAGTGTGCCTGAAGCTTTGAAGTCTATTAACCAACTATTATTGCATGAGGCTCACAATCTAGTTTATAATACGCTAATGATTGCATAGTTTTGTCTGCTATAATATGTTTGTATGAAACCCTCTGCTGTTCATTATGCTCCCTAAGACTTTAATTGAGGTACAGAATGACCAACTGCTTGCTTACATATACGCAACGTGCTGTCTAAATTTGTAACTTGTCTGTGTTTTCGATTGGTCCCCAACATCATGCTCCTCTGGTGAGCTAAGAGGGATTTCTGTATGCAGGCTGCACAGACTATCTTTTTTATAATTTTTAAAATATCACCTGCTTATGCTTCATGACGTGTAACATTTTTTTTGAAAGTGACGTGTAACATTATTGTTAGTCCTGTTTTGCCATGTAGTACAAAATAGTGTCTTGTTCACTTCACTGTTGTAACTATATTTTTGCCCTAGTCATGTGTACTTACAGAAACATTTCAGGATGAAGTGACATCAACACAAAGATCTACGAGTAGTGCAGCATGGCCGTTACCGAATGATTATGGATTGGAATTGGAATGTGCTAATGTTCTCGAGCATCAACTAGAGGTGGCAAGACAACGTGTACATTATTGTCAACGTATAATCAACAAGTTGAGACTGGACATGCATGTATTAGATGCAGGAGTCAAAAAAATGAAACAAGACACTGAGGTAACCATGAAGGAATTGGAGATTTTGCAGACTAAAATTTGTGCTATCTGAATCCGGCCAATCCTATTTTCTGAAGAGATTATAGTTCAAATGGAGTTAAGTTGATTCGCGTCCATGATTTATGAGCTGTATTTGCCCAGTGTATGTAATTTGTTGTTTGTGTATGCTTTATTATTACCTGTCCGAACCATAATGCCAAGTGGGTATAATCGGCTGTAATTTCTTTATTGTATAGTGTAGGATTATTCTACCTTTCTATGCCTTGATCTCTTTGTTGTATAGTGTATGCTTTTTAGAAGTGATAGTATTGAGTAGGATAATTCTTTGAATATGCTATATCGTTCAAACGGGGGCCAACTCGCCCGACCATGGCCCTTCACGGGCCGTCGGAACCATGGGCCATGTACGGGCCGTCGGATCCATGGGCCATGTACGGGCAGTCGGATCCATGGGCCTTCTATGTCTCGTAGGATCCATGGGCCTTCTATGTCTCGTAGGATCCATGGGCCTTCTTCATCTCGTAGGATCCATGGGCCTTCTACGTCTCGTAGGATCCATGGGCCTTCTACGTCTCATAGGATCCGTGGGCCGCCGACTCATTTATGTGTCTTGTACGGGCCTTTAATGGGCCGTAGACGGGCCTTTAATGGAAATCGTACGTTTTATGGGCTGACCATAATGGGCCGTTAATAGGCCGTATTTGGTGATGCTATGAAAATGGCCCAATAGACTAACGGTCCACAAACGGGCCGACTGTAACGACGGGCTGAATTTGGCCCACAAGTAGAAAATGACAGTAATAGGCCGTAAGTAATCGAATGCTGCAAATGAGCCCAAGAATAAATGGGCCCTCAAAAGGCCGAAAGTTAACTTGGGCTGGAAACAGCCCAACGGAATAACGGGCCGTTAATGGGTATAAAGTGATACTCTGTTCATTACGGGCCAGTTTCACCACGGGCCATTAATGGGTGTAAAGTAATACACTGTTCATTACGGGCCAGTTTCATTACGGGCCGCTAATGGGCCAAGAGTTACAAAGGGCCTCATATGGGCCGAAAGACGTCATGGGCTATACATGGGCCAGAAGTGAAAACGGGCTGGAATCATATTGGATGGCCCAGATGATGCTACCGGGCCTAATTTGGATAGGGCGTAACGGGCCTTGGGTTAGCGGGCTGCAAATGGGCTATATGCGAACAAGCCGTTAACAGGCTTTCCATGGGCCGGCCCGCCGGCTTTTGACCAAGTCAAACGGGCCGGCCTTTTCACAGGAATGGGCCACTGTTGGGCCGTGCCACGTGTCAACGTATCATAGGTGCCTTCTATCCAGTGAGTGGATGACATCTGTCCCAACGATGAGCCGACACGTGTTTCCTCCAGCAAATGATGATTTTACACGTGGAAAATCCCCATTGGTTGGGGCTGTTAACTGGTTATCGGATCCAAAACCCGACCCGATAGCTTAACGTTGTTCCGTTATGGTGGATGCCACGTGTCGGTCACCCTTGACGAAAACACTTCTGTGACGCGCGATTTATCGTCATGGAAGTGGACACTTCCGTGATGATAATTTTGGTAATGTCATGGAACACTTCTACGACAACACAGGTATGACTATCTTGATTCTGTCATAAAATCGTCATGGATGTACATGCATGAGAAAAAACGCGACGTACTGTGACAAACACGTATCATCACGGATGTGTATTTTTTTTGTAGTGGTAGCTTCTAATATTGGCTTGTTGTTTGTAGGTACATATGCCCTTGGTAAGGATCCACGCATCGACCCTTTTTGTGTATGGGGCAATGAGATATTCATGAACAAGCATCAAGTGAGGAAACTGATAAGGATTATTAGCAAAAAGATATGAATGGTGGAAAGCAAATTATTTGTTTATGCTCTATCCAAAACAACAATGAGCCGTAGGATGGTAACTACAAACTCTACAGCCTTCTCTTTTTACTTCCCATAATGAGTTGTTAGACAACAATGTCTAAATCTTTTTCGTTCATTGTGGTTCCTGAAGAAGTTCACTCAAGATTACCTCTCGAAGTACATGATTGGTGGACATGCAATGAAGGTTAAAGTATTTCATCCAGACTACAATGAGCATTGAGAAGTCCTAATGAAGACAGTGAAGGATGGACGTGCAACCATCACAAGGGGTTGGCCTAGAGTCGTGCGCGCATTACGCATGGAGGAGGGCACAATATGGGCATTCCGCTTCACCTTCTTCGGCAACGAGAATGTCTTTCGTCTCTCTCTTTATAGTCTTTAGTAGAACTGTGGTTCACCATTCTTTACTTGGTGCTTCTGTAGTTCTTTAGTATATGTACCTGTGCATCAAATTATGCATTCGTGGCTGAACCTATATTTGTAATAAACATGGTTGGATATGAAATAAGTGATTGCCTACTTTCAAATTCAAAACATGTGATTTTTAAATTAGGGAATAATTAGGGATTACGCTACACACGGTTTGCAAAAGCGAAACGTCTGCGATAGACATGGAGATCAGACATGTTTCTAGGATCCACTACATGTGCGATCAATCTCAACTGCACACACAATCAGCCAAGAAAAAACGTGTGTGATTAACAACAGCATTGCACACAATTTTTTCTTATTAAATGTTTGCGATAGTCAGCTTATCACACATGCTTCGCAATTATGGACTGTTTGTGATGTTGTGCGCATCGCAGACATTTGGTCATAGAAGGACGCATGTGATAGGTAGATCATCCGACGCGGGTACAACGGATGAATCATGTGGGATGTATTCAAGCTTCGCATACAGTTTTATAGTGACAACTATGTGCACTCTTACATCAAATCGCACACAGTCGAGGAAAAGTAAATGTGTGTGATTGTCTACTTCTATAATCATGAAGTATTTGTGATGGGTCATGCATCGTAAACGTAGCGCCATAGAATACCGACTGCGATGGCAATGCGAGCACAAACAAGAAGGGAGTATTGTATATGAATCAAGGCACCCTATTCCCGACGGTTTTTGGGTCGTGTCAGAAGGACCCCACTAGCATAGCCACTCACTTGGCGATGGTTCAGAACACCGTTGTAGAAAGGGGTTGAAAACCGTTTGTATAGCACTTTGTTGTACCAGTGTCAGCTCTCTCCCTTCTCTTATTCCTAGGGACAAGGTATGCTACGAACGAGACCGCCTGCCCGATCCTATGCTCCTTGTTGACCGCCTCCAGCCCTCGTCCATGTCAGCGCCTAGACCCATTCCATGGGCCCTGAGGATCTCTCCGCCGGGATCCACTTCCTCCGGCCACCTCCAGTGCCACCGCAGCCTCTACACGGCCACCGCGCGTGCCTGCCTTCATCCCTGTACCCCATCCGAGCAAGGGAGCCGCCGCCGACCTCTGTTCCATCCTGAGCGCCGCCAAGCCAAGTCAGACGACCAAGCGCTAGATCTAGTCAAGCTCGCCGGCCCTTGCCTTCTTGCACATTGTTCCCATGCCTGCCGAACCTCCGCTGACCCCAGCTTCCTCAGCATCGAAGATGAGCCCCCGAGTTGACCGCTCCTCTACCTCGCGTCGAACGCAACAGCGCGCCTCCAGCCTAGCGCCAGGCCTTCTCCACTTCTGGACCGTTGGCCCGATGTGAGCAGCTTATGCAGCCCAGTTCAGTTCTGTTTCGGCCCGTGGATGTTTTTTTGCAGTCTCTGCAGATCTAGTATTTTTCCAGGAAAATAGATTTGCAGAAAAACTCATGTTGTTCATGCATATAATAACTTCATAATCGTGCATCGGATTAACACAAACTTTATATGTAAAATATTTAGAATTTCATGTAGTTTCATATTTTGCAGCTTTAATCCATGTTAAAAATATATTTAAATTGTTTTTTGCATTAATTTGCTAAATGACATGTTAAAATTGCTTATTTCATAACTATGTAACCGTAGCTCTAAATTAAACAAACTTTATATGTAACTTGTCTAAGAAAATGCATAGATTAACACGGTGCACTTATTTTGCATGTTTAACAACTCCAAAATATTGTTTAGAGCAGAACAATACCAAATCCAAAATATGCACATGGGGATTTTCTGGAATTGTTGTTTGTTGTTCCGGCCTCATTTAAACTTGCCTAAATAGTTAGATTAATTATGCTTCTCCTCTTCCCATGTTAATCAACATTTCATATTGAGGAGTAGCGTAAATGAGAGTGAACCAAATAAATGAATGTGGTGTTCCGTCAATATGCAACTCGTTGCATATTGAGCTCCACTTAATTTTTTTGCGAATAGAGCTCCACTTAATTTGTAGTATTGTTTGTTGCACTTTGCCATGCCATGAATCATTAAATCGGACATGCAACAGACTTGATTGCGCATCATGCCATGTTTATGCTTGTTTGTTTACCATGTTGTTTGCTTCTTTCTGGTGTTGCTTCTTCTTGATAGTTTCGGTTACGTTGCCATTGTGAGGATTTGCTCGACTACGTTGGTTCGTCTACTTCATGGAATCGATCTTCTTCCTAGCGGGATTTCAGGCAAGATGACCATTACCTTGGATATCACTAGTATCTTTGCTTTGCTAGTTGTCTCGTTGCTATTGCTATGTCGCGCTACCTATCACTTGTTTATCAAGCCTCCCAGCAACCATTGTTTGGCCATGTTACCGCTTTGCTCAGCCCCTCTTATAGCGTTGCTAGTTGAAGGTGTTGTTGCAGCTTGTTCCATGTTGGGACATGGGTATCATGGGATATCATAATATCTCTTATTTAATTAATGCATCTATATACTTGCTAAAGGGTGGAAGGCTCGGCCTTTTGCTTGGCGTTTTATTCCACTCTTGTCGCCTTAGTTTCCATCATACCGGTGTTATGTTCCTTGATTTTGCATTCCTAACACGGTCGGGGTTTATGGCCCCCCTTGACAGTTCACTTTGAATAAAACTCTTCCAGCAAGGCCCAACTTTGGTTTTACCATTTGCCTAATAATAACTAAAACTTGCATAGAGACCGGCTAGCACCCAAGGATTGTTAATCAATAACCCAGGACAGTCCTCCTCATGAGGTGTTGTGTACAAACTAGAGCCCCATGCAGCACCACCACGGGGAAACTCGAGATACACACAACTCCTATCAGGGTGTCGGCACATTGGGAGGTCTTGCTAGTCTTGTTTTACCATTGTCCAAATGTCTTGTGCACCGGGATTCCGAGTTTGATCGGGTTGCCCCGAGATGGAGATTTACCTCCGTGGATCGTGAGAATTTGTGATGGACTAAGTTGGGACACCCCTGCAGGGTTTAATATTTTCGAAAGTCAGGCCCGCGGTTATGTGGCAGATTGGAAATTTATAATATCCGGTTGTAGAGAACTTGATACTAAACTTCAAATAAAATACACCAACCATGTGTGTAACCTGATCGTCTCTTTTCGAGGGAGTTCAGGAAAAGAACATGGTGGGGTTATGTTTGATTCATAAGTAGTTCAGGATCACTTATTGATCATTACTAGTTTGCGACCATTACGCATAGTTTCTCTCCTTATTCTTGTACTCGTAAGTTAGCCACCATACAATGCTTAGTGCTTGCTGCGACCTCACCACTTATCCATTCCATACCCATTAAGCTTTGCTAGTCTTGATACCCATGGTAATGGGATAGCTAAGTCCTCGTGGCTCACAGATTACTACAATAATAGGTGCAGGTACATGTAATGCAA
Source organism: Triticum aestivum (assembly GCF_018294505.1). Taxonomy (NCBI): domain Eukaryota; kingdom Viridiplantae; phylum Streptophyta; class Magnoliopsida; order Poales; family Poaceae; genus Triticum; species Triticum aestivum. Next base: position 188,281,710 of record NC_057807.1, read on the forward strand.
TGATCTGACATGGGACCGATGCTTGATCTATTTGGAGTTCTTCTTATGCTTCTTCTTCGATCAAGGGATAGGTTCTGGGTCGGGAGCCTGGGATTAGCAGGGTGGATGGCATTCTTCTTTTTTGTTTGATTTCATCCGTAGTCGGATCCCGCTCTTTTGCATGATGATTGATATGTATTGATGAACTGTTGTATTCATGTGGTAGCTTGTGGCGAGTGTAAGCCTTTATCTTGTATTATCATCTATTCGGTGATGGTATGTTGTAACGATATCCACCTTGCTATGCGCTCAAAATGCGATTGTGCCCCAATCATGAATTCATCACGTGACTCGGATAGAATCGCATCTTGGGTGCGACATAAATCTAGAAACAAGAGCAAGAAAGATTCTTCTTCTAGTAGTAACAATAACCATGTTAAATCCAATATTGTTGCTTCTAGTAGTTCTCTTGATTCTACTAATGATTTTCTTAGCCAAGTTACACTTGAGCAAGAAAATAGCTTATTGAAGGGAATTATAGAGAAAGGTGTTTACAAGTGTCTTGTCGGGAGTAAGCAATTTGAGGAAATTGTACGCAAGGAAGGAAGACATCGGAAGAACCAAGGTGTTGGTTTTGAACGAAAGTTCAATGCCAATGGAGTTGAGTGGGAAGAAGATCAATACCCCAAGACAAAGTTTGTTCCTCAACAAGAGAAGTATGACCCCACTTCTTTCAAGGGAACACAAGCTCAAGATGATCTTCCACCACAAGACCATAAGCTAAAAGGCAAGGACAAGCTTCAAGAAGAGATAGAATCATTTGAAGAAGCTCCTACGGCCATGGTCAAGTGGGTTCCCATGACTATGTCAAGCTCTACATCATCAAGTTCAACTACAAATCCAAGGATTCTCATCAAGTTGATGTGGATCCCAAAGAGACAAACTAGAGTGTTCTTGAGGGTGACTCCGCCAACATACTTCACTCATATTCATTTTGGCGAGGACTTGTGGAATCAACTTTCATATCTTTCACTAGTTCATGGAGTCACAAACCCTCATGTTGGTAACACAAGGGACAAGGTAACCTAATGCTTTCATGGACATCATGATGTGCAATTCACTCTATGTCTATGCATAACCTTGTATGTTCCTTGTGGGACTAACCCATGTAGGTATTGAAAGTGCAACACTTCAATGGAATGCTCCAAAAGATCTATATCAACATTGAGCATCCACATCTTCACTATCTACATGAAATCATCATCGACTAAACCCAAGTTTAGTTCATCCCTCTTAGGGGGGATATCATATCTAGGGGGAGCTTTGCTCTAAAAATTGAGCTAAAGCAACTGTAATGGTGTGAACGCATCAATGCTTTATGTAAAAGTTCTAACCCCACTTGTGCTTAAACGATGAGTATGACCTACGATCAAATGTTCTCATTTGACTCCTTAGTCAATATACAAATATATAGATGACCTAGTCATCGCCAATTGCTCGATAGATGCTAGAATTGTTTGTGCATGCTTTGTCACAAATTTCATTTGATATCTTATTGTTTGAGCATGTTGGTTGCATAATTTCTCCATTCGAGGACATCCATTTGTTGTTTTTGATTCTTTGGTTTTTATTGGCCAAACGATGGACAAGAATGCCTAAGAACCTTCTCTAGCTATCTATGTTGTTCTCATCTCAAACTCTATCATGTTACGACACAAAATTTGAACAAGTCTTTTCTGGACCCTCCGGGTGAGGAGCACTTGGATTCACTGATCCGTCAAGGGATGATTTCCAAAACCTTCTTGTGTATTTTGGTCAGACCAACTCACTCCTATTTGGTCCCACCGAAGTCACCAGATTGATCTAGGTTTTCATCTTGGTGATACCGATTAGAATTACTCGGTCCCACCGAGTTGCACTAAATGCACATAGTCTTGCATCTCGGCGCCACCGAGGCATTCCATTCGGTGCAACTGACAGTGACTGGGTATATATACCCTGTGAACCCGTACGGTTGAAAATTTCTTCAATCCACTCATGCTCGTGCCCCAGTGCTGCCGCTCCCTGGTCTCCGGACCGTCATCGTCTCCGTCGCAGGTCTCCCTCACCGTCATCGAAAATCTTCACCGACATTGTCGCTGTAGCGAATCATCACCAAGTTAGGGTATGATTCGACCACTTTGTGCTATTCCACTTTCCGATTCAATGCACAAAGTCAATGCCTAGCTTCTTGACACGTATGAGAACTTCTTATCCACACAAAAACTGCTTTAGAATAGATTCGATGAAAAAAATTTAGGGTTAGGTTTCTGCCGAGCTCATCTCGGACCAACCAAAATGAAGTTTTAGGGCCCACTGGTTGGCCCTGGCCATTGCACTAAGTACAACTCGGTGCCACCAAAGTGTACTGATCGGTGAGACCGAAAGCAAAACCTCAGTTAAACCATATCATCTCGGAGTCACCAAACAGCAACTTGGTCTGACCGATGTTGTGTGTTTAGACTGTGTTAGTGCTTCGGTATCACCAAGATTTTCATATCGGTAGCTCCGAAATGCTTTCTGCAAAAAACTAAAACTAAAATTTTGATTCAACTTTTTTGCAAAACAAGCTACTTTTTGTGATGTTCAGCCACTCTGCCCACACCTATCTACTCATAGGGTCTGTCTACAAGATGTCTGAAGCAAGTAACAGCCAGAACAGGTCAGAGGAAGAGGTTAATCGTAATGAGGTCACAAGCCCAAGTGCAAGCTATGATGCGGGCAACATAAGCACTCCTAGCAGTCTGCCCAAAGCTGCCACTAGAAAAAGGAAGAAGAGAACCTCATACATTGAAGTTGAAGATTTTGTGGTTGAAGAGGAGGTCACCTAAAAGAAGAAAGTGTTGAATAAAGAGTATGCTGCCGGTGCTGCTACAAAACTAGGTTTCCAAAAGAAAGCCCCCGCCAGGAGAGTTCCAATGTATAAAGCCAGAAGATCTACTCAAGAAACAACGAAATTCACACTTGAACAGTCTGATGATGATGATTCTGCTAGAGGAAAGAAGAACAAGAGAGCTAGAACAACAACTGCAAAAGTGCTCGGCAAGCCTTCCATGAGGGAAGAGGAAGAGGAGGAAGAGGAACCAGCTGCCCCCCACCAAATCTCAGAAGTTAATGGCAGATGCCATGAAATCTGCAGGTGCACCCTTCAAGCCCAAGCCCAAAGCTCCAGGTCCTGCACCTAATAATGTTTCTCCCAAGAGATCCACAAGAAATATCCCATCTACTTAAAAGAACAAGGCCCCGGTGCTAGAGGTTTAAGAGGATGAAGAGCCACAAGTGCTCAGGAAATTGAAGACAAAGATTCCAGGCCATGATGATGAACATCCAGTGGCTGAAAACATGAAGCTAAGGAAGGATATTGGACTGAGAGCATGGAGGAAAGTTGATCCCTACGCTACAAGGAGAAGAACAGTTGTTGACTATCATTTCCATACCAAAGAACAACAAGATTTCTATGAGACAGTGTTGGTTGACAAGAAGCCCATCATAAGCAACATGAAATGGGTGGATTGGAAGTATATATATGCCAATGAATACTACTTCCCCATGTTCATGAGTGCTTCAGGTTGACAGGTGTTGATGCTTTTGTTGGACAAAAGCTCACCAAATGGAATGATGAGATGGTAATGCAGTTTTACTCCACTGCACATTTCTATCCAGATGGAACGATTGTTTAGTTGACCGAGGGCACTACATACTATTCATCAATCTCTGAGTGGGTTGCTCTTATCAATGCTCTAGAGGAAGATCAGAATGATATTTATGTATATGGAAATCCCAGGATGGATCACAACACTATAGCACACATGTACAAGACCATTTTGATGAGGCATTAGAAACACACAAGTTTGGCTCTATCTACTTTCTAATTGCTGGTTTGGCCACTACAAACTATATCTTGAGGCACACCTTGTTGCTTAAGTGTGGATATGAGAGGATGATCCATGGCCACTCCATCAACTTGTTGTACTTGTTTGATATACCACACAAGTTCACAGTCCTGAGCTTGATTGTAGAGATAATCAAAAGGACTGCCGTTGATGAAAATAGGTCATGTGGATATGCACCACACATCCAGATGCTTATCAACTCCACGGTTGGTACAAGCACATATCCGCTTGACAGAGAGAACCTTCCTCTTCAGCCAGAATTTGAAGACAATGAAGTGGTGATGGATCCTTCACATCCAACTTCAGTTGAGGCTCAAGAGAAGGCTGAGAAAGCAAAGGCTGCTAAAGCAGCAAAGGCATCTAGTGCACCCACTGCATCAATAGTGAATCTCAAGTCAAAGCAAGACTAACTAACATATCTACTAGAAGCAACTCTGAGAATTGAGTGAAGTATAGCCAATTTAGCAAAGAATCAAGAGAGCCTAGAGCGGATAGTTGAGGATAAAATGTATAATCTTGATGTCAAGGTCACAGAGATCCAATCTATTGTTGAGAAGCTGAGAGATGATGCTGAGGATAGTGATGACAAACCAACCACTAACAGTTTCCAAACAGTGCCTAGGGCACAAAGGTCATCAGCTGAGCCAGTTGCAGACACCAGGACTACACATTCTACCCCTTCCGCCACTGCCATGGTGCCACCACCAGTGCCAACTCCACCAGCTCAACAGACATTAGCCGAGGCATTTGCATAAGTAGTTCTCTCAACGACGTCTATGCACACCGGAGCAACAAGCAAGAAGACCCCTTCAGGAGGTCCCAGAGATCGTGCCTAGAGTGCCGCATAGCACTATACTTTTTCAAAGTTTTTGGTAACTTCTTGCCAAAGGGGGAGAAAATGTATAGATCATAGGCTTCGAGAGAGTGTGTGTGTCTCATTCTTTTGCTTGTTGGTGTTTATTGCCTGTTGCTACTTCGTTCGTTTGGTTTGTGCTACTTATGGTTTTATGCTCATGAGATACATTGTGTGGCTATGTGATTGATCGTACTATGTTTAATGTGTGCTTAAATGCCTATTCCTATGATGCCTTATGTATGATCATTCACTTGTATCTTTGGTGATGTGTGCATGTTATTTCACTCTTATCATTTTTTGTGCTCCATCAAGATATATGTGACATGGAAGAGTGACCCATGATCCTAATCCATTGTGCATTTGCATTAAAACGCAAATTTTAAATAATGCACAAATTTAGGGGGAGCTCTTGGTTATCACATACTTCTCAAGCGACGATATATTTCATTCATTTTATTATTTGTTGACGCTTTGATCTATATGTTGTCATCAATTACCAAAAAGGGGGAGATTGAAAGTGCAACTAATACTAGGGTGGTTTTGGTAATTCATAACAGTATATAGCTCATTGAACTAATATCCATTCAAGATAAATATTCCAGGAAGTTCAACAAATGGCATGGCACGGACTAGAGATGTGGACCCCTCAAAATGCTAAGAACATAATTGGCAAAAGCTCAATGTCGGATTCAGGGTTTCGCGGACCCAAGGAAGGTTTGAACTCTGGGGCGTGTGCGAAGAACTCAACCTCTCCGGCCAACTAGTTCATTGCCCCCACCTAGCTCGATGAACAAGAAAGAAGATGGACACAACAGTTTACCCAGGTTTGGGCCACCTGGCGGTGTAAGACCCTACTCCTACTTTTCAGTGGATTAGCCTCGAGAGGATCTGAGAGTGAACTAGTACAAAGGAAGAACAACCTCGCAAGGTCTGTTCTAGTGAGGGAACCAGTTGAGGATCGGATCGACCCTCTTCTATGGTGGTGTCTAACCTATATTTATAGTGGCCATGGTCCTCTTCCCCCAAAGCGTAGGTGGGAAGGGATCCCACAGTGGCCAATTTGAAAGGGGACAAGTAGTACATCTTATCCTGATGAAAGGTGGTCTATGCCTACAAAGCTTCTAGTCGTGACGCCATGGTGGGCTCAACGATGACATCCGTCCTGCTGTCTTGGCAGTCTTGGTCTTGTTGCATGGGAATGGAAACCTTTGGGTGATTCCTAGGGACCCCGTGCCTGCGCTTGCCTCCTTAGCACCAAAGAGGAACCCTGCTGCTCTGCGCCCGCTGGCGCCCGCCTGGCCTTGGTGGTCATGGCTTGTGTCACCTCAACCTCATGAGGTGGGCACCTGCATAGAGATCTCCGCTCCTCGGGAACCAGCCTGAAGAGGCCGCCCCCTCCGGAGGTCTTGATGTCGCCCGCCTCGCGAGGGTCTTGTCTTGAAGGTCCTGTAGATGGGATGTACCAGGCCGTCGATGGAGCCACAGCGTGGGCCACAGGTAGGAAACTCTGGGTACCTTGGTTCCCAAAACACCGACAGTAGCCCCCGGGCCCAAGGCGTGCTCGGACTTGGCTTCGAGGCAAAGCCAAAGGGCAAGGGCGAAGCACCGTGGGACCCAATTGCTTGTGGACCAAGTAGATGGGTGGCGTTTGATGGGAGGTGACGTCTCCACTTCCCCACGCTTCCTCAACAACTGCCCAACTTGACAACTGCCTGATGCATGCAGAAAAACCATCATTACTTGGAGCCGTGAGAGGCTGGCGGTTGGCCTCCCTCCAGCTATAAATGGGAGAGGAGGCGGAGCCCCCAGCTCATCTTCATCTTCCCACCGCTTGCTCCTCCTTCCTCGTTCCGCCGTCCTGCTAGAGCATCCATGGCGCTAGTCAGGTGGTTTTCCGTTGTAGAAAAGGGGAAAACCCCTCAGGTGGAAACCGAGCTGCTCCTGCCGAAGAAGAGGCATGACTGCCCTTGCAATGCCGCCACGACGCCCATGACGACGCGACCTAACGTGTTGCGCCAGGCTTCTCGATTCCCATGTATGCTCGCGCACCGAGCCCCACCCATGGGAGTGGTGGCGGACACCGCAAGGAATGGAGTCTCGAGGGAGAACAAGTGGTGGTCGTACGGCCACCCCGCTCACCAACCCATGCTGATGGCACGACCCGCAAATTTGTGGTGTGGGCGGCAATGCCGCCGTGCACATGGATCCGACTCCCGCGGTCCCTCATGAGGGAGATAACGCCGAGGGGGGCCGTCGAGTTGTGGCTGCAGCACGACGGATGCTGCAGCTAGGCTTCAGAGGCGAAAGTTGAGGTCGTCGACTCTGGCGATGTCTTCATGACCCAGGGATGGGGCGCGATCGCCCTCGCCTGCCTCCCGGAGGGAGGTCATGCCATCCACTTCGAGTACGAAGGGGCTTCAACGCTCCTCTTCAAGGTCTTCGGAGAGGATCTCTGACACCTGGATTGCTACCCCAGGGGAAGCGGTCGAGGCGGCGAGGCAACCGACGGTGAACTTGCCCTTGGCCTTGTCCGCGACTCCTCCCACAGCAGCAATGCCCCGTCCGGACTGGACTCGAGTAACGACAATAGCTACGAGCCACCGCGCCACCGCGCCCGGAACTAGGGGGAGGAGCAGGGCCATCCCGGCATCATTGGTGGGGTCGCCAAGGCCATGGTTCTTAGGAGGTTTTTCCTTTGCTTCATTCATGCGCAAAAGTCATAACTGGCCCCGCAGGGGTATGTAAAAATCTGTGACGCTCGCACTTTAATGTTATCGTTTCTCATTCGATGTCGTGTCCGCGTCTCTCGCTTTGGCATGGTTCCCCCTTTCACTCCTACGGTAGCTTGGTGCTCTACGCCGGTTGGACCCAGTCCCCAGGCAAACTTCGAACGTCGCGGGTATGCCAGGTCGCGATGCTGTGGGCAAGGCCAGGAGGTGAGCGGCCCGAGTTCCGGTAAGAGCCCCTGAGGTGCGATGGTCAAGGGGTCCTCTTTGGCGTGCAAGCGGCTCCCAAATGACTTAAAGGGAAGCATCCTTTCCCGAGTGAGATCGCAAGGCACAAAACACTAGTCATGAGGTATGCGCTTGCGCGTGAAGGGTGACTTATCTTGATAGGCCTATGGCAGTTCCTTTATTGCCTGGACGAGCTTTTCGCGCGACGTTAGGCTATGTCATTCTCCTGACGGTGCTCCTGAGCAGGGCTCCTGCCAACCTCATTGTCTCGCGCGTCTGGGTGCTCTACGTCCTCGGGTCCAGGTGTCGGTGTCAAAATCGGCAGATCTCGGGTAGGGGGTCCCAAGCTGTGTGTCTGACGATCAATGGTAACAAGGGACAATAGGGACATGATGTTTACCCAGGTTCGGGCCCTCTTAAAGGAGGTAAAACCCTAGGTCCTGCTTGATTGTATTTGGTGTGTATAAGGGTTACAAGAGTTGCTCTACATCGAGATTGTGATGGCTAAACCCTAGCAATCTAGCCTATTATTCTTCTTCCCTTCTACGGATCTAACCCTTCGGTTTTATATACACACGGGAGGGGCCTAGGGTTGTACAAAGTTGGTTTGCAGACGAAGGAGGTATTACACCCGCACACCAAGCTTGCTGTTCTACGCACATAGGAGTCCTACCTGGACATGGGGGATAGTCTTCTGCTTTGTCTTCAGGGCCCATCAGTCCGGCCCATATCGAATAGACCGGAACCCGAGATCCCCCTAATCTAGGACTCCCTCAGTAGCCCCTGAACCAGTCTTTGATGACGATGTGTTCGGCACACGAATTGTGTTCGACATTGCAAGGCGGGTTCATCCTCCCAAACATTTTAATTAGGCTTCCTGCATAAAGGGATCGCGTCCGGCTCTGCATAATTGATACAACCCTTAGCCACAAAGGTAAGGTGTCCAAATAGAAACAGTGTCTTTATTGACAACTCCTTCGGCAAAGCGTCACACTTACTTTTCAACACTTTGAACCGTTTTCACAATTCTTGCTTCACGTTTCGAGGCCTAGCCTCCATTGGCACGTCTCGTCAAAACAGAGATCATGCCTGCCCATTACGGGTTTCTCATCAATATGATTTGGCTAATCCTACCGCAACTTACGCACGATCTCGTTGGGAACAGGCGAGTTTTATGGCTTTAGAGGCGGACATTTGGCATTTTCACCATCCATAAAAGGGTAAAGACCCCACCTTTTTCTTCACGCCTTACTATAGCTTCTGACTCCCAATCTCCAAGCTATAGCGCCTACAACTCCGATCTCCTCCACCGCTACCACCCTTCCCAGCAATGGTCGGGTTTGGCTCCAAGGGCGAGTGGAAGGCCTCCACCGTCACCGAAAAGGACGTCAAGGATCTCCGGAGCATGGGCTATCTGTCCGCAAACGTCGCGCATAGGATTCCAGATGAAAACCAGGTCATTCCTACTCCAGGGCCTGGTGAGAGGGTTGTGTTCATCCCCCATTTCCTTCGGGGGCTAGGATTTCCCCTCCACCCCTTCGTCCGGGGTCTTATGTTTTTCTACGGGCTATATTTCCATGATCTAGCCCCAAATTCCTTCCTCCACGTATTGGGTTTTATAGTCGTGTGTGAGGCTCTCCTCCGCATCCCTCCACACTTCGGCCTGTGGCTCAAAGTCTTCAATCTGAAGCCGAAGGTGGTCGACGGACAGCGTGTGCATTGCGGTGGAGCTATGGTAAGAATGCTCCCCAACATAATCTGGCCAAAAGGGGCATTCATAGAAACAGTCAAGGTATGGCAGCAGGAGTGGTTCTATATCACCGAACCCTGCGATGCCACCTGGGCGGCCATGTCTGATTTCAGATCCGGACCCCCCGTGAGACTCACCTCATGGACCGCCAAGGGCCTTGATTGGGGGTCCAAATCGGAGGTGAAGATGCTCTAGAAGCGCATCTCCGACATGTTGGGTGAGAACATCGGTCTCACAAATGTGATTCAAGTGATGCTATTCCGCCGCATCCTTCCCTGCTAGATTCGGGCCTCTCCCATGTGGGAGTTCAATCCGGAGGAGCCACGGATCCTAATGCGCTTCTTTAGCACCACGCACGAAGATATATTGAAGCAGCTCTTCAAGGCTCAAAAAAAGTGGTCGAGAAGACCGAGCACATCGAACTCGACATCTTGAACCCGGCCACGATGGTAAGCATAATATTTCCGTAGACCCATCCGGTCAGATATAATAGAAATTATATTTCCTTCTTCCCTTACAGGTCTGGACAGCAAAGGCGGAGTGGATCAAGTCCAGCACCGCTGCCTGAGAACCCAGCCACACCCCGGCTAACGGAGATGGTGGCCCCGACGCCCTATCAGGCACCGGAGAAGAAAACCAAGAAGAAAAAAAGGCAAGGAGGCCAAGGGAGGCCCCCTCTCCAAGGGCCCTTCAGAAACAGTGTCCGAAGAGATCGAAGCCCTCTCTTCCCTCGAAGGAGACGAGGAGGAAGAGGAGGAGGAGGTGGAAAGTGACTCCCCCCATAAGGGGAGGAAGAAGAAGAGGGCGGCCTCCAAAGACCCGAGGGGGAGGCGCCCAAGAGGGGGAAGCTGACCCTCCCGGGCAGTTTGGACTCAGAGTCCGAATTAGTCCCCAAGAAACCTCCCAGGGTGAATCCCCTGGCCGAATTGTAACTATTCAGAAACTCACTACTATCTTTGGTCTACTTCCTTCCATTATGTAAGCTATTTCGTTATTTTCCTTTTAGCCCTATGTAACGCCCCGAGACCGATGCTCCAGATGTCGTCCAGTTATTCATCATCGTTGCCATGTCATTTGCTTGAATGTTGCACTTTGCCATGTCATCATCTGCATTTCATCTACATGTTTTTCAAAAGTTGCATCCGTTCGGGTCTCCCACGTCTCTCCGTTGTTCGTTCTGAGACCAACCACACTCGCACGCGTCCACGGCACCTCTGAATATTATTTTTTATAAGTGGTATAAAAATGTTCTTGGAATGGGGTGAAAGCTGGCGTGCGGTCTTATTATAGTGTAGGTAGACTGCCTGCCAAATTTAGTCGCATTTCAGAGTCCGTCTGATAGCCCAACCGTCATCCATAGCGGCACCGTTTCCGGTTTATACATCGGATGTTTCGGTCTCCGAAACTGCCGCCGAGCCACTCCGCCTCCTTCTCTTCTCAGCCCAATGCCTCTACACATCCCACTTATGGCCCAGCTACCCCCTCCTCTGCTCGGAGCCGCACGATCGAGAATGTACAATCCGAAAACGGACTAAATCCCCTAAACATAGACCCCCTGCCCTATATAAACCCCCTTCCTCCCTAATTTGGGCAAACCTAGTCTAATCCTACCCCTAAGCCCCTCCTCCTCGGATCCAGCGCCACCGCCACCCTCCTCCATTTCCACGCCGTCGCCTCCCCTCCAAATCGGGTGCCCGCCACCCTAGCACCGCCACTTGGCAGCAAGCCATTGGCCGGCCGCCACCCGCATAGCAAATCCAGCCACTCCCAGCCTTCCACGTCACCTCAGGCGCTTCCCCGTGCCGCCAGCCTGCGCGTCCTAGCCACAGCCTGCCCCGGGCCGCCCAGGGCCCGAGCCGCCCGCCGCCACAGCCTCCTCCACCGCGCAGCCGCCCGTCGCCTGGCTCCCGAGCCATCCCTCTTGTGCGCCCCGCTCCTCGCACCCTCACGCGCCTCCTCCTGCTGACCCGCTCGCCGGTAGCCTCGCCGGAGCACCGTGGCTGACCCTGATGGCGGCCCTAGTTCCTCCATCACCGACCTCGTCCTCCTCCTCGTCCGTTTCCGCCAACCCCTCTCGGATCTCCCGCTGTCTCCCTCTCTCTCTCTGTGCAGGAGCCCAGCTCACCGCCGTCGACCAGAGCTCGCCGACCCCCCAACTCTGACCAGATCCGGACGGGAATGGGTCCCCCACGGCCAGATCTGCCTGCCCTGGCCTCCTCTGCACCTCGTCGCCGCAACATGGCCTCCCTTCGCGCCGGCCCTGCCGGCAACCGCCATGGCCGCGACCTCCTTAGCCCGAGCCATTGACTAGTGGTCCGCGACCCGCGCAAGGCCCAGCTCCCGCGCCCGAGCCGACCCGTTTGGCCCATGGGTGAGAAACCCCCTGCCAGCCTCGCTGTTTTTTTCACTATCATTTGCAAAAATCATATCATGTATGCATTTGGTATTGGGCATAACTTTGTGCATGTTTACCCTATGATGTTGTATAATATGTCAAAATGTTCATCTCTTAATGCTCTACATGATAGAGTAGTTTGCGTTCATGTTACTGTTCAAATTGATGCCTTAATATTCATTGCAAAACTGCTAAGTGATATGAACTGCTGAAATCTGTTGCCTGTTAACATCATGTATGCATCTTGTGAGTGTTGTGACTTTGTCTCTGTTGATCCTATGGTGATTATCTTGTAAGTGCCCAAATGTTCAGCTCAGAGTGCTCTACATGTTGGTCTGCATTTCCTTCATGTTAGGGTGCATCTTGACATGTTAATCCCTGTTGCAGAAGTTCTTGCTGATGTTAAATGCTGAAAACTATTATAACTTGTCATTTTTTCATTTTCATATCTTTTTGTGTGATTTTCTTTTGAGCGTCATGTCAACATATGTTAGGAGAATAATCATGCCTTCTTTGTAGTGGTGCAATCCATTTATTTTGATATGCCCTGTGGTGATTGTATCAAGCTTGTGAAGTGGGCTACTTGGTGTTAATGTTCTATCAAAGTCTGAATCTGTTATATCATGTTGCTATGTTTGCCTGATGCTACCATCAAATCCATGCCTAATCTGGAGATTCTTAGTTGACATGTTTTGACGTACATGTCATGATAGATCATGCCATGCCTTTTTATGCCTCATATAAGTCATGTAGAATATGTTTTAATTGCTATGAACATGCCTAAATGATGTTCCAGTTTTCTATTAACTTCATGAGGTATGCTCCAAGTACACGAATTGAAGTATGCTATGATTACTTTGTTCGGACGCCACGTTTGATAATTTTGAACTTCATATGACCTCTGTTCCAAGCTTGCAAACATGCTACGATAATGATATTTGAAGCATGTTGTCTTGTTGGTTTCCACTAATCCAATGTTTGATAATTTTGGACTTCATATGACCTCTGTTCCAAGCTTACACTTGCTGAAACTATTTGAACATTACAACTTGTACTGTTGGTTTCCATTAATCCATGAGCCATATGCATATCATGCCTGGATGTTATTTGCTCTTTGTTATGTGCAACTTGATGACATGCCCTTGTTTCTATTTATAGTTGTTGTAGCATCTTTGTTTCTTGCCTCCAACATGTCATCATATTAACTCTGCTCATGGATATGCCCTGTTTTTCACCGTCATAATCTGTGTTATCAAGTTGCTTTTTGCATTGATCATCTTGGATTAATCTTGATGCCTATGAACATGAACCTTAATGATATTTGAAGCATGTTGTCTATACTTGAAGTGCCTATCAAGTTTGTGTTCATATGATCCATGTAGCATGTTGTTTTGATGATTGCAAAGTGCCTACTTGCTCTTTTTGGCAGTTTGTTGTTATAACTTGTTTGGGGTGTATGTGTTGCACCGTTGCTCCGTTTTGAGCATGCTCTATATGAAACATGCTTATAATTGAATGTAGTTTCACAATATCTTGTTGCATCCATGTTTGGAGTGTGTTTGCTTGATGTTTGTATGCATTTTGCATCAATGCCATGTTTAACTTGTTTTGCTCATATCTTTTAGGCCGTAGCTCCAAATTAAATGAACTTTATATGTAACTTGACTAGAATTTCGTGCAGATCATCATGGTGCATCTTAACTTGCTGTTTAACAACCTGAACATAATGTGTTATTCAGATCTAGACCAATTTCGAAATTTTCAGATGAGGACTTACCAGAATTTTTATATCTTGTTTCCGGCCTCATTTAAACTTGCTTTGATGTGTGTTCCTGTATGCATCATCTCTTGCCATGAGTAGCATCATGTAGCCTTGTCATGCATCATAGTTGGTTGAGCATCATGCCATGTTTATGTGTTGTGTATTTACCATGTTGTTTGCTTCTTTCCGGTTATGCTTCTTCTCGATAGTTCCTGTTTCGTTCCGATCGTGAGGATCCGTTCGACTACACTTGGTTCATCTACGCCAGTTCGTCTTCTTCATGGACTCGATCTTCTTCCTAGCGGGATTTTAGGCAAGATGACCGTTACCCTGGATCTCACTACTATCATGGCTATGCTAGTTGTCTTGATGTTATCACTATGTCGCGCTTCCTACCACTTGTTTATCAAGCCTCCCAATATGCCATGAAACAGCCTCTAACATTTTCCACCATCCCAGCTAACTATTGTTTGGCTATGTTACCGCTTTGCTCAGCCCCTCTTATAGCATTGCCAGTTGTAGGTGCAGTTGCAGGTTGCTCCATGTTGGGACATGGATATTTTGGATACCTTGGGATATCACAATATCTCTTATTTAATTAATGCAAATATATACTTGGTAAAGGGTGGAAGTCTTGGCCTTATGCCTGGTGTTTAGTTGCACTCTTGCCGCCCTAGTTTCTGTCATACCAGTGTTATGTTCCTTCATTTTGCATCCCTAACACGATGAGGGTTTATTGGCCCCTCTTGGCAGTTCGCTTTGAATAAAACTCTTCCAGCAAGGCCCGACATTGGTTTTAACATTTGCCTACATAATAATACTAAATTAATTAATTAATTGGCATAGGGCGTCATGAACCCGAGGATTTTCCACATAGACAGGGGGCAATGCTGATGGTGTTGGTCCCAAACTAGAGCACAGTGCAGGGCCGCCCCTTGGCAACTTGGGGTATCTGGTACCTGTACGCTTCGCTCATCTGTCGTGGCCTGAGATGAGATATGCGCGGCTACTATCAGGGTGTCGGCACGCCGGGAGGTCTTGCTGGATTAGTTTTACCATTGTCGAAATGTCTCATGCACCGGGATCCTGAGTCTCATCGGATGTCCCGCGATGGAGGATTGTCTCCACGGATCGTGATCTTGTCATGGGCTAAGTTGGGACACCCTTGCAGGGTTTAAACTTTTGAGAGCCGTGCCCGCGGTTATGTGGTAGATGGGAATTCTTAATGTCCGGTTGTAGAGAACTTGACACCAGATTCGAATTAAAATACACCAACCGCGTGTGTAATCGTGATGGTCCCTTTTCGGGTGAGTTCGAGAAGAGAACATGGTGGAGTTATGTTTGAACGTAAGTAGTTCAGGATCACTTATTGATCATTACTAGTTTGCGACCGTTTGCGTAGTTTCTCATCTTATTCTTGTACTCGTAATTTAGCCACCATACAATGCTTAGTCGCTTGCTGCAACCTCACCACTTATCCTTTCCATACCCATTAAGCTTTGCTAGTCTTGATTCCCATGGTGATGGGATTGCTGAGTCCTCGTGGCTCACAGATTAATACAAAAAAAGTTGCAGGTACAGGTAATGTGATGATCATGATGTGAGAGTGATGTTTACTTGTTTTGGAGTTCTTCTTCTGCTTCTTCTTTGTTTAGGGGATAGGTTCCTGGTCGGTAGCCTGGGCTAGCAGGGTGGATATCGTTTGAGTTTCTGTTTGTGTTTCATCCATAGTCGGATGTTGCTCTTAAGTATGATGTTGTTGTATTCATGTGGCATAGTATGCCTTTTGTATGTATCCCCATGTATTATGTAATGGTGTCATCTAATGATATCCACCTTGCAAAAGAATTTCAATATGTGGCTCTATCCTTGGTGGGACCTTCGAGTTCCTCTCGAATAGGATTGCATATTGGGCATGACACCCTCCCCGCGCTCTCCTCCATACTCCATTATCGGAGGGGAACTCTCTCCCGCCCAAAATGGCAGAGAGTGCTACGTTGCCGCTAGCCCCCTCGCCTATCGCCATGGAAGACACCGAAGTGTCGTCCCAAAGGACATCCCCTAGCCGAGAGGGGGCGAGCGGAGCCGTCAAGGGAGCGCCCGAGGTTAATACCTCGGTCGCTGAAGACCTGGGGGAGGAGACCCTTGTAACAACCGATGGTGGGGAGCCCAAGCAATCCGGGATCCAGCTGAACACCATTCCGGAGGCCAGCATGCCTCCGGGGTCGGATAAGCAGCCCCCTACGAAAGAGGTGGGAGGAGCACCAGCTCCATCGGCCGCCACCACTAATGTGGAGGCGCCCAACACTCTGGAGGAAGCACTACAAAGTGCTTCCATCATGGCGGAGCACCGCACCCTGATGGGTGTGGTTGAGGGAGTCCCGGATTAAGGGGTCCTCGGGCAGCCGGACTATATGCATATGCTGGACTGTTGGGCTATGGAGATACAAGATAGAAGACTTCGTCCCGTGTCCGGATGGGACTCTCCTTTGCATGGAAGGCATGCTTGACGGTTAGGATGTGAAGATTCCTTTCTCTGTAACCGACTCTGTGTAACCCTAGCCCCCTCCAGTGTCTATATAAACTGGAGGGTTTAGTCTGTAGGATAAGAACAATCATAATCATAGGTTAGCTTCTAGTGTTTAACCTATATGATCTCGCGGTAGATCAACTCTTGTAATACTCATATCATCAAGATCAATCAAGCAGGAAGTAGGGTATTACCTCCATTGAGAGGGCCCGAACCTGGGTAAACATTCTGTCCCCCGCCTCCTGTTACCATTAGCCTTAGACGCACAGTTTGGGACCCCCTACCCGAGATCCGCCGGTTTCGACACCGACATTGGTGCTTTCATTGAGAGTTCCATTGTGTCGTCACCGTAAGGCTTGATGGCTCCTTCAATCATCTACGACAACTCAGTCCAGGGCGAAGTTTTTCTCCCCGGACAAATTTTCGTATTCGGCAGCTTCTCACTGCGGGCCAACTCGCTTGGCCATCTGGAGCAGATCGACAGCTACACCCCTGGCCATCAGGTCAGGTTTGGAAGCTTGAACTACACCGCTGACATCCGCGGTGACATGATCTTCGACGGATTCGATCCCATGACAGCCGCGCCCTGCCGCCACGATGAGTACGACCCAAATCTATCATCAGACTGTGTGCAGGAGATAGCGCGTGCAATCGCTCTGGCCCTAGATCCAGAGCAAAGCACGCCATCCAAGGACGGGAAGCTCAACCTCGCCACGGAGGCTGCAGACTCAGTGGTGCTAGAGCCGAACACAAGTCTGACCTCCAACGAGGCCTGTGTCATCGGAACCTCGGACTCGTCTCCGGCCATAGGCTCCGAACTGCGTGTATCTGAACCCATCAAATCAGACCGGGCGCCGATCTTAGAGATCAGCTCCGCGGACATCTTCCAACACTCACCCCTAGGCGATGTGTTAAAATCATTAAAGTCTCTCTCATTGTCAGGAGATTCTTAGTCGACCTATGTCCGGCTTGAGTGGGAAGTGGACGACGATTGTCTTCGTTACCCACCCACCACCCACTTGATAGCCACTGACGACGATTTGATGGACATGCTTGATTTCGACTCCGAAGACATCGACGGTATGTGTCAGAGTTCTGGGAACGGGGGTCCCCAGACTTGCCTGCCTGCGGCCTGCGGCGTGGCTCAAGGGGTGGCCCAGTACGGCCCATCTTCATCAACCTAAGCCCAAGACCCTCGCGAGGGGCCAAGCCTTGCGGGGCGGACGAAGAAAGGCTTCCTCAGGAACGGCCTCACCAGGCAGGCTCGCGAGGAGGCGGAGAGATCAAGGCCGGGGTACCTCGCGAGGTGCCGATGATGCAAGCCATGACGATCATGACTAGGCAGGCGCCAGGCGGGCGCCGGCCTACGTAGTGTCCATGTTTCCTCTTTGGTGCAAAGGGGGCAAGCGCAGGGGCGGAGTACCGAGGCATCAAGCAAAGGATACCATTTCGGTGCAACAAGACCAAGACCAACAGAGCGGCAGGACGGAGGTCACCGTGGAGCCTAAGACGGCGTCATCGCAAGTGCCTTTGGCAGCCGAAGACCAACTTTAGTCAGGATAACGTGTACTAGATGTTCCCCTTCAAAATGGCTGTTGTTGGCTCCCTTCCTGCTCAATATTTGGGAAGAGGACCAGGGCCTCTATATATAGAGATAACCACCATAGTAGAGGGACATCTCAGCTGGATCTCACCAAGAGCTAATAGAGACGGAGCAATTCCTCTCGAAACACACCACCACGAGAACACCCCTCGCTAGGTTGTTCTCCCTCTTTACTGTTCATCATCAGCCCCAGGGGCAATCCACCACACCACACACTGGATTAGGGTATTACACCACAACGGTGGCCCGAACCAGTATAAACCTCGTGTCCCTTGTGTTGTTCGTCGTTTAGCTTAGATTCACTGCGAGACGTTGGGAAGTGGATTGGTAGGGGGAAGATCTTCGCGCGCACCCCAGAGTTCGAACCTTAAGGGTTTTGTCGGAACCCGATATCGAATCGTTCGTCGCATCCATGGATGACGCTCACCGAGCATGAGCCGAGTGTCGGGCTGCTCTCGCCGCCCGCGTCGCCCAGACGGCCCCCGTCGGTGGGCCTCCCCGTTGTTCTCCGTCGCCTGCAGCCAACACCGCCACCGGCCCGGCGGGGAACGAGCCGCAGGCATCATGCATCCCTCTGTGCGGCCGGAAGGCCGCACTGCCACCCCGTCGCTGACTCCAACCGGTTCGTCGTCTCACGCCCGTCGTGCTCCCACGAACGCGCATGCCGCGTTGCTCCTGGCATGCGAGCTCCTACACTACCACCCGTCGATGACCTTTATGAGGAGTGTCTCGCTCGCATCACCGACCTCGTCAGCACCGTAGGAGGCTCACCTATGCCATCCCTCTCGCTGCCTCGCCCCCCCCCCCCCCCGTCTTGCGTGGGTGATGCAGCTTAGGAGGCGCCTCCGCCACCTCCTCCCCAAGAAGGTGCCCTGACTCCAAGGCGCGCGGCCCTTGGACGAGACCCACCGCGTCCAGCACCCATGGGACAAGAAAGGAGCTGCGAAGAAATTCCTCGTCCCCATGAAGGTGATCACGTGCTCCCTACTCCAGCACGTCATGACCGCGTCCCTGCGCCAGCACGTCAAGACCCTGCGTTGCCCCTGCAGAGGCACGCGGGAATCCCTAGGACCAAGCCCTGCGTCTGCAAAGGGCTCTGGTGGCCACCGCAGGCTGTCGCGCCTTCACCACCGAGCTACGCAGTGTCGCCTGGCCGGGCAAGTTCAAGCCGGATCCGCCTCCTCGCTATGACGGCACTACCAACCCCGCGGAGTTCCTGCAGCTCTATGAGCTGGGCATCGAAGCGGCCAACGGAGATGAAAAGGTCCTGGCGAATTGGTTTCCCATGGTGCTCAAAGATGGTGCCCGCACCTGGCTCCTGAACCTGCCTCCCGGCACGATCTCCTCTTGGGACGAGATGCGCGCCCGCTTCATCGCAAACTTACAGGGCACTCACGACCGTCCTCTAGTCGTGGGTGACTTGCGCCGCATCAAGCAGTAACCAGGAAAGACCCTGCAAAAGTACATCTAGGGCTTCAACAACACTCGCCTCAAGATTCCCAAGGTGACTGAGGAGGCCATCATCTCAGCGTTCTCTGATGGCGTCTGCGATGTCAAGATGAAGGAGGATCTAGCTATCCACAAGGATCTGTGCACATCTCTGGAGCTGTTCAACCTAGCGACCAAGTGCGCAAGGGCTGAGGAGGGGTGCCTCTCCCTTCTCGAGCTCCCAGCTGCCGACCCAGAAGAGAAGAAAGACAAGGCGAAGGATGTGAAGCCCAAAGGAGCAGCTGTGGTCGCAGCAGAACCAGACACGAAGCAAGGCAGGGACCAGCCGGAGTCGTCCAAGGGCAGCCGGTACTGCGTGTACCATGACCTCCACACCCACAACACCAACGAATGCCAAGAGCTCAGGGCCGTGCGAGAAGGACGTATCGGTCGACACCCCAAGTGCAATGATCGGGGCTACGGCCGAGGAGGAGGAAGAGGTGGAAGACGATGGGACGACCGAGGCCCTCGCCAAGGGTGGCGTCACTGACCTCGCGAGGACCGCCGACAGGACCATCCCCGTGAGGGGGCTTGGAGGGATCAGCCTCACGATGATCACCCGCAAGACAACACAGGCCTTCCTCCTCTGCCGCCACCGCCAAGAAGGAATGACGACCATCACCAGGACGAGGGGGCTGGGGGCTACCAGGAGCCACGTGCTATCGCTTGCATCTTGGGCGGTGCCTAGGCCCTAGCCTCTCAGCGCATCTTCAAGCAGTTTGCTCGCGAGGTGAACATAGTCCTCCCCAAGATCGAGGCCACGCGCCGTCTCAGGTGGTCCATGTGCGGCAATGTTCAGCTAAGCGGATCAGCTCAAGTGTGCGGCTACAGCCGAGGTCCTCCCAATGCTTTGTTCCCCAGTCATCAGCAATGTGCAAGTTACCAGGACCCTCATCGATGGCGGAGCAGGGCTCAACGTCCTATCCATCGAGACATTCAACAATCTCCAAGTGCCGAATGACCAGCTTCAGTCGACCAAGACTTTCTCAGGAGTCACTGACGGCTCCACCACCCCGATAGGGCAGGTCCGCCTCCCTGACACCTTTGGACAGCGCAAGAACTACCGTACCGAGCTCATCGACTTTGATGTTGCCCACATTCGCCTGCCATACAATGCCATCCTCAGGTATCCAGCCCTGGCCAAGTTCATGGCAGTGACTCACCATGGGTACAATGTCCTCAAGATGCTAGGAAGCGGCGGAGTCATCATAGTCCCCTGGGAAGAGAAGGATGCGGTGTGCTCTATCGAGCGTGCCTTCCAAGATGCATCAATCAAGAACCCAGACAACAAGAATGAGAACCTTCCCGAGGCAGTTCCTAAGAAGAAGAAGACATCATCCCGCTCAAGGCCTCAGGAGACAGGCATCTCCGGAGGCACCGTGCCAAGATCTGCACCTGTCCAAGGAGCGCCTCCCTCCATTGCATAGGAAGGCGCGCCCAGCACCCTCCTCGGGCAAGGCTCAGTGTTCTCTCCTGGAGGGCCTCAGACTTTGCCAAGATCACTAGGGAGGCGCTCGGGCACCACTTGGAGGCGTGCTTCACGGCACGTTTCCCTCAGAAAGGCATGAGGCAATGAGGGCTCAACCCTCAGGAGTTCATCACCAAGATCATCTAGGAGCTGCAGGAATCGAGAGTCATGCGCGGCAATCGCCGCTTGCCCAACGTAGCTCCCCATCCAGGCGAGGATGGTGGGCTGCGCATCTGCGTCGACTACCCACGACTCAATCGAGCCGCATCTCAGGAGCGTTTCAGGCCTTCGCGCGTGGGACGTTGCGAGGGTCCACCATGCAGCTACGTTTGCATGCCTTTCGGCCTGCCGAACGCGGCTGCTGCTCACTAGCGCCTGATGCGGAGCATTCGGGAAGCTCAGGAGGTCAGGCACCGCACCTTCATGGCGGAGATAGAGATGGACCTTGAGGAGCCACCCAGACCCCCAGAGCCTCCCGAGGCTCAGGGCTCCGAGGGATCGTGAGGGTCGGCTTCTTCACCGCGCATCGTCAGCTGCTCCAACACCCACTCTGCAATGATACCAGGTGACATCTTTCGAGTGCCATTTCAGCTGGGAGCACCCTCAGGGCTGCATTATTCCCAGGTCGCATGGGTCCATCCCCACGGCATGTATCCGTTTTTCTTATGTATTTAGCTTACCTTGCTGGGAGCGCCCCTCGGGCTGCATCATCCCCAAGCCTCTCGGGCCTAACCCAGTGGCATGTACCATTCCTGCATCTATCTAAGTTGGTTTGCCTTCATGCTTAACCTGCCTGTGATAATCGCTTGCTCAATTGACATCCGCCCTTGGAGCCGCTCGCACTGGCATGGCGCTTGCGCATGGGTCCGTGTCACGCCCAATATGCGACCCTATCCAAAAGGAACTCGAAGGTCCCACCAAGGATAGATCCGCATATTGAAATGCTTTTGCAAGGTGGATATCATTACATCAACATTACATAATAGATAGGGATACATACAAAAGGCATACAATGCCACACGAATACAACAATACATCATACATAAGACCAACATCCGATTACGGATGAAACACAAACAGAAGCTCAAACGACATCCACCCTGCTAGCCCAGGCTGCCGACCTGGAACCTATCCCCTGATCGAAGAAGCAGAAGAAGAACTCAACGCAAGCAAGCATCGCTCTCGCGTCATGATCATCGCATAACCCCTACCTGCAACTGTTGTTGTAGTAATCTGTGAGCCACGAGGACTCAGCAATCCCATTACCATGGGTATCAAGACTAGCAAAGCTTAATGGGAAAGGAAGGGGTAAAGTGGTGAGGTTGCAGCAGCGACTAAGCACGATATGGTGGCTAACATACGCAAATGAGAGCAAGAAGAGAAACAAAGGAGCGGTCGTCAACTAGTAATGATCAAGAAGTGATCCTGAACACCTACTTACGTCAAACATAACCCAAAGACCTTGTTCACTTCCCGGACTCCGCCGAGAAGAGACCATCACGGCTACACACGCGGTTGATGCGTTTTAATTCGGATCTGGTGTCAAGTTATCTACAACCGGATATTAACAAATTCCCATCTGCCACATAACCGCGGGCACGGCTCTCGAAAGTTTAAACCCTGCAGGGGTGTCTCAACTTAGCCCATGATAAGCTCTCGCGATCAACGAAGGATATACCTTCGCCCAGGAAGACCCGATCAGTCTCGGAATCCCGGTTTACAGGACATTTCGACAATGGTAAAACAAGACCAGCAAAGCCGCCCGATGCGCCGACAATCCCGATAGGAGCTGCATATATCTCGTTCTCAGGGCAACACCGGATAGGTCAGCCTATGAGTAAAACCAGCCCTCGAGTTGCCCCGAGGTGGCCCTGCAGTCTGCCCGGTTCGGACCAACACTTAGACAAGCACTGGCCCGGGGGGGCTAAAATAAAGATGACCCTTGGGTTAATTACTCCCAAGGGAAAGGTAGGTGGTGGTGAGGCAAATGGTAAAACCAAGGTTGGGCCTTGCTGGAGGAGTTTTTATTCAAAGCGAACTGTCAAGGGGGTCCCATAAATCACCCGACCGCGTTAGGAACGCAAAATCCGGGAACATAACACCAGTATGACGGAAACTAGGGCGGCAAGAGTGGAACAAAACACCAGGAATAAGTCCGAGCCTTCCACCCTTTACCAAATATATAGATGCATTAATAATATAAGAGATATTGTGATATCCCAACCAAAATCCTGTCCACCATGGAGAAATCTTCAACTTCACCTGCAACTAACAACGCTATAAGAGGGGCTAAGCAAAAAGGTAACATAGCCAAACAACGGTTTTCTGGGAAGGGTGTCAAAGGTTAGAGGTTCATGGCAATTTAGGAGGCTTGAAGAGCAAATGATAGGTAACGCAGCATAGCGATAGAACGAAGCAACTAGCATAGCAATGATAGTAGTGAGATCCAGGGTAGCGGTCATCTTGCCTGAAATCCCGCTAGGAAGAAGAACGAGTCCATGAAGATGATGAAGCCACGAAGACGAACCACACGTAGACGAACGAATCCTCACGATCGCAACGAAACGGGAACTATCGAGAAGAAGTACACAACATAGTAAACACACCACACATAGACAAGACATGATGCACAACAAGCATGATGCATGACAAAGGCTACATGAAGCTACTCATGGCAAGAGATGATGTAAAAAAGAACAACACATCAAGGCAAGTTTAAATGAGGCCGGAAACAACATATAACAATTCCGGTAAGTCCTCATATGCATATTTCGAAATTGGTCCAGATCTGAACAAACCTTATGTTCAAGTTTTTAAACAGCAAGTTAAAGAGCACCAAGAGGATCTACACGAAATTCTAGTCAAGTTACATATAAAGTTCATTTAATTCGGAGCTACGGCCTAGAAGATATGAGCAAAACAAGTTAAACATGGCATTGATGCAAAATGCAAACAAACATCAACCAAACACCTCAAAACAAGGATGCAACATGGTAATATGAAGCTACATGCAAAAACAAGCAAGTTTCATATAGAGCACACTCAAAACGGAGCAACGGTGCAACACACACGCACTATACAAGATATGACAACAATCTGTCCAAAACAGCAACTAGGCATATTGCAAGCATGAAAACAATATGCTACAGCACCCCAACATAAGAACAAAAGGCATGGGCATGAAGTACAGGTAAAGCATAACAAAACATGAACACTGAGCTATCTCCAGAAATCACTAGAACATGCTCAAACACACATGGTAAGATTGCAAATAATAACAGTTACAGATTTATCAGGAAATAACTTCAGGTTGCAATGTTTAGAGCTATCAAACAACATGTTACAGGAACTTAACATGGCAACCAAAGGCATGGCATGATACTACTAAATGCATAGAACAAGAGTCCCTTACTTACCATGAGCCCAAAAGGCACAGAAGATATGATGACACCCATGTAAACATGGCAAGTTATATGACAGATTCAAACATGGCGGGAACAACAATAAGTACGCATGTTGGTGAACTTGAACCACTCAACACAGAGCAATACATGTCATGGCAAGGCAACCATCAGTAAGAAGACATGTTTATGAAGCTAAGCATGACAAGAGCAAGTTCATAGGGTGCATGGATCACTAGCAAAACACATGACCAAAACTGAACTTAATGTTAACAGGCTGACAGCAACATTATTTAGCAACTTTGGAGCAACATAACAACATGTTAAAGAAGGCTATAATTGCAACCAGGGGCATGAATGGATAGAGAAAGACATGTATAACAAAACATATTTAGTGAACATCTCCATATTATGCATAGAATGACTTGTAGCAGCAGGTTAACATGGCAACAAAATATAACAGAATCAGTCAGGAAAACAGCAACAACAAGTACCCTCCTTAACAAGCTTGATGCACTCAGTACACAACTCACAAAAATACATGGATAGCACCTCTACAAAGATGGCATGGTATAGATCAAAACACATGTAGGGCTCAAGTTCATAAGATGCACACATCAATCATGGCAAAAATGACAAATGAGCAAATTATAACAGTTTCAGCAGATTAACATCAACATGCACTCTTCCAACAGCATTTCGGGCATCAAGATGAGCTCAACAGAAAATGATGCAATTCAATGAAATGAATTACTCGTCTAGCCGAACAATTTGACATATTACACGCACGAAACGGAGCAGTATGCATGGAGATATGATGCGACGAACATGGCATGATTATGTCAGGGATTCGGGGACTTAGACGAAAATATACCCTCCGAAAAGTCAACGCGGGACGGCGGGATCAAGGACGGAGGGATCCAGGGAGGCTCAGGGTGTTTGGTTCATCTCCCGGTGGATCTCATCCACCCGGGGTAGATCCGGCCGGAGCGGAGCTCCGGCGAGCTTCCGCGAACTCCGGCGAGGAGGGCGGCGCCGGCGACGAGGGAGGCGAGGCGTGCGGCGGGAGCGGGGTCGACGAGGGGCACGACCGCGTGACGAGGCCGGCAAGGCGGCGGCGGTCGGAGCGGATCCAGGGGGCGGCGAGCAAGGTTCCGGCGCGGGCGCCGTGGCCGGAGGACGGGCGGTGGAGGCGCGGAGGGGCCGGGGAGGCGCGGGGCAGCGCCGGGGGCGAGCGCCGGCCGGGGCAGCGGCGGGGCGAGCGCCGGCGACGAGGCGCAACGGCGAGACGGGCGGCGGCGCGCGGGCGGCGCTCGGGCCCTGGATGGGCTCAGGCGGGCCCCATGCGGGTTCGGCGGGCCGGCGGCAGCGGGGAGGAGAGAGAGGAGGCGCTAGGACACGTAGCGGCGGCTGATTCGGCCGGCGCGGCGGCGGGACGTGTCAGGCGGCGGACTGGACATGTCCGGCGCGCGGAGGTGGAAGAGGCTAGGGTTTGCACCGCGAATTTCGGGGGAGGAAGACATATTTATAGGTAGAGGGAGCTAGGAGAGTCCAAATGAGGAGCGGTTTTCGCCCTCACGATCGTGATCGAACGACCGAGAGCATGGAGGGGAGTTTGCTGGGTTTTGGGCCACTTCGAAGGGGGTGTTGGGCTGCACCAAAAGAGGCTTTTGCGGTTACCCGGTTAACCGTTGGAGTATCAAACGACCTCCAAACGGCACGAAACTTGACAGGCGGTCTACCGGTGCTATACCAAGGCCGCTTGGTAAACCTCGATCCATTCCGAGAAAGTTTAACACCCGCTCACAACAAGAGACAAAAGGGGACCCCGAAGGACATAGGAGTGCCGGATTGCAAAACGGACAACGGGGAAAAAGCTCGGATGCATGAGACGAACACGTATGCAAATGCGATGCACATGAAGACATGATATGAAATGCATATGCTGACATGGCAAAGTGCAACACGCAAGAAAATGACATGGAAACAACGGCGAATAACTGGCGGACACCTGGCGCATCGAATCCGGGGCGTTACAACACTCCTACACTAACAAGAGATCTCGTCCCGAGATCTTAGGACCGAGACGGGAGGGAAACGGGATGAGGTGAAACAAGAAAACAAGAGAATAAGCAAAGAATCAAGAGCACTCGAGAAGAGAGGAACGACGAGAATGACGAGAATCGAAAAAAACTCACCGAATCAGATAGACTATGAAACCGCTTGTTCTAACCGGAGTGGTTAGAATGAGAAAAGAAACGGATAAGACTGAAAGGATTTAGGCAGCACTTCGGCTGAAACATGGGGGAATAGAACACGAGCTTGAGAGGATGGAATGATACTTGATGAAGACATGACACAAAACCTCCGGAAAGGATTGAAAGAGTTGAATGAAAAGAACGGAGAATAAAATTACAACTTGTGCCACGAATGAAATAGGAAGCATCCGTAGAAGGGAGGTTTAAACGGAGTTGTTGAGAAAATTCAACAATGAAAAGAATAAGCTTGTTGTGGACTTATAGATAACATCTCAAAAAATTTGAGGTGATAATCGACCACAAGCGGAAAAGATTAAATAGCTGAGAAGAACGAAGAAATGCAAAACTCCACTCCAAACAATACGGAGAATTAATTGCACTTCGAGACGCGAGAAGAAAAAATACTTGAACTCCACCAACAAAATCTTGATGAAGTCTTGAAGAATGAATTAAATCATGAAGAACCACCATGAAGAACTCCGTAGACAAAAGGATGATGAGATAGAATGAAGGAAAAGAATAAGATGAGCCTTGCGGTGATTTAAATGGATGTCCCGACGAATGGCCGAGGAAATTTGAACTCCGGAAAAGAAAAGATGAAAACGCTTGGAACTAGAATTTATTCACCAAGAACAAACTCCGAAGAAAAGGGATTACTCGCTTGGATGAAATAAGAATAAGATTTATTGTATGCTTATCCTTCATCAAATTAAATTGATGACAAGCAATGGATTTTTCATACTACTTATTCTTCTTGAAAAGGATTAAGAAGTGACATAACGCAAACTTGAGAAGGTCTTCATGAACCACCGGTAGGATTCGAAAGAACGAATGGATTGATATGATAATGAAGGAAAAGAATCTTGAATGAACCTGGCGCTGATACCAACTTGTCACGCCCAATATGCAACCCTATCCAAAAGGAACTCGAAGGTCCCACCAAGGATAGACCCGCATATTGAAACGCTTTTGCAAGGTGGATATCATTACATCAACATTACATAATAGATAGGGATACATACAAAAGGCATACAATGCCACACGAATACAACGATACATCATACATAAGACCAACATCCGATTACGGATGAAACACAAACAGAAGCTCAAACGACATCCACCCTGCTAGCCCACGCTGCCGACCTGGAACCTATCCCCTGATCGAAGAAGCAGAATGTCACATCCCTGGTCCTGTTATGCACTAGGCTAGACCTCATGTGAGCATCATGTTTTAATTCAAATGAAATTTGAATTGAGGAATTTTCAAAGCCTCAGAAACCTTCTAAAAATGATCAACATTAAAATCTCCTCAAAGAAGTCCAAGAAAATGTTCCTCTTAGTCTCTGAAAATATTGCAAAGAGGTAAAACTCAAAACAATATTTTTGGTATCTCAGAGTTAATTATTTTGGGCCTTTGAATTAAATAAATAGCTATTTGCATTGGATATATATTTGATATATAAATAATATATGTCCAATAATTACTGGAACATTTTATGTTGTTTGGTATATTTTAGTTCTAGCCACATAACTATTTTCAGGATTTTATAAAATGGTTTAGTATATTACTAAACTAAAACAACACAGAACAAAATAGATAAATAAAAACAAAAATAGAAAGAGCAGAGGACTACCTGGCGCTCACCTCAGCCCACCTGGCCCAGCTCCTCCAGCCGGCCCAGCCCACCGCCGCTTCTCCCCCTGTCGTCTTCCTCCCCCTCGCCTCGAAGCTGCTCGGTGGCGCGCGCGGCCACGCGCCCCGGCCACCTCCTCCCTGCCTGGCTGCCTCCTCCTCTCCTGGACGTCTCCCGCAGCTCCACGCCACCCCCTGGAACCGCCTCGCACTCTCTCTCGACCCCTTCCCCCTCCTCTGCTCTCTGTCTCTCGTGCAGCCCGAGCGGAGCTCATCGCCGCTGCTCGCCGTTGCCGCACCCAGAGCCTCCCCCTCAACCCTCGGCGTGCCCAGTAGCTCGGCTACCTCGCCCTCATCCTCTCCGACGAGTCAAGCGACCTCGGACGCCCTGCATCGCCGTCATCGAGCCGTCTTCTTCACACACGGCCGCCGGATGCCGCTCGTCGATTCGCCGTCTCCGCCACCTCCCCGAGCCCACCGAGCTGCTCGTTGACCTCGCCGTGAGCTCCTCTGCCGAACCCCTCTCTCCCCGTGCTCTATTTCCCTCCGTAGCCGCCGTTACCACCGCGGCCGAGAGCTTCTCGCCGCCGGCCATGGCGTGGCCGTGGCCACAGCCACCGCAGCTTGCTCCCGAGCCCACCGTCGTGCTCACCGCAACCTCAGGAGCCTGCAGCACCCACCAGTTCCTCCCGTAGTGCACCATAGCGTCGAATCGGTCGGCGCCCGAACTCCGGCCGCCGCGGAAGTGGACACCGCCGTCGATTTAAGTCGTCTCCGGCGACCCCTCTAGCACCAGCCGACGCGGACGAGGCCCAGGGTTCCAACGGTGCCATCCGCGCCCCGAACCATGGCCCGTGCGGCGTTTTCGGATCGCGCCGCCGTCTCGGGCCTCGCCGGCGTCATGTCGCCGGCGGGTTTGACTTGTTTGACCTGGGGTTTGACCCCCCAGGGTTGCTGACTAGTGGGGCCAGGCCCTACTAATTTTAGTTAAATATTAACTAAACCTAATTAGCCACTAACACTGACCAGTGGGCCCTGACCCCCCTAATCCTTTAATTAAGCAAATAACCCCCTGTTAACTAACTGTGACACTGACGTGTGGCCCCCACACGTCAGGTTTGACTCTGGGTGACCCAGTTGACCTGCTGACCTCAGCCTTACGCCATGCTGACGCAATATTCCTTTTCTGGAATTTAGTTTATTTTATAGATAATCAGGAAATTTCAGAAAATGATTAAAACTTCAATAAATCATAGAAATTCAACCGTAACTCCAAATTAAATAATTTATATATGAAAAATTATCAGAAAAATTCAAGGAATCCATCTGTACCATTTTTATGCATGTTAGAACAACTTATAGCTGCTGTATAGCACAAATCAATTAAATGGCATTTGAATAATCACATATGGAGTTTGAATTTGAATCTTGTATTCAAACCAACTTCATTTAATCTGTTGCTAGTTGCATTAGCTCAAAACACATTCATATTGCCATGTCATGAGCATGCATCATATTGTGCATTGCATTGATTGTGTTCTTCTTTGTTGCCGGTATTGTCCCTCTCGATAGACGTGTACCGACGATGTGATCGTTGACACTGATGAAGACTCATATTATCTTCAGAAGTGCCAGGCAAGCAAAACCCCCTTGTTCATTCCGATAAAATCCCACTCTCTCGCTCCTGCTCTCTTTTACTGCATTAGGACAACAACGATTCATCTGTTACTTGCTGCGGTAGCTGAACCCCTTTATCCTTTGCATGACCTGTCATTCCACAGTAAATAGATGAAACCCACTAGCATGAGTAGGAGTTGTTTGAGCCCTGTTGTGCCTACTCATTCTTGCTTGTTTGTCATGCCTGCTACTGCTTAGAGTTGAGTCAGGTCTGATTCATCGGGGATGAATCAGAGGCGTGTGAACATGTCCTACTGTGTGTGAGCTAAGTGTGTGAACACGTTTTGGTAAAGGTAGCGGTGAGAGGCCATGTAGGAGTACATGGTGGGTTGTCTCATTGCAGCCGTCCTCAGGAACTGAGTTCTGTGTTTGTGATCCATGATTCAGCTACTACCACGCATTGGGCCCGAAACCAATGGACCCTCTCGGCTTCTTAATCACCCTTGTCCTCTGTCCAGGAGTTGCAAGTAGTTTCTGGTGTTTGTAGTATGCTGGAGGCCGTGCGCAGCGCTGACCGTAGGGGTGGGCTGTGATGCGGTAGGCACGTGGCACGGTGTACCGGGCGCCCGTTTGGTGTCTCGGGAACCCTGTTCACATCGTTTGGGGCTGTGAGCGAAACTCCGGCCGGATCTCCTCATGGATGGAACCCGAATAGGCGATAAACCTGGACTAGAGACTTAGGTGATTAGGTAGGTCGTGGCCGACACCCACGTTGGGCTTCCGCTTGAAGGTTGCCGAGTACATGTCGTGTAAACGACGGTAAGTGGTGAGAGCGTGTATGAAGAAGTACACCCCTGCAGGGTTAACCTAATCTATTCGAATAGCCGTGTCCGCGGAAAAGGACTTCTGGATTGCTTATATCAGTTCATAGACAAGTGAAAGTGGATACTCTAAAATACGCAAGATAAGCGTGAGTGCTATGGATGGCGTTCTCGTAGGGAGACGGGAGCGGATCCATAGTGGTGTATTGATATGGTGAATATGTGGACTCGTGTGCGCCACCTCAAAAGAGTCGCTTGCAGTCGTAGTTTAGGATAGCCACCGAGTCAAAGCTGGCTTGCTGCAGTTAAACCCCACCACCCCTTTGTTGATAATGATGCATATGTAGTTAGTTCTGATGTAAGTCTTGCTGGGTACATTTGTACTCACGTTTGCCTATTTTATGTTTTGCAGAGAGACTTCAGTCTCACTAGTAGTTCCGCTTGGACTTCGACGTTTAGCTTGTTACCTCAGCTACGATCTTGTGCCCTCGGTAGTATCTGGTAGATAGTCAGGCTTCTCAGCCTTTTTCATTTATAGTTGTCTGTACTCAGACATGATAGCTTCCGCTTGTGCTTTGACTTGTATGCTCTAAATGTTGGGTCATGAGACCTATGTTTGTAATATCTCCCTCCTCGGAGCCTAATGAATAAATACTTGAGTCGTAGAGTCATGTTGTGATTCCATGTTGTGTTTGCACATATCGAGCATATTGTGTGTATGTTATTGAAATGCTTGGTATGTGTGGGATCTGACTATCTAGTTGTTTATCCTTAGTAGCCTCTCTTACCGGGAAATGTCTCCTAGTGTTTCCAAGGGTAGCTTGCTACTGCTCCGGAACACTTAGGCTGGCCGGCATGTGTCCTTCTTCGTTCCTGTGTTTGTCCCTTCTGGGAAATGTCACGCGATGAATACCGGAGTCCTGTTAGCCCACTACAGCCCGGTTCACCGGAGTCCTGCTAGCCCAGTGCTACAGCCTGGATTCACTCGCTGATGACCGACACGTTCGATGCTGGGTCATGGATGCTTGTCCCTGTAAGTTTGTGCCACTTTGGGTTTACGACTAGCCATGTCAGCCCGGGCTCCTTATCATATAGATGCTAGCGACACTGTCATATACGTGTGCCAAAAGGCGCAAACGGTCCCGGGTAAAGGTAAGGCGACACCCGTGGGAATACCGTGCGTGAGGCCGCAAAGTTATATGAGGTGTTACATGCTAGATCGATGTGGCATTGAGTCGGGGTCCTGACAGCGTTGGTATCAGAGCTTGACTGCGTGTGGGATTACCAAGCCAAACTGGTCGATGTTGAGTCTAGAAATTCTTTAGTTATATGTAGGGGAATTGATTGTGGGATGGAATGTAAGGCTCTTTTTACTCCTTATACATCATCTTCTCTTCTACGGGGATTGAGAACTAGGCTATCTCTTCTTTCTATTAGGATCACGTGTTACTAATCAGTGGACTTATAAGATTGTTGGATTTAAGTCTCAGTTCAGTTCCTACTACTTCCGTATGTTAATTGTTGATCTCAAAACCTTGATATTGTGCTTCTGAGTGGTTATGCCACCATTTTTGTGAATGTCTCAAATCTTTTCTGAGCATTTACAGTCGTTATGCTGTCCGAGTCATCCCAGGTTTCTAAGTAGTCTGATGCATTTGCAAATCCTTTCTTCCCGTTTCAATGTTCCTTTGGGCCAGATTAACCACACTAATCAGTGAGTTGAGGTACTCCGTTACCTTGACATATATGTTGGAGATATTATTATGACCCTAGGTGTCTTAGGGGATCATCTAGTAATTTAGCCATGATTTGTGTTCCCAGTGTGATGATTCTGGCCATCATTCTCGAAAGCATCCCGTGATGCTACTTAGTAATACGTATTCTGTTCCTGGGTTCTTGAACCCGAGATTCACTCTACCTACTTCATGTTGATAGTAATTGCTAGTGCCTTTAGGATATTAGTAACCTTTGCGATAGTCCTTGAAGTCCGTGGTATCTTCTTCTTCCAAATACCATGAACTACTTATGGCAGAAGTTCCTCGTTGAACTGAAATATCACAACAGGATTATTCTTGATGAGTTCTCCATTATATATTGTGGCTCTGCCAGTTCTACCTTTCTGCATGGGTTATCCGGAAGAAATATGTTGAACTTCGTTCGACATGCTAATCCATGCATCCACAACTCAGAAAATCATATGTTCTTTTGAGTTGTCCCATCTTAGTTGTTTCCGACCCTCGCCTATCAATTGATAGTCAAGAGTATGCGTGCATTCGTTCGTCGATGCCTATTACCCTTGTGGTCCGCCAAGCCATTCTATTTCAGAATGAATAGGAGAAACAAACTCCAGAATCTCATCCATATCTAGGATTGGGTCAAAGCAATTGTATTCCGCAGATCAAAATGCCAATCCAGCTTCTGGTCTGTTCTACCTTGAAGTATTACCATCTTTATATCAGGAATATCATGGGAATTGCACACCATCTTATGAATTCTTGACGCAGTAATACTTCTGATCATCATTGATAATTTCTCGGTTTCCGTGTTATTGTAAC
The DNA here is from genome assembly GCF_018294505.1 of Triticum aestivum. Lineage (NCBI taxonomy): Eukaryota > Viridiplantae > Streptophyta > Magnoliopsida > Poales > Poaceae > Triticum > Triticum aestivum. Next base: position 188,314,712 of record NC_057807.1, read on the forward strand.
CGGAATGCCGACAAATGAATCATGGCGTGTGAAATCAATACTGCTAGCAACTCCATTGCTTGGTAGTTAAATGGACGATAACCTCATTCTTAGCGTGTTGATTATTGAATCGTCACCCTAAGGTTGATTGTGCTACCTAGTCCTTATTTCTGGTGCACTCTCCGATCAGTGAGTTAGGATAGTGCCAATCCTTGCTTATTTGATCATATCGTCTTGCCCTGAAAAGTAAGATTGTTCTCGAGCTTAGTAACATACCGGTGGTTCATGATATTCCAAATTTCTTCTCGGAAGTATCACCAGGTTGTCGCCTGACCGCTATGTTGATCTCGTGATCAAGTTGGGTTCTTGTGAACCACCTTCTCTCCAAAAATCGGTGTTAGATATCCCTGAGCTAGTTGGTTAAGCTAGACAACAACTTGGAGAGTTGGAAGATAAAAGCTTGCCTGACTTAGTTCGTTCCAAAGGGATATTCTTGTGTAGGGTGTGCTGAAGAAAGATGATATCTTCATCGATTGGTCCTTGTGATCAGTTGCTGGACCTATTGTCTTATCAATCCTTTGATTTGAGTGTGGGCTATCGTCAAATCAAATCAGTACCAACGATGCTCGTAATGTTGTCTTATTCGTGGTTGATCCCTCGAGCATACACCATTACATCTTTGGTCTGACCAATGCTATCACCGTGTTCACTTAACTATGGAATTCCTTTTAAAAGGAAACCTAGATGAATTGTTGTTGAGCCCATTGGCAACATCCTTATCTCCTCCATGATGTTGTTGAACATTAAGCTAGTGTTGGAAACTTTTGAAAGCATTTTCTTCATGCTAGCTCATGAAGTATTTGTTTGATGAAAGGAGTGACTTCCTCTTATACACGTGCATTTGGTGAAAGTTGCCGCCGTGAATTTGAGAAAGATTGTTTTGTTTCCTTTGGAATCATCCCAAATCAGTCATGCACACGTGCGAAGTATTCTGTAGTCTGGAGACTTGCAACCTTCATTCTATATGTGTCCCTAGCACACTAAGCCACTGATTGACTTGTTCAAGGAAAAGAAGTCTATGCTTGGGATCTAATCCATGGACTTGCGTAAAGACTTCGATATCCTCGATGATGGTTCTCCACCTGAACTCGGTAGTGTTTAATTATAAGACTGCTACGTGGCCATGCTTGTCTGGGACAACGTGTTCGCATGTTTGTAGCAGAACCAGCTCATGTTTTGGAGCTTACTATCGTAGCTCACTCCCCGAGAATCCCGCAACATTATCTCGTCGATTTGTGTTGCAAACTTTCATTTTTCTTTCTAGACTTGATGAGTCTGGGATATCCTGACACCAACCAGATCTGAATCTCAGGCAGATGTGATGGTTGGAACATTTCCAAGAATTATAATATTGGTCTCTCAATAACCGGCAAGGTGGATGTCGTGGCCAACACACCCATCCGGTAGACCTATTATTATAGTATCTTGTTTGAGGAAGTTGGCCACCTCCCCATAGGGATTTCGTAGGATTACTCCCTAGTTGCCCCTATGGATTTCTGTGTTCCGAAGTCCGACCTTTTTACTTGATGTTCTAGATATCAAACCATATCTATGGGTGGATTACGCTAGCACATCAAGGAGAACATTAGAAGCGGAGTGCTAAATGTCTCTCGGTCGATCATCCAGATTTTATTTGCTTGGCCTCGCTAAGGTGAAATCTGAGAAAGTGTTATCCTCCTTCGCATCTGCATCGTCCATCGCTATTCATCATGGTAGTATGTTGTGTTGTCAGCACCCTTGACACGGTTGTTGATAAAACCTTGATGATTGTGGAAATGCTCAAGTTCTTGAGAGCACGCACAAGCGCTACGTGTTATCATCGGCTCTAATTGGGATGCTCTCAGTTCCCTCGGCAATGCTATGACCTTCTCAAACAGTGAATTCACTCTCTATTGTTGGGTTCTTCCCCAGTTACCAGAATCATTCCCAGCATTTGCATTTTGTTCCCAGCTTGCACCGCCAATGTGCCATTCTACCATGGGTCTCTTCCATTTCCGGTGATAAGCAAATTCATCCATTACGTTGTCTTCAACAAGGTAATCCACATCATCCAAGTCCGAGTATGCCATTCTACCGACCCCCTCCAAACGATCGCTCGAGAATTGTCCTAGGCTGGTTTAAAGAGTTTCAATGATCTCTGAATCAAAGGTAATTCTTTTGCCACTTAAGGGGATATATCTACGAATCACCCCCCCCCTCCAGGATGTCTCGTTGAGGTATCATGGCAACTCAACTCCTCGCTACGTTGACAACCGTTCACCACCTTCTTAGGTGTGGAATCGTTGTCTACCTAGTGAACCTTCGTCATCTGTTCCACTCCATTCCTCTAGAGGTGTGCTTCGTCTCTCAGCTCGAGAGATGTTGCTATGTCCCATTCCGTGAGTTAATCCTGAGTTGTTCGTTCTTTGAGAAGATTAATTCTTCTAGAGTTTTCCTTCCCTCTTCTTGTCATGTTAGTTGGAGTTCTCAGAGAAAGACTTCGAGACAATGATGGTGATCGAATCAACGCTCTTATGAAGTGCACCCTGGATCGTGAAGATTATACTAGTTGCGTTTCCCCTTCACCTTACCCTACGCTTGAATCTCGGGACGAGATTTTTGTTTAGTGGGGGTGAGTTGTCACATCCCTGGTCCTGTTATGCACTAGGCTAGACCTCATGTGAGCATCATGTTTTAATTCAAATGAAATTTGAATTGAGGAATTTTCAAAGCCTCAGAAACCTTCTAAAAATGATCAACATTAAAATCTCCTCAAAGAAGTCCAAGAAATGTTCCTCTTAGTCTCTGAAAATATTGCAAAGAGGTAAAACTCAAAACAATATTTTTGGTATCTCAGAGTTAATTATTTTGGGCCTTTGAATTAAATAAATAGCTATTTGCATTGGATATATATTTGATATATAAATAATATATGTCCAATAATTACTGGAACATTTTATGTGGTTTGGTATATTTTAGTTCTAGCCACATAACTATTTTCAGGATTTTATAAAATGGTTTAGTATATTACTAAACTAAAACAACACAGAACAAAATAGATAAATAAAAACAAAAATAGAAAGAGCAGAGGACTACCTGGCGCTCACCTCAGCCCACCTGGCCCGGCTCCTCTAGCCGGCCCAGCCCACCGCCGCTTCTCCCCCTCTCGTCTTCCTCCCCCTCGCCCCGAAGCTGCTCGGTGGCGCGCGCGGCCACGCGCCCCGGCCACCTCCTCCCTGCCTGGCTGCCTCCTCCTCTCCTGGACGTCTCCCGCAGCTCCACGCCACCCCCTGGAACCCCCTCGCACTCTCTCTCGACCCCTTCCCCCTCCTCTGCTCTCTCTCTCGCGCAGCCCGAGCGGAGCTCATCGCCGCCGCTCGCCGTTGCCGCACCCAGAGCCTCCCCCTCGACCCTCGGCGTGCCCAGTAGCTCGGCTACCTCGCCCTCATCCTCTCCGACGAGTCAAGCCACCTCGGACGCCCTGCATCGCCGTCATCGAGCCGTCTTCTTCACACACGGCCGCCGGATGCCGCTCGTCGATTCGCCGTCTCCGCCACCTCCCCGAGCCCACCGAGCTGCTCGTCGACCTCGCCGTGAGCTCCTCTGCCGAACCCCTCTCTCCCCGTGCTCTATTTCCCTCCGTAGCCACCGTTACCACCGCGGCCGAGAGCTTCTCGCCGCCGGCCATGGCGTGGCCGTGGCCACAGCCACCGCAGCTTGCTCCCGAGCCCACCGTCGTGCTCACCGCAACCTCAGGAGCCCGCAGCACCCACCAGTTCCTCCCGTAGTGCACCATAGCGTCGAATCGGTCGGCTGCCCGAACTCCGGCCGCCGCGGAAGCGGACACCGCCGTCGATTTAAGTCGTCTCCGGCGACCCCTCTAGCACCAGCCGACGCGGACGAGGCCCAGGGTTCCAACGGTGCCATCCGCGCCCCGAACCGTGGCCCGTGCTGCGTTTCCGGATCGCGCCGCCGTCTCGGGCCTCGCCGGCGTCATGTCGCCGGCGGGTTTGACTTGTTTGACCTGGGGTTTGACCCCCCAGGGTCGCTGACTAGTGGGGCCAGGCCCTGCTAATTTTAGTTAAATATTAACTAAACCTAATTAGCCACTAACACTGACCAGTGGGCCCCGACCCCCCTAATCCTTTAATTAAGCAAATAACCCCCTGTTAACTAACTGTGACACTGACGTGTGGCCCCCACACGTCAGGTTTGACTCTGGGCGACCCAGTTGACCTGCTGACCTCAGCCTTACGCCATGCTGACGCAATATTCCTTTTCTGGAATTTAGTTTATTTTATAGATAATCAGGAAATTCCAGAAAATTGTATAAACTTCTAAAATTCATAGAAATTCAACCGTAACTCCAAATTAAATAATTTATATATGAAAAATTATCAGAAAAATTCAAGGAATCCATCTGTACCATTTTTATGCATGTTAGAACAACTTATAGCTGCTGTATAGCACAAATCAATTAAATGGCATTTGAATAATCACATATGGAGTTTGAATTTGAATCTTGTATTCAAACCAACTTCATTTAATCTGTTGCTAGTTGCATTAGCTCAAAACACATTCATATTGCCATGTCATAGCATGCATCATTTTGTGCATTGCATTGATTGTGTTCTTCTTTGTTGCCGGTATCTGTTCCCTCCCGGTAGACGATGTTCCGACGTTGTGATCGTTGACACTGATGAAGACTCAATGTTATCTTCAGAAGTGCCAGGCAAGCAAAACCCCCTTGTTCATTCCGATAAAATCCCACTCTCTCGCTCCTGCTCTCTTTTACTGCATTAGGACAACAACGATTCATCTGTTACTTGCTGCGGTAGCTGAACCCCTTTATCCTTTGCATGACCTGTCATTGCCACAGTAAATAGATGAAACCCACTAGCATGAGTAGGAGTTGTTTGAGCCCTGTTGTGCCTACTCATTCATGCTTGTTTGTCATGCCTGCTACTGCTTAGAGTTGAGTCAGGTCTGATTCATCGGGGATGAATCAGAGGTGTGTGAACATGTCCTACTGTGTGTGAGCTAAGTGTGTGAATACGATTTGGTAAAGGTAGCGGTGAGAGGCCATGTAGGAGTACATGGTGGGTTGTCTCATTGCAGCCGTCCTCAGGAACTGAGTTCTGTGTTTGTGATCCATGATTCAGCTACTACCACGCATTGGGCCCGAAACCAATGGACCCTCTCGGCTTCTTAATCACCCTTGTCCTCTGTCCAGGAGTTGCAAGTAGTTTCTGGTGTTTGTAGTATGCTGGAGGCCGTGCGCAGCGCTGACCGTAGGGGTGGGCTGTGATGCGGTAGGCACGTGGCACGGTGTACCGGGCGCCCGTTTGGTGTCTCGGGAACCCTGTTCACATCGTTTGGGGCTGTGAGCGAAACTCCGGCCGGATCTCCTCATGGATGGAACCCGAATAGGCGATAAACCTGGACTAGAGACTTAGGTGATTAGGTAGGTCGTGGCCGACACCCACGTTGGGCTTCCGCTTGAAGGTTGCCGAGTACATGTCGTGTAAACGACGGTAAGTGGTGAGAGCGTGTATGAAGAAGTACACCCCTGCAGGGTTAACCTAATCTATTCGAATAGCCGTGTCCGCGGAAAAGGACTTCTGGATTGCTTATATCAGTTCATAGACAAGTGAAAGTGGATACTCTAAAATACGCAAGATAAGCGTGAGTGCTATGGATGGCGTTCTCGTAGGGAGACGGGAGCGGATCCATAGTGGTGTATTGATATGGTGAATATGTGGACTCGTGTGCGCCACCTCAAAAGAGTCGCTTGCAGTCGTAGTTTAGGATAGCCACCGAGTCAAAGCTGGCTTGCTGCAGTTAAACCCCACCACCCCTTTGTTGATAATGATGCATATGTAGTTAGTTCTGATGTAAGTCTTGCTGGGTACATTTGTACTCACGTTTGCCTATTTTATGTTTTTGCAGAGAGACTTCAGTCTCACTAGTAGTTCCGCTTGGACTTCGACGTTTAGCTTGTTACCTCAGCTACGATCTTGTGCCCTCGGCAGTATCTGGTAGATAGTCAGGCTTCTCAGCCTTTTTCATTTATAGTTGTCTGTACTCAGACATGATAGCTTCCGCTTGTGCTTTGACTTGTATGCTCTGAATGTTGGGTCATGAGACCTATGTTTGTAATATCTCGCTCCTCGGAGCCTAATGAATAAATACTTGAGTCATAGAGTCATGTTGTGATGCCATGTTGTGTTTGCACATATCGAGCATATTGTGTGTATGTTATTGAAATGCTTGGTATGTGTGGGATCTGACTATCTAGTTGTTTATCCTTAGTAGCCTCTCTTACCGGGAAATGTCTCCTAGTGTTTCCAATGGTAGCTTGCTACTGCTCCGGAACACTTAGGCTGGCCGGCATGTGTCCTTCTTCGTTCCTGTGTCTGTCCCTTCAGGGAAATGTCACGCGATGAATACCGGAGTCCTGTTAGCCCGCTACAGCCCGGTTCACCGGAGTCCTGCTAGCCCAGTGCTACAGCCTGGATTCACTCACTGATGACCGACACGTTCGATGCTGGGTCATGGATGCCTGTCCCTGTAAGTTTGTGCCACTTTGGGTTTACGACTAGCCATGTCAGCCCGGGCTCCTTATCATATAGATGCTAGCGACACTGTCATATACGTGTGCCAAAAGGCGCAAACGGTCCCGGGTAAAGGTAAGGCGACACCCGTGGGAATACCGTGTGTGAGGCCGCAAAGTGATATGAGGTGTTACATGCTAGATCGATGTGGCATTGAGTCGGGGTCCTGACACAGAAGAAGAACTCAACGCAAGCAAGCATCGCTCTCGCGTCATGATCTCGCATAACCCGTACCTGCAACTGGTATTGTAGTAATCTGTGAGCGAGGAGGACTCAGCAATCCCATTACCATGGGTATCAAGACTAGCAAAGCTTAATGGGAAAGAAAGGGGTAAAGTGGTGAGGTTGCAGCAGCGACTAAGCACGATATGGTGGCTAACATACGCAAATGAGAGCGAGAAGAGAAACGAAGGAGCGGTCGTCAACTAGTAATGATCAAGAAGTGATCCTGAACACCTACTTACGTCAAACATAACCCAAAGACCGTGTTCACTTCCCGGACTCCGCCGAGAAGAGACCATCACGGCTACACATGCGGTTGATGCGTTTTAATTCGGATCTGGTGTCAAGTTATCTACAACCGGACATTAACAAATTCCCATCTGCCACATAACCGCGGGCACGGCTCTCGAAAGTTTAAACCCTGCAGGGGTGTCCCAACTTAGCCCATGATAAGCTCTCGCGATCAACGAAGGATATACCTTCTCCCAGGAAGACCCGATCAGTCTCGGAATCCCGGTTTACAAGACATTTCGACAATGGTAAAACAAGACCAGCAAAGCCGCCCGATGCGCCGACAATCCCGATAGGAGCTGCACATATCTCGTTCTCAAGGCAACACCGGATAGGTCAGCCTACGAGTAAAACCATCCCTCGATTTTCCCCGAGGTGGCCCCGCAGTCTTCCCGGTTCGGACCAACACTTAGACAAGCACTGGCCCCGGGGGGGCTAAAATAAAGATGACCCTTGGGTTAATTACTCCCAAGGGAAAGGTTGGTGGTGGTGAGGCAAATGGTAAAACCAAGGTTGGGCCTTGCTGGAGGAGTTTTATTCAAAGCGAACTGTCAAGGGGGTCCCATAAATCACCCGACCGCGTTAGGAACGCAAAATCCGGGAACATAACACCGGTATGACGGAAACTAGGGCGGCAAGAGTGGAACAAAACACCAGGCATAAGGCCGAGCCTTCCACCCTTTACCAAATATATAGATGCATTAATAATATAAGAGATATTGTGATATCCCAACCAAAATCCTGTCCACCATGGAGAAATCATCAACTTCACATGCAACTAACAACGCTATAAGAGGGGCTGAGCAAAGCGGTAACATAGCCAAACACCGGTTTGCTGGGAAGGGTGTCAAAGGTTAGAGGTTCATGGCAATTTGGGAGGCTTGAAGAGCAAATGATATGTAACACAGCATAGCGATAGAATGAAGCAACTAGCAGAGCAATGATAGTAGTGAGATCCAGGGTAGCGGTCATCTTGCCTGAAATCTCGCTAGGAAGAAGAACGAGTCCATGAAGAAGATGAAGCCATGAAGACGAACCACACGTAGACGAACGAATCCTCACGATCGCAACGAAACGGGAACTATCGAGAAGAAGTGATGAGGACATCAATACCATTCTTACACCCACAGCCTCTGCTGCTATACATACTGGACCAATTACTAGAGCTCGCGCACGCCAACTAAATTACCAGGTACTTTCGTTTCTTGGTAATGATTCTAATGTTCATGAGAATATGATGCTGCATAAATTGGATACATTTGTTTTGCTTACAAATGAAGGGCCTAGCTTGGAGAAGGATGAACATTGGAGCAAGAACAAGCATGGAGATGATGGCATGCGCAAGGGGAACAAGAATGGAGTTACAAGTGATGATTTCAGGACTTTGAAGCCACCATAATGGTTGCATGAAGCCTTGGACGAAATATACAAGATGCCACTTCATAAATTTCATCTAGAGGCTATTCTAGGTGCTGCGTCACCTTATTATTGGGCCAGGCCCATGTATAGGCTATTTTTAGAGTCCGTATGTGTGGGGAAACAAGAGATAGGGTTGATTTCGGACCCCTCCACCAAGGGCCACGAAATACCCCCCTCTTCCTCCATATATACAGCCCTTAGGGCACCGTTTAGACTTCGGGTTTTGTTTAGATTAAAAGTTCGCCATAGCTGCAACTTCGCGTACTTCGTTTGTGTTCAACGACCAGACAAAGGCGTCACAGAACCCCACCTTGATCAATAAAGCTTTCATCTTATATTCGCAATATCCAGATTGCAATCTTAGTTTCTTGCTTGTTCTTCGTTTGCTCGCAGGAAACAGACCCTCGTGGTCAGGTTGATCGTGCTCTGGCGTGGTCAATAACCTCTCGGAGTTGGTTTAGCGATTGCTAAGGCGCGACGTCCTCGCACGTTCGTAGTCGGATCGTCAAAGTCGACTTCCACCAAAGCTATATCCATCATCTCATCGAAAGACGGGACACCTTTGCCTCTATCAAGTGGTATCAGAGCCAAAGGTGTCCCGTCTTTCGATGAGATGATGGATATCGCTTTGGTGGAAGTCGACTTTGACGATCCGACTACGAACGTGCAAGGACGTCGCGCCTTAGCAATCGCTAAACCAACTCCGAGAGGTTATTGACCACGCCGGAGCACGATCAACCTGACCACGAGGGTCTGTTTCCTGTGAGAAAACGAAGAACAAGCAAGAAACTGAGATTGCAATCTGGATATTGCGAATATAAGATGAAAGCTTTATTGATCAAGGTGGGGTTCTGTGACGCCTTTGTCTGGTCGTTGAACACAAACGAAGTATGCAAAGTTGCAGCTATGGCGAACTTTTAATATAAACAAAACCCGAAGTCTAAACGGTGCCCTAAGGGCTGTATATATCGAGGAAGAGGGGGGTATTTCGTGCCCATCCTGTCAGTTTGACCTGGGAAGAGTTTTGAGACACTCGCCATTATAGTGATTTTTCGCAAAAAAAAAGAGCAGCGCAAAAAAAAGCGAAAAAACAATCCAGAGTGTGCTTTCCCTTGTTTACGTGCAGCGCCGTGATTTTGTTAGTGTTCTAGGCTCGCGTCTCTAGCACAGTCTAGCCTAGGACCAGCACGGTACCGTCGTTGAGCGTTTATTCAACTTTGCATCTCTGAATTGATTATTGCTGACCCATTTTGCTACCATATTATAAGCCTTCCCAACTCCACATACATCTACGTCGTGCATTTGACTCTCCCTAGTAATTGCTCTATCCAAGCTTTGAGAGTTTTGACTACAACGGTTGCCGATCACCGCCTGTTGCTGGGTAAGAACTGGTAAGAATTTGAGTTTTGCTTGACGGATTTGTGACACCCACCACCACCACTTGTTCGTAGTCTATAGGATCATATTCTTGTGTGTTTCTATTGCTGCTAACCATGCCAGGATCACAAGCCGACGACATTGACTGGGAGAATTTATCGAACAAGGAGCTTCATGATAAGTTTCAGCAAATGATGACTGAACAGGTGCAAGATGTGCTGAACAATTTTGAAGAGGCCATGGAGAAGATCACTGGCCTTGAGAAGACGTTCGAAACAAAGCTCGATAACAGATTTAATGAACTGCTTGCGCGTCTTCCACCACCGGCTGCACCTGCCGCACCTCTGCAACAACAACAAAAACAATTACCTCCAGGCCGCGAAACAGCCCTTCGCCGAGCGAGCCGTGTACTTCTTCAGCCTAGCCAAACTGTTGGTGCTGCTGTTGATACTTCTATGGCTCCTGCTGCTGATGCGAAGGATGATGAATATGCGGGCGATTATGAGGATGAGGTTGATCAAAATCAGAACTACGTGCAGCCACCAGCACCACCACCAGCAGGTCGACCTCAGGTATATATTCGCAATGGTAGGCCCGCACCACCACCTCAGGTACGAGATGATGTCCATATTCCTTAACTGAAATTGAATATTCCACCATTTGAGGGTAGATATGTTCCTGATATATATCTTACTTGGGAGTTAGAAACTAAACAACGATTTACATGGTTACAATATCCTGAGGAGAGACGGGTTGCTGCTGCTATTTGTGCTTTCACTAGTTTTGCATGTGTATGGTGGTCTGAACATTGTAGATTATATCCTATTCCAACTACTTGGGCTCCTTTGAAAACTGCTATGCGTACGCGTTGGGTTCCACCATATTATCAACGTGAATTGCTTCAAAAATTGCAGCGTTTAAGACAAGGAAAAAATTCTGTAGAAGAATATTATCAGGAATTACAAACTGGCATGATTATATGTGGTATTGTTGAGGAGAATGAAGCTATGCTTGCACGTTTTCTGGGTGGATTAAATAGAGAGATTCAGACCATTCTAGACTATAAGGAGTATACTAATATCACTTGTTTATTCCATCTTGCTTGTAAAGATGAACGTGAAGTGCAGGATCGACAAGCATTGGCGCGAACTAACTTTTCTGCAGGCCGACCTTCATCATGGACACCGCGTGCATCTTCTACTGCAACTGCACCAGCACCTCCATGAGGTGCCACCTCCAGCCGTGATACAAGAAAACAGGCACAACCACCATTATCTGCCAAGAGCGCACCTGCGGGGCCTGCACAGCGTTCTTCTTCTTCCATAGCATCAACAGGGCACACAAGTGATATTATTTGTCATCGTTGTAAGGGCGGAGGTCATTATGCGAGAGAATGCTAATCTGAGCGTGTGATGATTGCTACCGAGGATGGTGGGTATGAGTCCGCTAGTGACTATGATGAGGAGACTTTGGCTCTTATTACACGTGAAGAACATGGTGGAGATGATTCTGATCATGAGACGCAATACATGGCTCCTGAAGACGCTGACAGGTATGAATGTTTAGTTGCTCAACATGTTTTGAGTGTGCAGGTCACACAAGCTGAGCAAAATCAGAGGTACAATTTGTTCCATACCAAGGGAGTTTTGAAGGAACGTTCTGTGCGCGTCATCATAGATGGAGGGAGCTGCAACAACTTGGCTAGCATGGAGATGGTGGAGAAGCTTTCTCTCCCCACAAGACCACATCCACATCCTTACTACATCCAATGGTTCAACAATAGCGGCAAGGTTAAGGTAACACGTACTATTCGTGTGCATTTTTTTATCTCTACATATGCTGATTATGTTGATTGTGATGTGGTACCTATGCAAGCATGTTCCTTATTACTTGGTAGACCATGGCAATTTGATAAAAATTCTGTACACCATGGCAGAAACAATCACTATACTCTTGTTCATAAGGATAAAAATATTACTTTGCTTCCTATGACTCCTGATTCCATTTTGAAAGATGATATTAATAGAGCTAATAAAGCAAAATAGGAGAAGAATAAGAGTGAAAATCAGATTGTGGCAAAAGAATTTGAGCAACAAATGAAGCCTAATAATAAACCATCTAGTGTTGCTTCTGAAATTAAATTGAAAAGTGCATGTTTATTTGCCACCAAATCTGATATTGATGAGCTAGATTTCAGCAAATCTGTTTGCTATGCTTTTGTGTGCAAAGAGGCATTATTTTCATTCGAGGACGTGCCTTCCTCTTTGCCTCCTGCCGTCACTAACATTTTGCAGGAGTTCGCTGACGTCTTTCCACAAGACGTGCCACCGGGATTACCGCCTATTCGAGGGATTGAGCATCAGATTGACTTAATTCCCGGTGCTCCACTGCCAAACCGTGCACCATACCGTACCAATCCAGAGGAGACGAAGGAGATTATGCGTCAAGTACAAGAGCTTCTCGACAAAGGTTATATACGCGAATCCCTTAGTCCTTGTGCTGTTCCTATTATTCTAGTGCCGAAAAAGGATGGTACATCACGTATGTGTGTTGATTGTAGAGGCATTAATAATATTACTATTCGTTATCGTCATCCTATTCCTAGGCTAGATGATATGCTTGATGAATTGAGTGGCTCTACAATATTCTCCAAAGTTGATTTGCGTAGTGGATACCATCAAATTCGTATGAAATTGGGAGATGAATGGAAAACAACATTTAAAACTAAGTTTGGATTATATGAGTGGTTAGTCATGCCTTTTTGGTTAACTAATGCACCTAGTACTTTCATGAGATTAATGAACGAAGTTTTACGTGCTTTCATTGGACGATTTGTGGTAGTTTACTTTGATGACATATTGATTTATAGCAGATCTTTGGAAGAACATTTGGAACATTTACGTGCTGCTTTTATTGCTCTATGTGATGCACGTTTGTTTGGTAACCTTGGGAAGTGCACCTTTTGCACCGACCGAGTATCTTTTCTTGGCTATGTTGTTACTCCACAGGGAATTGAAGGAGATAAAGCCAAGATTGATGCTATTGAGAGTTGGCCGCAGCCCAAAACGGTCACACAAGTGAGGAGTTTTCTTGGCCTCGCTGGATTCTATAGGTGTTTTGTGAGAGATTTCAGCACCATTACTGCACCTCTCAATGAGCTTACAAAGAAAGATGTGCCTTTTCTGTGGGGTACCGCACAGGAAGAAGCCTTCATGGTATTGAAAGATAAGTTGACACATGCTCCTTTACTCCAACTTCCTGATTTTAATAAGACTTTTGAGCTTGAATGTGATGCTAGTGGAATTGGATTAGGAGGTGTGTTATTACAAGATGGCAAACCTGTTGCATACTTTTCTGAAAAATTGAGTGGGCCTAGTCTGAATTATTCTACTTATGATAAATAATTATATGCTCTTGTTCGGACTTTAGAAACATGGCAACATTATTTATGGCCCAAAGAATTTGTTATACATTCTGATCATGAATCTTTGAAACATATTAAAAGTCAAGCTAAACTGAATCGTAGACATGCTAAATGGGTTGAATTCATTGAGACTTTCCCTTATGTCATTAAACACAAGAAGGGAAAACAAAATGTTATTGCTGATGCATTGTCTCGTCGCTATACTATGCTTTCACAACTTGACTTCAAAATATTTGGTTTGGAGACCATCAAAGATCAATATGTGCATGATGCTGATTTTAAAGATGTAATGCAGAATTGTAAAGAAGGAAGAATGTGGAACAAGTTTGTCGTTAATGATGGATTTGTGTTTCGTGCTAACAAGCTATGCATTCCAGCTAGCTCCGTTCGTCTTTTGTTGTTGCAGGAGGCACATGGAGGAGGATTAATGGGACACTTTGGCGTGAAGAAGACGGAGGACATACTTGCTACACATTTCTTTTGGCCAAAGATGAGACGGGATGTTGAGCGTTTTATTGCTCGCTGCACTACATGTCAAAAAGCTAAGTCACGACTCAATCCTCATGGTTTATATATGCCTTTGCCTGTACCTAGTGTTCCTTGGGAGGATATATCTATGGACTTTGTTTTAGGTTTACCTCGAACAAAGAAGGGGAGGGATAGCATATTTGTTGTCGTGGATAGATTTTTGAAAATGGCACACTTTATACCATGTCATAAAAGCGATGATGCTGTTAATGTTGCTGATTTGTTCTTTCGTGAAATTATTCGCTTGCATGGTGTGCCAAATACTATTGTTTCAGACCGTGATACTAAATTTCTTAGCCACTTTTGGAGATGTTTATGGGCTAAGTTGGGGACTAAACTGCTTTTTAGTACTACTTGTCACCCCCAAACTGATGGACAAACTGAAGTAGTCAATAGAACATTGTCTACTATGCTTAGGGCTATTTTGAAGAGTAATAAGAAAATGTGGGAGGAATGCTTGCCTCATATTGAATTTGCTTATAATCGTTCATTGCATTCTACTACTAAGATGTGCCCTTTTGAAGTTGTGTATGGTTTCCTACCTCGTGCACCTATTGATTTGTTGCCTCTTCCATCTTCGGAGAAGGTTAATTTTGATGCTAAACAACATGCTGAATTGATTTTAAAAATGCATGAGTTAACTAAGGAAAACATTGAGCGTATGAATGCTAAATATAAACTTGCTGGAGATAAGGGTAGAAAACATGTTGTATTTGCACCTGGAGATCTTGTTTGGTTACATTTGCGTAAAGATAGATTTCCTGATTTGCGCAAATCAAAGCTAATGCCACGTGCTGATGGTCCCTTTAAGGTGTTAGAGAAAATAAATGATAATGCATACAAACTTGAGCTGCTTGGAGATTTTGGGGTTAGTCCCACTTTTAACATTGCAGATTTGAAGCCTTATTTGGGTGAGGAAGATGAACTTCCGTCGAGGACGACTTCATTTCAAGAAGGAGAGGATGATGAGGACATCAATACCATTGTTACACCCACAGCCCCTGCTGCTATACATACTGGACCAATTACTAGAGCTCGCGCACGCCAACTAAATTACCACGTACTTTCCTTTCTTGGTAATGATTCTAATGTTCATGAGAATATGATGCTGCCTAAATTGGATACATTTGTTTTGCTTACAAATGAAGGGCCTAGCTTGGAGAAGGATGAACGTTGGAGGAAGAACAAGCATGGAGATGATGGCATGCGCAAGGGGAACAAGAACGGAGTTACAAGTGATGATTTCAGGACTTTGAAGCCACCATAATGGGTGCATGAAGCCTTGGACGAAATATACAAGATGCCACTTCATAAATTTCGTCTAGAGGCTATTCTAGGTGCTGCGTCACCTTATTATTGGGCCAGGCCCATGTATAGGCTATTTTTAGAGTCCGTATGTGTGGGGAAACAAGAGATAGGGTTGATTTCGGACCCCTCCACCAAGGGCCACGAAATACCCCCCTCTTCCTCCATATATACAGCCCTTAGGGCACCGTTTAGACTTCGGGTTTTGTTTAGATTAAAAGTTCGCCATAGCTGCAACTTCGCATACTTCATTTGTGTTCAACGACCAGACAAAGGCGTCACAGAACCCCACCTTGATCAATAAAGCTTTCATCTTATATTCGCAATATCCAGATTGCAATCTCAGTTTCTTGCTTGTTCTTCGTTTGCTCGCAGGAAACAGACCCTCGTGGTCAGGTTGATCGTGCTCCGGCGTGGTCAATAACCTCTCGGAGTTGGTTTAGCGATTGCTAAGGCGCGACGTCCTCGCACGTTTGTAGTCGGATCGTCAAAGTCGACTTCTACCAAAGCGATATCCATCATCTCATCGAAAGACGGGACACCTTTGCCTCTATCAAGAAGTACACAACATAGTAAACACACCACACATAGACAAGACATGATGCACAACAAGCATGATGCATGACAAAGGCTACATGAAGCTACTCATGGCAAGAGATGATGTAAACAAGAACAACACATCAAGGCAAGTTTAAATGAGGCCGGAAACAACATATAACAATTCCGGTAAGTCCTCATATGCATATTTCGAAATTGGTCCAGATCTGAACAAACCTTGTGTTCAAGTTGTTAAACAGCAAGTTAAAGAGCACCAAGAGGATCTACACAAAATTCTAGTCAAGTTACATATAAAGTTCATTTAATTCGGAGCAACGGCCTGGAAGATATGAGCAAAACAAGTTAAACATGGCATTGATGCAAAATGCAAACAAACATCAACCAAACACCTCAAAACAAGGGTGCAACATGGTAATATGAAGCTACATGCAAAAACAAGCAAGTTTCATATAGAGCACACTCAAAACGGAGTACGGTGCAACACACACGCTCTATACAAGATATGACAACAATCTGTCCAAAACAGCAACTAGGCATATTGCAAGCATCAAAACAATATGCTACAGCACCCCAACATAAGAACAAAAGGCATGGTCATGAAGTACATGTAAAGCATAACAAAACATGAACACTGAGCTATCTTCAGAAATCACTAGAACATGCTCAAACACACATGGTAAGATTGCAAATAATAACAGTTACAGATTTATCAGGAAATAACATCAGGTTGCAATGTTTAGAGCTATCAAACAACATGTTACAGGAACTTAACATGGCAAACAAAGGCATGGCATGATACTACTAAATGCATAGAACAAGAGTCCCTTACTGACCATGAGCCCAAAAGGCACAGAAGATATGATGGCTCCCATGTAAACATGGCAAGTTATATGACAGATTCAAACATGGCAGGAACAACAATAAGTAGGCATGTTGGTGAGCTTGAACCACTCACCACAGAGCAATACATGGCATGGCAAGGAAACCATCAGTAAGAAGACATGTTTATGAAGCTAAGCATGGCAAGAGCAAGTTCATACGGTGCATGGATCACTAGCAAAACACATGACCAAAACTGAACTTAATGTTAACAGGCTGACAGCAACATTATTTAGCAACTTTGGAGCAAGATAACAACATCTTAAAGCAGGCTATAATTGCAACCAGGGGCATGAATGGATAGAGAAAGACATGTATAACAAAACATATTTAGTGAACATCTCCATATTATGCATAGAATGACTTGTAGCAGCAGGTTAACATGGCAACAAAATATAACAGAGTCTGTCAGGAAAACAGCAACAGCAAGTACCCTCCTTAACAAGCTTGATGCACTCAGTACACAACTCACAAAAATACATGGATAGCACCTCTGGAAAGATGGCATGGCATAGATCAAAACACATGTAGGGCTCAAGTTCATAAGATGCACACATCAATCATGGCAAAAATGACAAATGAGCAAGTTATAATAGTTTCAGTAGATTAACATCAACATGCACTCTTCCAACAGCATTTCGGGCATCAAGATGAGCTCAAATGAAAATGATGCAATGGAATTAAATGAAGTACTCGTCTAGCCGAACAATTTGACATATTACACGCATGAAACGGAGCAACATGCATGGAGATATGATGCCATGAACATGGCATGATTATGTCAGGGAGTCGGGGACTTGAAAGAAAATATACCCTCCGAAAAGTCAACGCGGGACGGCGGGATCTGGGACGGAGGGATCCAGGGAGGCTCGGGGTGTTTGGTTCATCTCCTGGTGGATCTCATCCACCCGGGGTAGATCCGGCCGGAGCGGAGCTCCGGCGAGCTTCCATGAACTCCGGCGAGGAGGGCAGCGCCGGCGACGAGGGAGGCGAGGTGCGTGGCGGCGGGGGGGGGGTCGACGAGGGGCACGGCCGCGCGATGAGGCCGGCAAGGCGGCGGCGGTCGGAGCGGATCCAGGGGCGGCGAGCAGGGTTCCGGTGCGGGCGCCGTGGCCGGAGGACGGGCGGCGGCGGCGCCGGCAAGGCGGGTGCGGGAGGCGAGGCGGCGCCGGAGATCCGGCGGCGGAGGCACGGAGGGGCCGGGGAGGCGCGGGGCGGCGCCGGGGGCGAGCGCCGGCCGGGGCAGCGGCGGGAGAGCACCGACGACGAGGCGCAACGGCGAGACGGGCGGCGGCGCTCGGGCCCTGGATGGGCTCGGGCGGGCCCACGCGGGTTCGGCGGGCCGGTGGCGGCGGGGAGGAGAGAGAGGAGGCGTTGGGACACGTGGCGGCGGCTGATTCGTCCGGTGCGGCGGCTGGACGTGTCCGGCGGCGGACTGGACATGTCCGGCGCGCGGAGGTGGAAGAGGCTAGGGTTTGCACCGCGAATTTCGGGGGAGGAAGACATATTTATAGGTACAGGGAGCTAGGAGAGTCCAAATGAGGAGCGGTTTTCACCCTCATGATCGTGATCGAACGACTGAGAGCATGGAGGGGAGTTTGCTGGGTTTTGGGCCACTTTGAAGGGCGTGTTGGGCTGCAACAAAAGAGGCTTTTGCGGTTACCCGATTAACCGTTGGAGTATCAAACGACCTCCAAATGGCACGAAACTTGACAGGCGGTCTACTGGTGCTATACCAAGGCCGCTTGGCAAACCTCGGTCCATTCCAAGCAAGTTTAACACCCGCTCACAACAAGAGACAAAAGGGGACGCCGAAGGACATAGGAGTGCCGGATTGCAAAACGGACAACGGGGAAAAAGCTCGGATGCATGAGACGAACACGTATGCAAATGCGATGCACATGATGAAATGATATGAAATGCATATGATGACATGGCAAAGTGCAACACACAAGCAAATGACATGGCAACAACGGCGAATAACTGGCGGACACCTGGCGCATCGAATCCGGGGCGTTACAGTCCATCCCTGCAACATCAACAAATCTGAGTGGTCGAGCTCTGGCCACGCCAGCCCCGCAAAGCGCTACCTCACCAGGCCCTCAGTGCCCTCACCACTCTCTCGGAGCATCCAATGGTTGGCCGGCAATCGTGATGGCAATCCTTGCTTCCCTCGTGTTGGTTTACAAGGTCCACCTAAGGAATAACGTGGGGGGCGTCGCGAGCTCTCTCCGTCTTTCTTACCCGTATGATCCTCTCGCGCGTTAAAAGGGGGGCTCCTAAGCACCGCGACTCGGGAGCTCTTACTGGCTCTCCAGCCCTCACCCCCTGGCCTTGTCCACGTCATCGCGACCTGGCATACCAGCGGCGGTTGAGCTCGCTCGAGGGCCGGGACCTGAGGACGTAGACCACGAAGGAGAGTGCAGGGAAGGGAGGAGAAGCTCGCGTAGGCATGACCCAACGACATCCCAGCTACCGACACGCAGGTCCGGCACCTCGCAAAGGAACGGCTCCAAGTTTTTGAGATAAGTCACGCTCCTGGAACAGCTAATCGACGCGACACCAAACCCTCACTTAATGCGGCTCTGTGACGGCGACGTTGCCTCCTTTCTTGCCTTGCGGCGGCTGCTTGGGTGCTAAAGGGGACCTCCTGATCATCGCGCCTCAGGGGCTCTTACTGGACCTCGGGCCGCTCACCTCCGGGACTTGACCACGGCATCGTGACCTGGGCACCGAGACCTATCAGTGTAGAGCACCAAGCCCTCACGAAGTTAGAAAGGGGGAACCGAGCCGAGACAGGACAAGCATCTTGCACCACTTCATAATAAGGATGATATCGACAAAAGACACTGTAGACACTTTACTGCCCCCACGGGATACTTCCTTGATTCCTCGCGGGAAACAAATGACGCAAATCCTAAGGAGCCCTGACTACATGTGCCTCCGCGGCCGACGCCATCATCAATAGTGGGCCACCAAACGCCGGCGCCAACCCCATCCAGATCAGCCGCAACGGCGGCCTGATGTAGCTGCCTTGCTCCGAGCCCGACGCAAGCTCGGGGGCTCGTAGCTGTTGTCGCTCGTCTCTGGAATCAAGAGAAGCTCAGGAGAGTCGCTGGACTCCCCAGCATCTCCGCTGCTGCTAGAGGAGCCGCTAAGGAAGCGGAGGGCAGGCCTAGCCCTCACCACACCGACGCCCTGGCTGCCTCCTCTAGGACAGCACTCTAGTCGACGTCCTTCCGTGTCGAAGACCTTGAAGCGCATCAGGGAGGCGCCGTCGTATTCGAGATGAATCACGAGGGCACCTCCTGTTCGGCAGACCCGGGCGATCTCGTCCCAGCTCCGGGTCATGTAGACCTTGCCCGGAGTGGCGACCTCGACCTCCGTTCTGGTCGCGGGGGTACCGTAGTCGGCGTGCTGCAGCCAGAGCTCAAGTGGCCCCCTCGGCGGCATTTCGAAGGCAAAGGAAGGAGGAAGGCGTATCCAGGAGCTTGGAGGCATGTCAGCGTGAAGTACGAGCTCGTGATAGGAGTCCGTGGCATGGACTCTAGGAGCGATGGCGCACACCGCCACCACTCACCGACGCCGTCGACGGCGCAGGCGACGCCGCTCGGCATCTTCCTCTCCAAGGCCCTCAGTCCGGGCGTACAGAGGTAGCGGAAACCGAGGGGGTGGCCGCTCGTACCAAGGCCTCGACGTCCCCGGCCGAGAAGCCTCGCCAATATGGCCAGGGACCGGCCGCTTGTTCGGCGGGAGTGGGTCAGGCCCCTCTCAGGGGGCCTTTCCTTTCTCCTCGGCTGAGAACCGGCGGATCGGCGGCATTGGTGTCAAGATGGAGGAGCCAGGAAGAAGAAGCGGAGCAAGAAGAAATGGACTACGGGGGCTCACGCCTCTCCGTACTTATATCCTAGAGGAGGCCAACCGTCGGCCTCCACGATCGCAGGTAATCATGACTCATTTTTGCATGCAGGGACTTGTCAAATCGGGAAGTTGCCGAGGCAGCGTGGGAAAGCGGAGACGCCCACGTCCAATCAACCGCCACGCGGCGACCAAGGCCGCAGGCTGTTGGGGCCCGCGGTGCTCCGCACTTTCCCTTTTGCTTCGCTGCTAAGCCAAGTCCGAGCGTGCCTTGGGCCCAGAGGCTACTGTCGGCGTTCTGGGAACGGGGGTCCCCAGACTTGCCTGCCTGCAGCGTGCGGCGTGGCTCAAGGGGTGGCCCAGTACGGCCCATCTTCATCAACCCAAGCCCAAGACCCTCGCGAGGGGCCAAGCCTCATGGGGCGGACAATGCAAGGATACCTCAAGAACGGCCTCACCAGGAAGGCTCGCGAGGAGGCGGAGAGATCAAAGCAGGGGTACCTCGCGAGGTGCCCATGACGCAAGCCATGAAGATCGAGACCAGGCAGGCGCCAGGCGGGCGCTGGCCTGCGAAGTGTCCTTGTTTCCTCTTTGGCGCAAAGGGGCAAGCGCAGGCGCGGAGTACCGAGGCATCAAGCAAAGGTTACCATTTCAGTGCAACAAGACCAAGACCAGCAGAGCGGCAGGATAGAGGTCACTGTGGAGCCCAAGACGGTGTCATCGCCAGTGCCTTTGGTAGCCGAAGACCAACTTTAGTCAGGTTAACCTGTACTAGATGTTCCCCTTCAAAATGGTCATTGTTGGCTCCCTTCCTGCTCAATATTTTGGAAGAGGACCGGGGCCTCTATATATAGAGATAGCCACCACAGTGGAGGGACATCTCAGCTCGATCTCACCCAGAGCTAACAGAGACAAAGCAATTCCTCTCCAAACACACCACCACGAGAACATCCCTCGCGAGGCTGTTCTCCCTCTGTACTGTTCATCATCAGCCCCAGAGGCAATCCACCACACCACACACTGGATTAGGGTATTACACCACAACGGTGGACCGAACTAGTATAAAACTCGTATCCCTTGTGTTGTTCATCATTTAGCTTAGATTCACAGCGAGGCGTTGGGATGTGGATCGGTAGGGGGAAGATCTTTGCGCGCACCCCAGAGTTTGAACCTTAAGGGTTTTGCCGGAACCCTATATCCGATCGTACGGACGACGATGCCGGAGAAGAATAGGAACCACCGCCCATAGGGCGCTGGACAGCCACCTCTTCATACGACATATATATGGTGGGTACTCCCAAAGAAGACAATGGCGATGACAAAAAGGATCCAGTTGAGGACAAACTTCCTGAGAAGCAGCCTAAGTGCCAACGTCAGTGGCGCCGCTCTAAATTACGCCATGGTAAAAATAGTGATACCAGCACAAGAGAAAATAGCACTCCGGACAATGCTTAAGACAACAAAGACCCCACCAAGCCAAGTTTCGAACAGGTTAAATGGGAAGACGGGCGAGCCAGCCCCGATGAACAGGCCGTGAACAACGACTCGGAGGACAGCAATTACATGCCTCTCTCCAAGGATGAGGTGAGCCTCGGCGACGAAGAATTTATCGCGCCAGAGGATTCCGTCGAACAGGAGCATTTTAAGCGCCGGCGTATAGCCACGGCAAAGAGCCTGAAGAAGAAGAAGCAGCAGCTTCAAGCTGATCAAGATCTGCTCACTGATAGATGGACTGAGGTCCTGGCAGCCAAGGAATACAAACTCGAACGCCCAACCAAAAGTTACGCGAAGCGCAAATTGCTACCTCAATTTGATGACGAGGCGCTGGAGCCAGCACTACCTGCGCATAATGCGGTTGACCGACCATCGCGTGGCCGAGGTAAAACGGCAATTCAGCCAAAGCACCAGTCGGCACTGCCTCGCCAAACAAATAGAAACACAACATCTCGGGGATACACACATGACCTGCGCAACGACTTGGAAAAAAGAGCAGGACAAACCAGATCGATCTACATATCGCTGGGGTGCGCCCCGACGTGCAACGACGGCCACCAAGCCGGATATAACAAATACAAACCTGTCCGGGCCAAATACCGCAGACCGGCTCCATCCGAGCTGCGTCTCGATGTAGCCCAAAACAAAGGCGCCGCACACCCCCTATGCTTCACTGATGAAGTAACAGAGCATGAATTCCCAAAAGGGTTTAAACCCATAAATATTCAATCATATGATGGAACAACATATCCCGCGGTATGGATCGAGGACTTCCTTCTCCATGTACATATGGCCCGCGGCGATGATCTCCATGCCATCAAGTATCTCCCACTAAAACTCAAGGGACCATCTTGGCACTGGTTGAACAGTCTGCCGGAAACTCCATTGGCAGTTGGGAGAACCTGGAAGATGCATTCCTGGACAACTTCCAGGCACTTATGTCGGACCTCCGGGTGCCGATGACTTAAGTCATATAATCCAACAGCTCGGAGAGTCAGCCACGAAATTCTGGACTCGGTTCATAACTAAAAAGAACCAAATCATCGACTGTCCCGATGCCGAAGCCCTAGCGGCCTTTAAGCATAACATCCGCGATGAGTGGCTCGCCCGACACCTCGGCCAATAGAAGTTGAAGTCCATGGCAGCCCTTACGATGCTCATGACCCGCTTTTGTGCAAGCGAGGACAGCTGGCTAGCTCGTAGCAACAACACCTCAAGTAAACCTGGCACTTCTGAAGCAAGAAATAGCAACGGCAAACCCTGACGCAACAGACACAAGCATCGAAATAATGGTGATAACACCGAGGACACGACCTTGAATGCCAGATTCAGTGGCTCCAAGTCCGGTCAGCGGAAAAAGCCATTTAAGAGAAACAATCCGGGCCCGTCCAGTCTGGACTGCATACTCGATCGTCCATGTCAAATCCACGGCACCCCCGATAAACCAGCCAATCATACCAACAGAGAATGTTGGGTCTTTAAACAGGCCGGCAAGTTAAACACCGAAAACAAGGAAAAGGGATCGCAAAGCAATGACGACGAGGAGCCCCGGCCACCGAACACAGGGGGACAGAAGAAGTTTCCTCCCCAAGTTAAAACGGTGAATATGATATATGCTACCCATATCCCCAAAAGGGAGCGGAAGCGCGCACTAAGGGACGTCTATGCAATGGAGCCAGTCACCCTGAAATACAACCCATGGTCCTCCTGTTCGATCACTTTTGATCGAAGGGACCATCCGACTAGTATCCATCATGGCGGTTCAGCCGCACTGGTGCTAGACCCTATCATTGACGGATTCCACCTCACACACGTCCTCATGGACGGTGGTAGCAGCTTGAACCTGCTCTATCAGGATATAGTGCACAAGATCGGTATTGATCCCTCAAGGATCAAGCCCACCAAAAGCACCTTTAAAGGTGTCATACTAGGTGTAGAGGCCTGCTGTATGGGCTCAATCACACTGGAAGTGGTCTTCGGATCCCTGGATAATTTCCGAAGCGAAGAATTAATCTTCGACATCGTCCCCTTCTGCAGTGGTTATCATGCACTGCTCGGACGCACCACATTTGCTCGTTTCAATGCGGTGCCGCACTATGCCTACCTTAAGCTCAAGATGCCCGGACCTCGCGATGCTATAACAGTCAATCGAAACACAGAGCGCTCCCTCCGTACGAAGGAGCACACTGCGACCCTTGCGGTACAAGTACAGAGTAGCCTTCTTAGGCAAAACCCCAATTCGGCAATAAAGCCCCCGGACACCGTCAAGCGAGTCCGAGCTACTCTGCAACAGGGCCGTCCGGCTCGTCCAGAGCTAAGCTAGCAATCCGACCTTCGTCCCAGCCCCAAAAAGTGGTGAAATTCGTCCCGCTCATACACAACTACACACTTAAAATACCATGGGCATGGACGGAGGCACAGCTAGACCGCGGTCCATAATGCGGCTCAACCGCTCCTAGGTCCGCATACCTTCACTTTTCTCTTTCTTTCAGATTTTTTTCTCTTCTCGAGGCCTTTTCTGATAATCCTGCTCATCGGACCCATAGTGGGACGGATACACCAAGAAAGCTAGGGGCTCGGACGTACAAGGGAATACCCAGGTGGTCTCTACTAACGATCGTCATAGTTGTTTTAAATACCCACACACAGTTCGCTCTTGGTCGTGGCATGTTAAATAGCCTTATTCGCTTATTGCACTACTTGTACACATACACCTTGACGTATTAATAAAATTACAATGAAAAATTACTTGCAGTGTCTGCTTACTACCTAATTTTTTCCTTGTCTATTTATTTTCAGTTGCACCCGTACATTCTGGCACGCCTTAATTCGCCAGGGGCTTCATTGTAACCCATAACACGACAAGAAAGTCCGAACACTTTTACAGTACAGTTCGGCACCCCGAACTTATATCATTATATGCATCAGCTCCGAATCATGTCTTTGGTCAATAGTTGGGTTGCCCGTCTCCTGTGCTTGCTACCTTATGTTCCGCTATATCGGTTAGGGTAGTAAAGGGCGAACTACTGCGATTGTGTCCCGATTCTTCCGGACGAGCACCTCAGAAGAGAAAGCCGAAAAATGATTGTCACGATGCACCGGGAGCTGGTCAGCTGTTCGAGAGGTTTTCAAATTGTTAGAGATTTTTTTCTGCTTTATGCAAGGAATCGGACTTTATCCGATTATGCGTGTATAGCGCCC
This sequence comes from Triticum aestivum, assembly GCF_018294505.1. NCBI lineage: Eukaryota > Viridiplantae > Streptophyta > Magnoliopsida > Poales > Poaceae > Triticum > Triticum aestivum. Next base: position 188,339,900 of record NC_057807.1, read on the forward strand.
CAACTTCGCCTTCCGAATACTAGGGGCTACGCCAAAATTTAAAATTATAGAACTCCTATGGCTAAGTGAGGGTGATAAAGCTGTATAGTCCGATTGCCTTGTTCGTTGTGCTAAACACCTCCTTAAAGGACCAAAAATTTGGATAAAGAGTGTTTAGATTTATCCCGAACACCCCTGTACTAGTTACGTGGGGATAGAAGCCGACGACTGGCCAACTCTCAGATTTCATAAACAGCCGCACAGGAGGTAAAATTTTAAATAAAAAGCATTATATTACATAAAGACCTTGTTCCATATTATAGGACATGATAAAATATTGCTTTCAGGGGGAAATGATATCCTTGGCACATTGCTCCGCCACAAGGCAGGATCCCTCCATGACACTGTCATAGTTCATCTCGGGCTTGCGATGCTCCTTGCCCACGGGCGGACCCTCGGTCATCAACTTCGTGGCATCCATCTTCTCCTAGTGCATCTTGGCGCGGGCGAAAGCCATCCGCACACCTTCAATGCAGACCGACCTCTTGACGGCATCAAGCCGAGGGCAAGCACTGACCAGCCGCTTCACGAGTCCAAAGTAGCTACTGGGCATGGGCTCGGCAGGCCATAGGCGGACTATTAGGTCCTTCATGGCCAGTTCGGCCGCCTTGTGAAGAACGACCAACTGTTTTAGCTGGTCGCTAAAGGGCACCGGATGTTCTGGTCCAAGTTATTGAGACCAGAACAACTTCTCCATAGAAAGAACTCTGCATCATCTGATATGCTGCGCGGCAGATCCGCAAACGCTCCTGGAGAACTCCAAATTTGGGTAAATAAAAGGAATATTTCCTTCACATACTTGCTTTGCATAATAAAAGCCTTACCTACTGTGATCTTCTTGGCCGCATGGATTTCCTGGAGGGCGCTCTAGGCTTCGGCTCAGGCGTCTTGCACGCTCTGGTGGGCCTTCGCAAGTTAGGACTCTTGAGTCTTAGAATCACGCTCCAAGGACTCGTACTTTCTGACGGTGTCCTGGCCTCCTACTTCTCGCGCACGGCTCGTTCCTTAGCCGCTTTGTCTTCGGCCTCGGCCAACGCCTTCTTGACGGCCGCTACTTCGGTCGTGGCCCCTAATAAAGTTCATGACACTTTAGTCAGTACGAACTTTTCATCCTTCCTAAATATAAAGCACCGGTTATTGCATACCTTGGTTGTCCTCTAGCTGCTTCTTCACAAGGCCGAGTTCTTCCTCGGCCCGCTCCTGATTCTGCTTCAAGCTGGAGACCTCCATACTATGAGCGGCAACAGCCAGCAGGGACGCCTGCTTATTCACATAGACATGTTATGTTAGACTCCTGCGGAAATTATGTTGATCCTCTGTTTGGTTTTTCTTTCCGAACACCGAACAGAGCATCAGGGGATACATTACTTACCTCAAAGCCTGTTAGAAGGCTATTGCAGGTTTCGGTCAGTCCTTTTTTGGTGGATTAGACTTTCTCAATCACCGTACTCATAAGAATACAGTGTTCTTCCACAATGGAAGCGCCTCATAGCGCTTCCAGCAATCTATCCAGTGCCTCTGGATGGACAGAGGTCACCGGTGGAGGCGGCTTGACTCCCTCGTTCAGGAGAGGCTGCCTGCCTGAATCCGGAGCCACTTGGGTGTCCGGAGCTGTATTCGGCTGAGGGCCGAACTGGATGCGAGCCCCATCGTCGAGGTCTGTAGGGGTCTTTCCCCCCATGTGTCCGGCAACCAGGGTTTTATCCTTCGGCATCACCAGAATGGTCTCCCCTTCACCCGGTATCCTTCAAGACAACACCTCGGTATTGTCCGCGGCCTTGGGAGAGGTGGCCATCGGAAGGGACCCGTTGTTCATCGCCGTGTGACACCCCAAAAATTTGGCCTTGTTTTATTAAATTAAAATTTTGCTAGGAATTAAAACTTTGGATTTCTGAGCTCCATTTTGATTTTTAAATCATTTCCTTCCCTGTTATGATGAGTTTTTCCCAAAGAGAAAACTTTTCAAATATGTTATTGGACTTATTTAACCTCTCAAGAAAAACTTTCCTTTTATCAGTATAACTAATTAACTAATTTAATTGCTTGATCTTTACCTTCTTGAAAATAGTTTTTCAAGGTTATATGGCCATATTTGAACTACAACCATTTGATAGATTCACTTAAAATTTCCACAAAAATTTGGAGATGTCATGTGATGTTTTTAAATCACTTTTATGCAAAAATATATTTCATTCATGAAATATTTTGAGCCCTACACTCAGTTTTTCTTCTCTGGTCCAGAGTGCATTTTGCACTACAACCCTTTTATATATTTCTTTAAAACTTCTACCAAAATTAGGGGAGGTCAGTAGGAGCATATTATTCCATTTTGTGCAAAAATCCAGGGTTGTTCTTTGAAAATATTGAGTGAATCAACCTCATTTCCATTCTGGACCAACTTGATGATTTGTACAGCAACCACCATTTTAATTGCTCCTATATCCATGATTACTTTTTCTACTGGTAGTCCCCCTTGCCAAACCCTTAAGTCCAGGAGCATGCACCCATTGGATTAATTTTGGTTCATGAAATAATGCCATTTATTTCCTGTCCAGAATTGAAATTCTGCTAGACTTGCACTAACAAGTTTGTGCATTTCACCAACTAACATCACCACCCTCTCTTTCATCCACAGAGACACTGATTTGGAGATTTTGGCCACTCCAAGAAATGCCTAAGTGCCCTTAGCATTTTGTCAAACACCATATGGGCATGATCTGTTTTGGCATGAATTTTTGGTTTGCACTGTGAACCTGATCTCCTGACCAAACCAGCTTGTCTACTGATCCCCTTGCAAGCCATAGCCTAGAACTGCTAATCCTCAGCTCCAACCAAGCCATCTAGCAGGCCAGGGCATTTCGCCGAACAGATGGTCGGCGTGCTCTGGGCACGCCCAGAGCGCGCATATTGCAGCCGCGCACACGAGCCGACACGCTGGCCCCCACGGTTTTGGCTCGCTCTGCAGCACCTCGCCACGCGCTACCCTTCTCACCGCAACGCGCCAAGCAGCCCCCGCCACGCCCGGCAGGCCAAGAGCTAGCCGCCGCCGCCGCCGACAGCCCCTGCTCCATTCAGCGCCGCCCAAGCCACCCCGGCTCGCCACCTGGCCCCGGCACAGCCCGAGCTCATCCACACGGGTGTCCGCTAGCGTTCGTCGCCGCCACGTCGCCCTAGCTACAGAGAGACGGTTCGCCGGAGAGCTTATCCCCACCGCCGCGGAACCGACCTTGGCGCGCTATAAATGGACCCCCCGAGCTTCCCCGAGCACGCAGGCGACCTTATGCTACCCCCATGGCGCTCCCCTGCCTCGCATTCGACCCGGGGAGGCCTCCTTCCTCATCTCCGGCAACTCCGGCCGCCGCCACCGCCCCGGCCAATCCGGCACCTCCAGTACCTCCCCCTCTCCGTTCTCTTCGCCAGGAACTTCCTCATCCTCCCATGAACCTTTCCCACTACTTGATTTTGATCGGGAACCATCGCCGCCACAATGTCACTTCGCCACCGAAGCTTTCCTCCGCCGCGGAGCTCGCCGCCGGCAGCTCCCTCCACCTCCAGCTACCCTGCGACCACCGGGAGGACCGCACTGGAGTGGCGGATCCATCCCCGCCCTCAGGGCCCCGCGAGGAGCCGCCAGTCGCCGGCGACAATCGCCGGAGCTCCGCCTCCGCTCGGACAGAGGAAGGAGAGGGAAAGAGACTAGTCAAACCTGACTAGTGGGCCCCCTGGACCCACTGTCAGCGACCCCGTGCCTGTCCACGTGGGATTAAGTGAAGACGTAATCCGCCTAGTACGTTTTCCCCGCTCCGAAAGCGTATTCCCCTCCGAAACGTTTTCTTTTCTGTTTTAATTTAAATAACAGATTTGACCAGAACTTTGACTGGCTATAACTTTTTAAATATAACTCCAAATGAATTAATTCTTTTTCCTACATCTCTCAAATATTGTCTAGTTTATTTTAAGATTTATTTGAATATTTTCCAAACAACTTTTTTGTACTGTTTTTGAAATAGGTGTTATTTGCATATTCTTGAAAATAGGATTTTTGGGAGAGAAAGAAGCTTTCAAAAATTTTGGAGAGCACCCCCACCTCTCCACACCATGAAGGCAAGCATTCTGAACCCTGGCATAATGTTTTTGGTGTGTTATTTGACACGTTTATAACACCACCTTACTTCGGAGGACTTGTTATTTCATGTGACATGATCATTTGCATGGAAGCATATCAGTGATTTCCTTGCTGTTGGAAATGAATATTATTGTGATGGTAATCCTCCTCATGTGCCTTGCATGCATGCCGGAAAGGAATCCGGGAAAGCCTCGGCCTTGGGTAGGCGTGAGCTTGTCGCCGGTCCCCGTCGGGACGGTTATGTCCGGTATGGCATGGTAAGGTACATTGAGTGGTGATTTCTTCGGTTGAAATATATTTGTTATACATGTCATGCAGGGAACTCATAAGCCTCCTGAGTCGGCCATAGATCGAGTCTTGTTCCGGTAACCCCCATACTTGTTTCGTACTGCCACTGGTCCCTACCGTAGGTGGGGTATGGTTCAGTAAGTTGTTAACCCTTGTCTTGGCACACACCGTACAGAGAGGCCATGGTGGAAGATACCGGTTGTAGCCGGTAGGCATGCCACCTGGTCCGGGGGCATGGGTGTATCCGGTTGGGACCGAGAGGGGGGCACCCCTTAGAGCGCGCGATAGAAATTTGATCCCATGCTACGCGAGGTTGTAGCCTCCCCACTTAGAGTTTTGCTTAACAGGTGTCATGGGTGATTCCAGACACGAGTGAAAGCTGGTGTGTGCAAGTCAGGTGTGTTTCAATTAAAAGACCGTAGACGGAATTAGTCCGATGGACTAAAGGAATCCGTTACTCGTGGGTAAAGAGTACACTCTCTGCAGAGATATTAAACCTATTCGAATAGCCGTGTCCATGGTTAAGGATTACAGTCTGGGATGGGTCAGGTATCGGTCTTAGTGTCGGTCTTCGGAGGTGAAACGGTTAACCAGAAATGGAATTACTACTCGTGACTTGTGATATCTATGATTATTATTATTGTTGACTAACCCGTGATATTATTGTTATTACCGAGTATCTCTGGGATGGTTCTACCTCCGGGATATTCATTATGATTATTTCTTTTAAAGCCCTTTATGTGGTGTCGCTCAGACGCCCGACTGTGGCATTTCTTTTAAAGCCCTTTATGTGGTGTCGCTCAGACGCCCGACTGTGGCATTTCTTTTAAAGCCCTTTATGTGGTGTCGCTCAGACGCCCGACTGTGGCATTTCTTTTAAAGCCCTTTATGTGGTGTCGCTCAGACGCCCGACTGTGGCATTTCTTTTAAAGCCCTTTATGTGGTGTCGCTCAGACGCCCAACTGTGGCATTTCTTTTAAAGCCCTTTATGTGGTGTCGCTAAGACGCCCGACTGTGGCATTGCTTGCTATTTGTTTCATAAATTTTATACTACCATGTTATTGCATTTTTATAAATAACTTGCTTGCACGCATCTGAGTTTCATTATCTTTGTGACTGACGTCATGAGCATAAAATATTTTTAGCACATCATGGTTATATTATACCTGTGTTCATAATGTTTGCGAGTACATTCAAAGTACTCACTGGCTTGTCCCTGGCTATTGTCTTGGCCAGATTTTCTTGCTCGGAGAGGAGCGACGCGATGCCAGCCCCGGAACCCACTCAATGGAGATAGCAGCCTCGCGAAGATAGGAATTAACCTGGTCAGCTGTTCCCGTGGGAAATGGAGTCCCATAGACACTGATGTTTCACAACCCGCTTCCGCCATCAACCACTAGAAACCATTTGTTGTACTCACTGGCCAGAATGGTCTTGTACTACATATTTTGTATTTTGCTTGGAATTTCTGTATCAAGTTGGAGCCTCATCAGCTAACAGTAATCCTGGGGCTGATGAGCACGACGGTCTTTTCTGGAAATTTATTACCCGGAAAACCGGTCGTGACAGACTTGGTATCAGAGCCAGGCTGACCATTGGCTAATCCTATCTTAGCCAGGTCAATAAACTAGGCAACCAACCCACTAGACCTTAGCCAAACCCCAGCCAAGCTTCTCGTGCAAGATAGCCACACAGTGACCCAACACCTTTTTGGCAGTCGGTGCCCAACCTATCAACCTAACCTGTCACTCATGCGCCAGTGACTGGCCCCTAAATAGTCCTTTCTCACAAGCGTGCGAAGGAAGACTCCGTCCCCTTTTTCTTATAAAAAGGGCACGCTAGCCTCAACCCAGCACAGCACAGCCGCTACCCCAAACCGAGCCACAATGCCTGGACCTATAGTGCACAACGAAACCACAGCAACCAACCTTGGAGGTTTTGTGACCATCCTCGCAAACCTCACCCGTCGTGCCTACGCGTTAGAGGAGCCACCAGAATATGTTGTGTATCAAGGACCCATGAGCGGTGAAGACCGTCAATTCTGGGCCACTGTGCACATCTACGGTAGGGGTCTAGCACCCGAGCGCCCCTACAGGTTCACCGGAAGAACAACTTCTTTTGAGCCACAAGCCATCCAGCTAGCCGCTCGAGAGGCTATAGTTCATCTCAGGCACTTGTCGCCCAGAGTTAACTGTCGCTCGTTCCACTACTACCCCAGACGTGAAGGGTATGGTAGACCACCCCAAGTTGCCAACGGAGATCACGAGACGGACCCCGCATTGTTGCACCTAGTGCGCTATGTAAGTGCACTAGAGGCACTGTTCGACCAGATCACCATTGATCTAATCGCAGCTCGTGGAGAGCTGGTTCGTCGAACCCCGGCGAGAGGAGAAAACGAGCCCAACGCCGACAACCCAGTCGTGTTGTTTGGACAACCGATCGAGACCCCGAGATCTGCCCCAGCCATCGGCCAAGGTGATGCGATAACCCCTGAGGTGCTTCGTCGCATTTTGGGAGCACACTCCAACGGAGTTGTGGCCAACAATCCCCGCGATGGTCATCATCACTACCCCGACCCTGCAGTTCCCCCGCCATCTCCGACTAATCCCGGCAGTGAGACACGTGGAGAAGCCTCGACATCCACCAGGCACGCCCGTTTAGACATGAACGAGGTAGACTAAGCCGTATGAGTAGCACCAAGTTTCAATGTATCCTCGCTTTGTAATCATGCGACCGCGTATTTAACGCAGCCTGTCTTTGTGCCTCTGCTTTAATAGTAGCCTTGCATTTTTGGTCAGCGCATAGCTGCATATTTTCCGGGCACGACTACCAAAACCAACCCGACGACAACCACAGTAACACGTCTCTTTATGAGATATGTGTATCTCCGACACTGACCTGACCTTTGGAGCTAAGCTGGCAAATTTATTACCTTTCACCACGGTAAAACGAACTGGCTCCATTGCTATATAAAGACCACCTTGTGACCTTACCCAACAACCCTCACTTTGTGCACCACACTCACACTTTTTCCTGTCATGCCGAGCCCCAGCATTCATCTGAGAACCCCAGATGCAACCCCAGGTAGCTTTGTCAAAATATTGTGGGATTTTACCCGCAGTACCATGGGTTCTACCCAGCCACCTCAGTACGAGCTGTTCAAATCGAGGATCACCTCTTCCACCTCGGAATATTGGGCAGCAGTGCACATTCCTCCTGTAGACTCCAATCAAGATCCAACAGAAGTTTCCTTCGTGGGGAAATCTATGCCAACCCCACACCTGGCCATAGAAGCTGCTGCGAAAGAAGCGATTGCTCGTCTTCGATCCGCAGTACCCTATGCCCGCGAACGAGGATATTATTACTTTCCGAGTCGTGCAGCACCCGGAGAAGTAACATCTTTTCCCGGTGGACGTATTGAGAGAGACCCAGTTCTGGCCAACCTTATCCAGTACATCATTGCTCAAGAGCATTTGAACCAGCGAGTGATGGATTATCTCCAGAGCCTCGCAGATTTAAATCCTCAGATTGCCATCGGCAGACCACTGAGACCCGACCCGGAGAGACGCATACATCGACTGGTCAATCCACTTCCTCCAATAGAAGAGGAGTGTATCCCTTTACCAGAGACATTTTATCAGGACCCCACCCAGTTACCATTTTCATTTTAGACGTCGCTATTGTATTTGTTCCTTGCAACATTTATTTATGTGTGTGACTTATGCGTGATACCCTGAGTTTGTACGACGAGTCAATTATTTGGCTTCTACTAATGTGTGTAGTTTTTGTTGTGGATTATGCTCCTAAAAATTAACTGTTTTTCCCTCGCAAAATCCTGGAGTGAGACTTCTTTTTCCTGAATTGCTACACCTGCCACTTCACGACGCGGATTAATTAATTTCACACAGCACCACGGCAGCAGTCTCACAACCGCTCGAATGCATATGGAACTTTTGTTTTTCACAACGGCTCTTAGCAAATCTCGAGGACGAGATTTTTCTTAAGGGGGATGGTATTGTGACACCCCAAAAATTTGGCCTTGTTTTATTAAATTAAAATTTTGCTAGGAATTAAAACTTTGGATTTCTGAGCTCCATTTTGATTTTTAAATCATTTCCTTCCCTGTTATGATGAGTTTTTCCCAAAGAGAAAACTTTTCAAATATGTTATTGGACTTATTTAACCTCTCAAGAAAAACTTTCCTTTTATCAGTATAACTAATTAACTAATTTAATTGCTTGATCTTTACCTTCTTGAAAATAGTTTTTCAAGGTTATATGGCCATATTTGAACTACAACCATTTGATAGATTCACTTAAAATTTCCACAAAAATTTGGAGATGTCATGTGATGTTTTTAAATCACTTTTATGCAAAAATATATTTCATTCATGAAATATTTTGAGCCCTACACTCAGTTTTTCTTCTCTGGTCCAGAGTGCATTTTGCACTACAACCCTTTTATATATTTCTTTAAAACTTCTACCAAAATTAGGGGAGGTCAGTAGGAGCATATTATTCCATTTTGTGCAAAAATCCAGGGTTGTTCTTTGAAAATATTGAGTGAATCAACCTCATTTCCATTCTGGACCAACTTGATGATTTGTACAGCAACCACCATTTTAATTGCTCCTATATCCATGATTACTTTTTCTACTGGTAGTCCCCCTTGCCAAACCCTTAAGTCCAGGAGCATGCACCCATTGGATTAATTTTGGTTCATGAAATAATGCCATTTATTTCCTGTCCAGAATTGAAATTCTGCTAGACTTGCACTAACAAGTTTGTGCATTTCACCAACTAACATCACCACCCTCTCTTTCATCCACAGAGACACTGATTTGGAGATTTTGGCCACTCCAAGAAATGCCTAAGTGCCCTTAGCATTTTGTCAAACACCATATGGGCATGATCTGTTTTGGCATGAATTTTTGGTTTGCACTGTGAACCTGATCTCCTGACCAAACCAGCTTGTCTACTGATCCCCTTGCAAGCCATAGCCTAGAACTGCTAATCCTCAGCTCCAACCAAGCCATCTAGCAGGCCAGGGCATTTCGCCGAACAGATGGTCGGCGTGCTCTGGGCACGCCCAGAGCGCGCATATTGCAGCCGCGCACACGAGCCGACACGCTGGCCCCCACGGTTTTGGCTCGCTCTGCAGCACCTCGCCACGCGCTACCCTTCTCACCGCAACGCGCCAAGCAGCCCCCGCCACGCCCGGCAGGCCAAGAGCTAGCCGCCGCCGCCGCCGACAGCCCCTGCTCCATTCAGCGCCGCCCAAGCCACCCCGGCTCGCCACCTGGCCCCGGCACAGCCCGAGCTCATCCACACGGGTGTCCGCTAGCGTTCGTCGCCGCCACGTCGCCCTAGCTACAGAGAGACGGTTCGCCGGAGAGCTTATCCCCACCGCCGCGGAACCGACCTTGGCGCGCTATAAATGGACCCCCCGAGCTTCCCCGAGCACGCAGGCGACCTTATGCTACCCCCATGGCGCTCCCCTGCCTCGCATTCGACCCGGGGAGGCCTCCTTCCTCATCTCCGGCAACTCCGGCCGCCGCCACCGCCCCGGCCAATCCGGCACCTCCAGTACCTCCCCCTCTCCGTTCTCTTCGCCAGGAACTTCCTCATCCTCCCATGAACCTTTCCCACTACTTGATTTTGATCGGGAACCATCGCCGCCACAATGTCACTTCGCCACCGAAGCTTTCCTCCGCCGCGGAGCTCGCCGCCGGCAGCTCCCTCCACCTCCAGCTACCCTGCGACCACCGGGAGGACCGCACTGGAGTGGCGGATCCATCCCCGCCCTCAGGGCCCCGCGAGGAGCCGCCAGTCGCCGGCGACAATCGCCGGAGCTCCGCCTCCGCTCGGGACAGAGGAAGGAGAGGGAAAGAGACTAGTCAAACCTGACTAGTGGGCCCCCTGGACCCACTGTCAGCGACCCCGTGCCTGTCCACGTGGGATTAAGTGAAGACGTAATCCGCCTAGTACGTTTTCCCCGCTCCGAAAGCGTATTCCCCTCCGAAACGTTTTCTTTTCTGTTTTAATTTAAATAACAGATTTGACCAGAACTTTGACTGGCTATAACTTTTTAAATATAACTCCAAATGAATTAATTCTTTTTCCTACATCTCTCAAATATTGTCTAGTTTATTTTAAGATTTATTTGAATATTTTCCAAACAACTTTTTTGTACTGTTTTTGAAATAGGTGTTATTTGCATATTCTTGAAAATAGGATTTTTGGGAGAGAAAGAAGCTTTCAAAAATTTTGGAGAGCACCCCCACCTCTCCACACCATGAAGGCAAGCATTCTGAACCCTGGCATAATGTTTTTGGTGTGTTATTTGACACGTTTATAACACCACCTTACTTCGGAGGACTTGTTATTTCATGTGACATGATCATTTGCATGGAAGCATATCAGTGATTTCCTTGCTGTTGGAAATGAATATTATTGTGATGGTAATCCTCCTCATGTGCCTTGCATGCATGCCGGAAAGGAATCCGGGAAAGCCTCGGCCTTGGGTAGGCGTGAGCTTGTCGCCGGTCCCCGTCGGGACGGTTATGTCCGGTATGGCATGGTAAGGTACATTGAGTGGTGATTTCTTCGGTTGAAATATATTTGTTATACATGTCATGCAGGGAACTCATAAGCCTCCTGAGTCGGCCATAGATCGAGTCTTGTTCCGGTAACCCCCATACTTGTTTTCGTACTGCCACTGGTCCCTACCGTAGGTGGGGTATGGTTCAGTAAGTTGTTAACCCTTGTCTTGGCACACACCGTACAGAGAGGCCATGGTGGAAGATACCGGTTGTAGCCGGTAGGCATGCCACCTGGTCCGGGGGCATGGGTGTATCCGGTTGGGACCGAGAGGGGGGCACCCCTTAGAGCGCGCGATAGAAATTTGATCCCATGCTACGCGAGGTTGTAGCCTCCCCACTTAGAGTTTTGCTTAACAGGTGTCATGGGTGATTCCAGACACGAGTGAAAGCTGGTGTGTGCAAGTCAGGTGTGTTTCAATTAAAAGACCGTAGACGGAATTAGTCCGATGGACTAAAGGAATCCGTTACTCGTGGGTAAAGAGTACACTCTCTGCAGAGATATTAAACCTATTCGAATAGCCGTGTCCATGGTTAAGGATTACAGTCTGGGATGGGTCAGGTATCGGTCTTAGTGTCGGTCTTCGGAGGTGAAACGGTTAACCAGAAATGGAATTACTACTCGTGACTTGTGATATCTATGATTATTATTATTGTTGACTAACCCGTGATATTATTGTTATTACCGAGTATCTCTGGGATGGTTCTACCTCCGGGATATTCATTATGATTATTTCTTTTAAAGCCCTTTATGTGGTGTCGCTCAGACGCCCGACTGTGGCATTTCTTTTAAAGCCCTTTATGTGGTGTCGCTCAGACGCCCGACTGTGGCATTTCTTTTAAAGCCCTTTATGTGGTGTCGCTCAGACGCCCGACTGTGGCATTTCTTTTAAAGCCCTTTATGTGGTGTCGCTCAGACGCCCGACTGTGGCATTTCTTTTAAAGCCCTTTATGTGGTGTCGCTCAGACGCCCAACTGTGGCATTTCTTTTAAAGCCCTTTATGTGGTGTCGCTAAGACGCCCGACTGTGGCATTGCTTGCTATTTGTTTCATAAATTTTATACTACATGTTATTGCATTTTTATAAATAACTTGCTTGCACGCATCTGAGTTTCATTTATCTTTTGTGACTGACGTCATGAGCATAAAATATTTTTAGCACATCATGGTTATATTATACCTGTGTTCATAATGTTTGCGAGTACATTCAAAGTACTCACTGGCTTGTCCCTGGCTATTGTCTTGGCCAGATTTTCTTGCACGGAGAGGAGCGACGCGATGCCAGCCCCGGAACCCACTCAATGGAGATAGCAGCCTCGCGAAGATAGGAATTAACCTGGTCAGCTGTTCCCGTGGGAAATGGAGTCCCATAGACACTGATGTTTCACAACCCGCTTCCGCCATCAACCACTAGAAACCATTTGTTGTACTCACTGGCCAGAATGGTCTTGTACTACATATTTTGTATTTTGCTTGGAATTTCTGTATCAAGTTGGAGCCTCATCAGCTAACAGTAATCCTGGGGCTGATGAGCACGACGGTCTTTTCTGGAAATTTATTACCCGGAAAACCGGTCGTGACATGCCGATGGGTCCAACGACCCCTCCGAAGAGGAGGATAGCTCGATGTTGGACCAGGTCGTACTACAGATACATGGTCTAGCACATTAAAAAACGATAAAGTGAAAGACAGGAAATATTACTTTGTCTGGATACTTACGATTTGGCCAGGGGCTTGACCCTGGGCTCCCACTCCCCGCTGCTGTTGGTGGCTTCGGCAGAGTAGTCCGGAAGGGAGATTTTTCCCTTCTTGAATGCCTCGGCCTCCCCATGTGTGGAGGCCTTCCTCTTCTCTTTCCCCCAGTAGGGGGGAACGGGTCTTCTCCTCCTCCTCGTCTTCAGCAGAGGAGTGCGTCTTGGCGTCTTCGGACGTCACCTCCGAAGTACCCTTGCATCGGAGACCATCTCTAGTCCCCTTGGCCGCCTTCTTCGCTTTCTTCTTCGGCACCTCATAAGGCGCCGGAAACAGCATCTTCGTCAGAAGAGGCGTTTCTGGATCTTCGGTTAGCGGATCCAGACAGTCAATCTGCTCCGCTATCATTACCCAGGCCTGAAAGGTTGGCATGGAGGCTTAGGTTCCTCCCGCAGATATGCCAGTAAAAGGTATACCTTGCAAACATAAAATAATTTACTGGATTAGCCCAGCATTTTGCGCTAAGCCCGCGATCTTCGGTCGTGGGCGGTGGTACCTCGCTGGCCTTAAAAAGCACCTTCCAGATGTTTTCATGTGTCGTATAGAAGAGCTCCAACAGCGTCTGGTTCTTGGCCGGGTCGAACTCCCACAAATTACAAGTCCGGCTCGGGCATGGTAGAATTCGATGGAAGAGCATAACCTGGACCATGTTGACAAGCTTGATTTTCTTGCTTATCCTGTTCTGGACACATGTCTGGAGCCTAGTCACTTCTTCCGCTGAGACCCAGGCTAAACCCTTCTCTTGCTAGGAGGTGTGCCGCATGGGGACTCCAGATCTAAATTTGGGGGTCGCCGCCTAGTTGGTGCCGCGTGGCTCAGTGATGTAGAACCACCACGATTGCCACCCCTTTACAGTCTCCACAAAGGAGCCTTCGGGCCAGGTGACATTGGGCATCTTGCCACCATGGCGCCTCCGCACTCCGCTTGCTGGCCTCTCACCACCTTTGGCTTCACATTAAAGGTCTTCAGCCATAGGCCAAAGTGAGGTGAGATGCGGAGGAAGGCCTCGCACACGACAATAAATGTCAAGATGTTGAGGATGGAGTTGGGGGCCAAGTCATGGAAGTCCAGCCCGTAGTAGAACATCAGTCTGCGGACGAACGGGTGGACGGGGAATGCCAGCCCGCGGATGAAGTGGGAGAGAAACACCACCCTCTCTTGGGGCTCCGGGGTATGGATGATTTTCCCCTTGGCCAGAAGCCGATGTGAGATCTTCTTGGCCAGGTATCCGGCCTCCCGGAGTTTCTTGATATCCTTCTCCTTGACGGAGGAGGCCATCCACTTGCCTTGCGCTCCGGATCCAGACATGGTTGGAGTGCTTTTTGGGCGGAAGGGATGGGTGCTTGGGTGCTAGAGCTCGAGAATGAATGAGCAGAGGAAGAAGAGGGCGTGGGTTAAAGAGGGGAATCCCTATCCCTTTATAAAGATAGTAAAAAATCATGCGCCTCCCCACTTGCCCTAAAGCTCTCTTATTTCCCAAGAGCCGTGCGGATGGCACGGTTGGGTTACCCATACCCACATTCATGAGAATCCCGTGATAAGGGGCCAAGATCTCTGCTGTGAGAAGACATGCCAATGAAACCTCTCCTCGAGATATGGAGGGGCAGGATAAAAACGGTTCGAATAAAGACTGGGCCATGGCGTGATGTCATGCTATGAGTTGTCAGCAGATTGGATTCGTGGGATATTATACTCTCTACAGTGGTATGTGGAATTTGTTTTGCAGAGCTGGGCACGATTCTTATGTTCAAGATCTACTTTGGAGTATTCGGAGAAGGAACCCGAAGACAATCTGCGTGCCAGACTCATCATCATTGAAGCCTGGTTCAGGGGCTACTGAGGGAGTCACAGATTAAGGGGTCCTCGGACAGCCGGACTATATGCATATGCCGGACTGTTGGGCTATGGAGATACAAGGTAGAAGACTTCGTCCCGTGTCCGGATGGGACTCTCCTTTGCGTGGAAGGCAAGCTTGGCGGTTAGGATGTGAAGATTCCTTTCTCTGTAACCGACTCTGTGTAACTCTGCCCCCTCCGTGTCTATATAAACCGAAGGGTTTAGTCCGTAGGACAAGAACAATCATAATCATAGGGTAGCTTCTAGGGTTTAGCCTCTACGATCTCGTGGTAGATCAACTCTTGTAATACTCATATCATCAAGATCAATCAAGAAGGAAGTAGGGTATTACCTCCATCGAAAGGGTCCGAACCTGGGTAAACATTGTGTCCCCTGCCTCTTGTTACCATTAGCCTTAGACGCACAGTTCGGGACCTCCTACCCGAGATCCGCCGGTTTTGAAACCGACAGTGGTTATGGAGAAGGTTCAGTCTGCTAAAAGCAGACTGAAAGAAGCCTTTTGTAGCCTACTGACATGCTTTGAGGTATGTGACGTAATGTTTTAAAAAACTTTTCATATAGAAGAATAAACATGTGTACAGACAGTAGCCCCTGAGGCTCTTCCCGGTATAGAAGAAACCGGACAGAGGATCCACATAGTATTCGGGAGAGTAACATACTATGCTCTTATTGTAATAGGCTTCCATGTTGGCGGCAACCGCCCAGGCCGCAGAAGTTTTCGAACTCAATTGGAAGCTTCAGGTCAAAAATGAGGAACTCGACCGCATCAACAAGCGGTTCGATGAAATGCAAGGTATGTGTACATGTTAAAAAGAAATTAATTTCTATGCGAGAAGTGATATGTATATTTAGAGGTTAACTCATAGAATGCTTTGATTATGATCATAGTTGGCGCAACCGAGGTCGAGACCCTCAAACGCGCCCTTGTTTAGACCCAGAAAGAAGCAGAGGCGAATAAGGCAGCCGCTGATAAAGCGGCTGCTGAACTAGGGGCCGAACAAACTACCCGCCACCAACACAAAGCTTGGGTGGCCGATGTCGAGCAGGAGCTGAAGGATGCCATCACCAAATGTGAAACATTGGAACACAAGACTTTGGCCCGGTCCTCCGAGCTTTCCAAGGCTCTCCAGGATGCCAAAGAGGCACGGAGTGAGTCCTGGAGCGCTCGCGAATGGATCCACCAGGTGAGGAAGATAGCGGCTGATAAGGCCTTTCTTTTGCAGAGTATCTTTGGAGATCAGAGGTACGCTTTGCTCACACGAGTGTGGAGTTCTCCAGGCGTGTTTATGGATCTTTCGAAGAGTGCCGCTGGTGCCGCACAGTTCTTCCGAGCCCAGGAGGGGAACTCGTCTAAGAAGCTATTCTGGTCGCAATTTCTCGCGCTGGCACACCCGACACCTCTGAACGACCAACTGAAGCAGCTGGAAGAGCTGCATAGGGTGGCGGGTTTTGCTATGAAGGACCTGATAGTCTAACTTAGGCCCGCCGAGCCGATCCCTAGCAGCTACTTCGGTTTGGTCGCACGACTTGTCGACGCATGACCGCGGATTTATGCTGTAAAGCACTTGGCCTGCATAGAGGGTGCCCGGATGGCCTTCGCCCGTATCAAAATACAATGGGAGAAGATGAAGGCCACTGCAGTGGCAACCACGGGCGCGCCCAAGGGCAAAGATCATCGGAAGCCGGAGAGGTACTTGGACGACATCCTAGAAGGAGCTCGAGAGATAGAGGGTCATTGTTCTAAGGACATAATATCTGATTAAATGTATTTGGGTTGTACAAACAATGTTATGAACCCATGCTGTTATATATCTATGTTTGCACTATGAACCCATGCTATTATATATCTATGTTTGCGCCTTCTTTTCGAGCGATGTTTTCTCTTGTGCGCCCGTTTATTGTTATATGTCTGAAAGTTGCCAGTCGTCGGCTTCAGCCCCCATGTAGATGCTACAAGGGTGTTCAGCATAACGCGTGACCACACTTTATCCAGTGTCTTGGTCCATAAAGGAGGTGTCCGTGAGGTAAACCAGGCAATGGGACTACGCGGCTTTATTACTTTCACTAAGCCAGAGGAGTTTGACTGTGGAGCTAAGTACTAGCCCCTTGTGCGTGTGTGGCTATCCGAACTATGGTGCCTTTTCCACGCGGCTAGACAAAGACCAGCCCCTCATGTAACACGGGGTGAATCCCTAACGATTTGTAGTATAATACTAAGTCTCCGTATCGCCGACCAGCTCTCGCCTATCGCGACAGTCAGTTTTCGGCTTTCTCTACTAAGGTACTTGACCGGACAAACCAGAAATACGATTGCAGTAGTTATCCCTTTACTACCTTAGCTAAACTAGTAGAACATAAGGTGGTAAGCACAGGAGCCGGGCAACCCAACTATAGACCAAAGACATGATTCGGAGCCGATGCATATAATGCAATATCAGGGATGCTGAATAGTTCCCTATAGGTGTTCGGACTTGAAACGTGCAAATACAACCCTTGGTGTTAAGGCCGGACTAAAGCATGTGTGGCAGTCTAAAGTAGGGAGGGAGTACATATGATAATATAAAGTAAAATGATTGCCAGCAAAAGTGGTGATCAATTGCTTCCTTTATACCCTAATTAATACGTCGAGCCGTGTTTGTCGGATTTCGGGTTCCGCAAACCCTTGAGAGGTTTGAACTCTGGGGTGCGTGCGGAAATCTCAACCTACCAAGCCTGCCAACTCGCAAAACCTCACAGCCTAGCGCGTCGAGATCAAAGGGAAAGAAAGACACGACAGTTTACCCAGGTTCAGGCCACCTTGCGGTGTAAAACCCTACTCCTGCTTTGTGGTGGATTTGCCTTGAGGGGCTGAGGAAGAACTAGTATAGCGGCGAACAGCCTCAAGAGTTGTGTCCTTGAGCTTGAGTGAGCTGGTGAGGTGGTGAGGGTGGAATGGATCTGATCCTTCTGTCTCCCCTCCATCGTGGTGGCTAGGTCCTATTTATAGTGGCCTTGGCCCTCTTCCTAAATGTAGGCGGGAAGGGATCCCGCAACGGCCAAATTTGAAGGGAGACAACAAGTACACCCTATCCTAACTAAAGTGGTCTTCGCGTGCAAAAGCCTCTGGTCGTGACGCTATAGTGGGCTCGGTGATGACCTCTGTCTTGCCGTCCTGGCGGTCTTGCTCTTGTTGCAACAGAAAGGAAACCTTTGGCTGATTCCTTGGGACTCCGCGCCTGCTGCTTGCCTCCTTTGCACCAAAGAGGAAACTGGTCCTCTGCACCCGCTGGTGCCCGCCTGGCCTTGTTCATCATGGCTCACGTCAACTGAGCCTCGTGAGGTGCACCTTGCATAGAAATCTCCGCTCCTCGGGAGCAAGCCTAGGGAGGCCGACCCCCTTGGAGGTCTTGGCATCGTCTGCCTTGCGAGGCTTGGCCCCTCGCGAGGGTCTTGAGTTGTCGACGATGAAACTGGGTTGTACCAGGCCATCGGTGGAGCCACGCCGTGGGCCGCAGGCAGGCAAGTCTGGGTACACCCGTATCCAGAACGCCGAAAGGAGCCCATGGGCCCAAGGCGCGCTCGGACTTGGCTTTTAGGCGAAGCCAAAGGGCAAGTGTGGAGCTCCACGGGCCCTAACCGCCTGCGGCCTTGAATGACACATGGCGATTGATGGGCGTCTCCACTTCCCCATGCTGCCTTGAAATCCGTCTTACTTGACGAGTCGATGCTGCATGCAGAAGAAGAACATCATTGCGTGAGATCATGGAGGTCAGCGGTTGGCCTCCCTCATGCTATAAATGAGGGGAGGGGCGGAGCCCCCCTCGCTCATCTCTACCTCTATCTTCTCGTTGCTCGTCCCTCCTTCTTCTCCACCTTGCCGTTGCATCCATGGCGCCGACAAGGAGATTCTCAGATGCCGAGAAGGGGAAGGCTCCTAAGGAGGGACCAGCTTCGCCACCACCCAAGAGGGGCCGCGGCCGTCCCCGCAAGTATGCCATGACCCCGGCGGCAGCCCCTAGGGGGCGCGGGCACGTTTCACCAGGGCTTCTTTTCACGGCGGGGCCACCGGCCATGGGGCAGCCCCTGCGATGAGGGGAGGCGCGCCATGGTCGCTCGCCCTCCTCGGTAGCGCTTCTCCTCGATTGATGTGCTCCCGGAGTTTGTGGTGTGGTCGGAGAGGCCCGCCGGGACCTCGTTCGGCTTCTGCGCTTCTTCACCAGCGAGCTGCAAACCTCAAGGCTTGACAGCCTCTGGCTGTAGGCCAACGACAGCTACAGTAGGGCCTCGTGGGTGGGTACTGAGGTCGCCGCCGCGGGCAGCATGGTCCTGACCCGCGGCTAGAAAGCATTTGACCGCGCACGAGGCCTGAGAGGGAGGTGCACCCTCCACTTCAAGTACGACAGCCTTGCGACCCTCTTTGTGAGGGTGTTCAGGGAAGATAGTCGCCACGCAGGGTGCTGCCCAGAAGACGACAGCGACGATGAACTTGGCCTTGATGTCGGCCACGCCGGCGATGAGGGTGAGGTTGGCCTTGACGACGTCCACACCTCCTCCCGCAGTGGCAGCTCTTCCTTGGATGAGAGCTCGAGCAGCGGCGGCTACGACCAGCTTCCGCGCCGCCGAGCCCGGATTGAGGGAGGCAGCGGATCGTCTCGCTGCCACGCTCCGGTGAAGCAGGAGGAAGGCCCAGTCTGATTTCAAGGCTACCGAACTTGGCCTCAAGAACAGTTGCGGCCTGACGAGCCGCTTTTGTTTAACCTTTCCTTTCTTTTCCAATTTGAAAAAAGTAGGGTGCCCCGCTGGGGTGTGTAATGGACTATGGCAGTTATGCCCCTTTATGCTATGCTTATTATCTTAGTGCTGCACTGTGATATTTGCATTATGGGTAGGCATGGATAGGGTAACTTACCTCGACGTGCTTGCACCACCTTCCATGTCGCGGGGGCATGACCCTTGATGCCTGGTGGAGCCCCCTTCCCTGGTGACTTGGGGGCCACCGGTCTCGAGAGGTGCTAGAGGCCTCAGGAGATGTCGTAGAGCTGGTGTAGAGCTGTTTTTAAAGGAAATATAAGCCTTAGCGAGCACCTCATCCTTCCTTGCGTGAGCCCCCTGCCGTAGGTTTAGCTGTCGCTTGATGCACGGCGTCGCACTGCCCGAGGGGCATGGACATGAGAGGGTGCTGAGCCCATGAGCTTGATCGAGGGCTCCTCGCGAGGATTGTAAGGCCAAAGCACTATGCAACGGGGTTCGGCGAGGTGTGCTTGTGCGAGGGCGGGCCCGTGCGCACGCACCTGCTTAGCCCTCATGCGCAAGGAGCACGAGGAAGAGCGACAGGCAATTGCTGCCCTTTCTTGGGCTAGTCTAAGAACGAACAAAACGAGAGGAGAGAAAATCCAACTTGGCGAACCCAAGCACAAAAGTCCAAATCAATCAAAGATCACTAAAAGATTGCGAATCAACTTCGGAAAGCAAGCAAATGAACAGCCGCGTCGGACACGTAGTCTAGTCTTCTCACCAGCGCGGAGCTAGGTGCTGCCAGGACATGGGAGGGTGCCCCCGTGAGGCCCCAGGGCGGCTCTCAGGAGACTCCAGGGAGTGTATAGCCATACCCATTATTACATGAGAGTGTCATGAGCAGAGACCTTCACAGGCCGGAGCCTTGCTTCATGGGTAGAACTTCCGGAGGTGCTGGATGTTCCAAGCATTCTGGATGGGGATCCTTTCCTATGTCTCCAGGCACGCGACGCCAAGCCTGGAGACACGGGCAATCCTAAACGAGCCCTCCCACATGGGAGAGAGCTTGTGCAGCCCCTCGCTGGAAAGCACCCGCCTCAGGAGGAGATCATCCACCTCCAACGACCTAGGGCGGACGATGCGGCAGTGGTACCGCCGCAGCACCTACTGGTACCTTGCCACTCGGAGCGAGGCTTGACGTCGGCATTCCTCCCCCAGCACGACATCCATCCCCCGCATGGCATCCTGGCGTGCCTCGTCAAACGCCAGGACCAGCGTGGAGAGATGTTTGACCTCGTGTGGGAGAACTGCTTCAGCTCCGTAGACAAGGAAGAACAGCGTCTCACCCGTTGGCTTGGTCGCGGTGCTGTAGATGGATCACAACACGAACTAGAGCTCATCGAGCCAGCCCCTGCCGCATGCCTCGAGATTCTTCTTGAAGGTTCTCGCCTTGAGGCCTCTCAAGACTTCTGCGTTGACATGCTCGGCCTGGCCGTTGCTCCTGGGGTGCGCCACTGAGGTGTAGCATATCTGCGTTCCAAGGTTAGCACAGTATGTTCTGAAAAGGTTGCTAGTGAACTGTGAGCCATTGTCGGTGATGATGCGATTAGGAACCCTAAACCGGCTCACGAGGCCCTTGATGAACTTGACGGCTAACCCAGTTGGGATGGTGCAGACGGCTTCTACCTCTGCCCACTTGGTGAACTTGTCGATGGCGATGTAGAGGTAGCGGTAGCCCCCTGGCGCTCGAGGAAATGGCCCCAAGATGTCTAGCCCCTAGACTGCGAACAACCACATGAGTGGGATAGTCCGGAGGCCCTGCGCAGGCTGGTGGATATGCTTGGCATGGAACTGGCAGGCTTCGCATGAGCGCACGAGCTCGGTGGCATTGTTAAGTGCTGTGGGCCAATCGAACCCAGTGCGGAACGCCTTGCCCACGAGGGTGTGTGATGAAGAGTGGTGTCCGCAGTCCCCACCATATATGTTTGCCGGCAGCTCGAGCCCCTGCTCCCTGGAGATGCATCGTGAAGAAACGTCATTGGTCCTTTTACGGTATAGCTCACCGTCCCGGATGCAGTACGTGGTGGCCTGGCAATCCACGCGCTCTCCATCCTCATCCTTCTTCGACAGGGTCCACTGAAGCAGGTAGGTCTTGAACTCCTCGGTCCAGCACCCCTCCTGAAGCTCGAGCGCAAGGAGCAGGCGGGCCCCTGAGGATGGGCCGCAGGCCGGGGTGACTATTGCTGGTGCTTGGGGTAGGTCCTCCTAAGGTGGTGTTGGTGCCGCAGTGGGGGGAGCCGCCAATGGCTTGAAGAGTCGTTCTTCAAATACTCATGGCTCCTGAGGTAGCCCCTAGATGCCCTCTTGGTGATGTCATCCGCGTCCTTGTTCGTGCCTCATGGCACGTGCCGCAATTCCAAGCCCAAGAATTGTTTCTCCATTTTGCGTACCTCTTCCAGGTATGCTTCCATGTGCTCGTCCTTGGGTGTGTACTCTTTGTTGGAGAAGTTGATGAGGAGGCGCTTCACTCCCAGCGGCGCTGCGGCCCTGAGGCCGGTGAGTAGGCCTTCATATTCCACTATGTTGTTGGAGACCTTTTCCCCTGCTGGAAACAGAGTTGTACATCATAGAAGAGCTTGTCCTTGGCAGGTGAGATGAGGACGGCTCTAGCCCCCGCGCCCTGTCGTCTGAACGCGTCGTCGAAGTACATGATCCACCCATCTGGCACCTCGTCTCCAGGCAGGAAGGAGCGGTCCTCGCATATTCCACGGTCTGGGACGTCACTCCATTCTACCACAAAATCTTTGAGGGCCGCTCCCTTGATGATGCTAGTGGTGCTGAACTCGAGCTAGAACGCCTGAAGCTCGATGTTCAACTCTGCAACCCGCTCAGCGGTGTTGGGGCTCCGGAGTACCCTCTCTAGCGGGTAGGCTGAGACGACCTTGATGTGGTGGCCCTGAAAGTAGTGGCGCAGCTTTCGGGAGGCGGCGAGGTGCACGAGAAGAAGCTTTTGGGGCATGGGGTGGCGTGCTCGTGCCTCCCGTAGCACTATGATGACGAAGTAGACCGGATGCTCGACAAGGGTGGAGGTGTTGGTGAGGTCTTGTGCCTCTCGAGGATGCTGATTAGGGGGTCTCATCGCTTGACGCGTCATCCGCGGCCTCGTGAGCCTCGGCCTCAGGAGGTACATTGGTTGTCGGGTCAGCTGAAGCCTCACGAGCACCATCCTGAGGCTGTTGTGCCTCGCTTGGTGAACGGGCGCCCTACTGACGGTCCTTGATCGGGCGCTCTTCTCGTAGCGCCACCAGAGCGGCGCTAGCGGAGTGAGGGGTGGCGGCCAAGTAGAGCACCAAGGGCTCGAGAAGGCGTGGCACCACCATCACTGGAGGGCTGGTCAGGTATCTCTTGACGTCTTGGAAGGTCGCGTCAGCTTCAGGGGTCCACTAAAAGAACCCCTTCCTCTTCATCAGCTTGAATAACAGGAGGGCGCGTTCCCCCGGCTTGGAGATGAAGCGCCCCAGCGAGGTCACGCAGCCTGCCAGTTTCTACATCTCCTTGAGCGTCTGTGGCGACCTCATGTCTTCTATGGCCTTGACTTTCCCCGGGTTGGCCTCGAGTCCCCTGTGCGACACTAAGAAACCCAGCAGCTTGCCAGAGGGGACCCCGAATACACACTTCTCGGGATTGAGCCGCAGGTCCACCTTGCGCAGGCTGGCAAACATTTCCTCCAGGTTTTCGATCAGGGTCTTCGCCTCCCGAGACTTCACTACTATGTCATCAATGTAGGCCTCAGCGTTCTTCCTGAGTTGCTGGCCCAGGGCGATGTGCACTAGCCGCTAGAAGGTAGCCCCAACATTACGCAATCCGAAAGGCATGCAAGTGTAGCAGCACACCCCACAGGGGGTCCGGAACGCTGTCTTCTCCACATCTTGCACAACCATCTTGATCTGGTGGTAGCCCAAAAAGGCGTCCAAGAAGCAAAGCAGGTCACACTCGGTAGTGGAGTCAACGATCTAGTCGATGCATGGGAGTAGGAAGGGATCCTGAGGGCATGCCTTGTTGAGGTTGGTGAAGTCGACACACATGCGCTCCTTCCCCCCTTTCTTGGGGACGATGACTGGGTTCGCCAGCCACTTCGGGTACCGCACCTCCCGGATGACACCAGCATCCTGCAGCTTGCGGGTTTCTTGGACGATGAATGCCTGCTTTTTGGTGGACTATCGTAGGGCCTTTTGCTTCACTAGGCGCATGTTCGGGCACACCCTCAGATGGTGCTCAATTATTCCCCTTGGGATCCCAACCAGGTGCTTGGGCTCCCATGTAAACACTTCCTTGTTGGCGCGCAAGAAGCTGACCAACGTTTTCTCTTGGTCCGGGGGGAGGCCATCCAGTATGGTCAAGGTGGCGCCCGACGCCCCATCCTCATCAACTGGCCATTGCTTCGTCTCGGCTTGGTCTTGGGAGAACAACTGCTTCTTCTTGGTTGGTGCAGCCTTCGGAGCCTCTGGGCCCTCTTTCTCGCCCGACTATGCGGACGCCACAGTCCTGGAGGAGAGCTTGAGGGCCTGCAGCGCGTCCTTGGTGTCTCCTGCCACCATGAGGACACCGCTGCTGCCTGGCATCTTCATGAGGTTGTAGGCTGGATGAGTTGCTGCCATAAACTTGGCCAAGGCTGGGTATCCAAGGATCGCGTTGTACGGCAGGTCGATCTGGGCGAGGTCGAAGAGTATGAGCTCGGTGCAGTAGTTGTCGCGGGTCCCTAAAGTGACGGGAAGACAGATCTGCCCCAGGGGGCTAGTAGAGCCATTGCCGACCCCAGAGAAGGGTTGGTGGGGCGGAGTCGGCCCTGGGGCACGTGAAGCAAGCCGAACGCCTCCGCAGAGAGCATGTTTAGGCTGGCTCCACCATCGATGAGGGTCTTGGTGACCGCCACATTGCAGATGGTGGGGGTGCGGAGCATCGATAGCGTGCATGCCCCTGTCGTGGTAGCGGGGTGATCTTCTAGGCTGATGGTGAGGTCGGCCTTGGGTGCCGCCCTGCCCGGGGGAGCCCCCGGCTGTACTTGGGCGGCACCCACCTGGCGGTAGAACTGCTTGATGTGTGATACGTCTCCAACGTATCTATAATTTTTTATTGTTCCATGCTATTATATTATCTGTTTTGGATGTTTAATGGGCTTTAACATGCTCTTTTATATTATTTTTGGGACTAACATATTAACCGGAGGCCCAGTGCCACTTTCTGTTTTTTTTCTATTTTAGAGTTTTGCAGAAAAGGAATACCACACAGAGTCCAAACGAAATGAAAACTTCGCAATGATCTTTCTTGTACCGAAAGCAAACCAAAAGACTTGGAGTTGAAGTCAGAAGCGCCACAAGGCATCCACGAGGCAGGAGGGCGCGCCCGGGGGGGTAGGCGCTCCCCCCACCCTCATGGGCCCCTCGTAGCTCCATCGACGTACTTCTTTCCCCTATATATACTCTTATACCCAAGAAACATCATGGAGAGCCACGAAACCACTTTTCCACTACCGCAACCTGCTGTACCCGTGAGATCCCATCTTGGTGCCTCTTCCGACGATCTGCCAGAGGGGGAATCAATCACGGAGGGCTTCTACATAACCACCATTGCCTCTTCGATGAAGCGTGAGTAGTTTACCACAAACCTTCGGGTCCATAGTTATTAGCTAGATGGCTTCTTCTCTCTCTTTGATTCTCAATACAAAGTTCTCCTCGATGTTCTTGGAAATCTGTTCGATGTAATACTCTTTTGCGGTGTGTTTGCCGAGATCCGATTAATTGTGGAATTATGAACAAGATTGTCTATGAATATTATTAGGTTCTTCTCTGAATTCTTATATGCATGATTTGATATCTTTGCAAGTCTCTTCGAATTATCGATTTAGTTTGGCCTACTAGATTGATCTTTCTTGCTGAGGGAGTCCTGGACTAGGGGGTGTCCGGATAGCCGAACTATCATCGTTGGCCGGACTCCAAGACTATGAAGATACAAGATAGAAGACTTTGTCCCGTGTCCGGATGGGACTTTCCTTGGCGTGGAAGGCAAGCTTGGCGATACGGATATGTAGATCTCCTACCATTGTAACCGACTCTGTGTAACCCTAGCCCTCTCCGGTGTCTATATAAACCGGAGGGTTTTAGTCCGTAGGACGAACAACAATCATACCATAGGCTAGCTTCTAGGGTTTAGCCTCCTTGATCTCGTGGTAGATCTACTCTTGTACTACCCATATCATCAATATCAATCAAGCAGGAGTAGGGTTTTACCTCCATCAAGAGGGCCCGAACCTGGGTAAAAACATCGTGTCCCTTGTCTCCTGTTACCATCCGCCTAGACGCACAGTTCGGGACCCCCTACCCGATATCCGCCGGTTTTGACACCGACATTGGTGCTTTCATTGAGAGTTCCTCTATGTCGTCACCCATAGGCCCGATGGCTCCTTCGATCATCAACGACGATGTGGTCCAGGGCGAGACTTTTCTCCCCGGATAGATCTTTGTATTCGGCGGCTTTGCACTGCGGGCCGATTCACTTGGCCATCTAGAGCAGATCGAAAGCTACGCCCCTGGCCATCAGGTCAGATTTGGAAGTGAACTATACAGCCAACATCTGCGGAGATTTGATCTTCGACGGATTCGAGCCACAGCCGAGCACGCCACACTGTCACGATGGGCATGATTTAGCTCTGCCGCCGGACAGTGCCCTGGAGGCCGCACAAGAGTCCACTCCAACCTTTAGCTCGGAGCCGACTGCGCCGATCGAGGATGGGTGGCTGGACTCCACCTTGGAGGCAGCTACCCCTATGGCGATAGAGCCAAATACTGACCCTGTCCCTTGTAAAGCTCGTGACTCCAAGATGTCGGACTCCTCTCCGGACTCCGAGCCTTCCGCGCCCCTACCAATCGAATCGATTGGGCGCCGATCATGGAGTTCACCGTTGCGGACATCTTTCAGCACTCGCCTTTCGGTGAGATCCTGAATTCGCTAAAGTGTCTCTCTTTATCAGGAGAGCCTCGGCCGGATTATGGTCAGAACGGATGGGATGCGGACGACGAAGAAATTCAAAGCCCACCCACCACCCATTTTATAGCCACTGTCGATAACTCAACCGATATGCTAGACCTCGACTCCGAAGACATCAACGGTATGGACGACGATGCTGGAGACGACCAAGAATCAGCGCCCACAGGGCACTGGAAGGCCACCTCAACTCACGATGTATATATGGTGGATACACCTAAAGGAAGCGATAACGAGGAACAACGGGACGCTACAATGGATAACTCCCTCGAAAAACAGCCGAAACAGCGACGCAAGCGCCACCCAAAGTCCAGCCTCGGCAACGACAGCACCCATACAGACCCAACCATAGAGCAGGGAAAACTGGTGGACGACGAGCATGCCCCTGAACAACCATCCGAACAGGATGAGTTGGATAAGCAATCTGTCCCCGACGAAAACAATAGTCCGGACGATCTCACGCCAGACACATCGATGGAACAGAAGAACCTCCACAAAAGGCTCGTCGCCACTGCATGAAGTCTGAAGAAGCAGAAGCGGAAGCTCAAAACAGCGGAAGATGTACTCAGAATGAGATCGAGCAAAGTACTCAAGACCGCGGAGAAATACAGCGATAGTCGCCAAGCAAAAAGCTACCCGAAGCGCAAACTACTGCCCAAATTTGACGAGGAGGCCGTAGAGCCCACACAATCAAAGAACAAAGAGGCCGCCAGGTCGGATAGACGACCAAATGACAAACAAAGAGCGGCAAGCGGCACCGCACACAAGCCGGCACGTGATCCACATAAGGATCCTCACAAAAAGGATGGCCCGGCCAGGTCCATCTATGGGCCAAGAAAGCAAGCTCCAGAAAGCAACACAACACGTCGGGTATTCGAAAATCACGGCACACCCAGATACAGGGGCGCCGCACACCCCCTATGTTTCACCGATGAGGTGCTGGATCATGAATTCCCAGCGGGATTCAAGCCCGTAAACATAGAGGCATACGACGGAACAACAGACCCCGGAGTCTGGATTGAGGATTACATCCTGCACATACAAATGGCTAGAGGAGATGACCTCCACGCCAAAAAGTACTTACCCCTCAAGCTCAAAGGGCCAGCCCGGCATTGGCTCAAAAGCCTCCCAGAAAATACCATTGGAAGTTGGGAAGAGCTCGAGGATGCGTTTCGGGCAAACTTTCAGGGGACTTATGTCCGCCCTTCGAATGCAGACGATTTAAGTCACATAACTCAACAGCCCGGAGAGTTAGCCCGCAAATTCTGGAACAGGTTCCTCATCAAAAAGAACCAAATAGTCGACTGTCCAGACGCCGAAGCCTTAGCAGCCTTCAAACATAACGTCCGAGACGAATGGCTCGCTAGACACCTCGGCCAGGAAAAGCCTAGAACAATGGCTGCACTAACAAGCCTCATGACCCGCTTTTGCGCGGGAGAGGATAGCTGGCTGGCAAGATGCAGCACCAGCGACCCAAGTACATCCGAGGTCAGGGATGGAAATGGGAAGCCACGACATAGCAAGGACCAGCGCCGGACTAAGGGAAATGACCCAAAGAGCACGGCAGTCAACGCCGGATTCAAAAGCTCTCGGCAGAACAACAAAACACTGCCTCTCAAGGAAAATAGCGACGAGCTATCTAATCTAAACAAAATCTTGGACAAGATATGCCAAATCCACAGCACCTCCGAGAAGCCTGCAAACCATACCCACAGAGATTGTTGGGTCTTCAAACAGTCCGGCCGACTTAATGCCGAACACAAGGGGCTTGAAACACCAAGTGAGGACGATGACGAACTCCACAAGCAGAGCACCGGCAAACAAAGGAATTTCCCACAAGAGGTCAAAACAGTAAACTCACTTCATGTGACAACAAGCAAAAATAGAGCGGCGCCCATTAAAGTACGCGCCGCACGGTCCACCCCAGCGGAGTCCCGACACTGGATGTCAAAACCAATCACTTTCGACCATCAGGATTACTCCGGAAGTATCCGGAACGCAGGATGGACTGCTCCGATATTAGATCCTATAATCGACGGACTACAATTTACACAAGTCCTAATGGACGGCGGCAGTGATCTAAACCTACTATATCAGGATACAATCCGCAGAATGGGGATAGACCCAACCAAAATACGCCATAGCAACACTTCCTTCAAAGGAGTGATGCCATGCCCATATGCCCATTGAACGGGCTCTCTACCACTAGAAGTTGTGTTCGGCTCATCCAACAACTCCCGTCGCGAAAAGTTAGTCTTCCACATCGCCCCATTTAAAAGTTGCTATCAAGCACTATTGGGACGCGAAGCTTTCGGCCGCTTTAACGCAATACCGCACTATGCATCTCTTACACTTAAAATGCCTGGTCCACGCGGTATCATCTCATTAAAGGGAAACCTTGAGTGTTCCTTGAAATACGGAAGAAAGTGAGACTGCCTTGACAGCCACACATTAATCCGGCTTTGCTGATCAAAGCACCCAAACAGGTCATCCAAATACCGGACACGGTTAGGCGAGTCCGGCACAAATAAACAAGGGGCTTACTAGCCACGTCCACCCTTACAAGGGGCTGCACGCATGTACAATAAGAGATAATAAAGCTCAATTTTATTCGTTTTTCGACTCATACTCTGTTCATACATTTTTCGCATGATCCAAACTAAGTTCTTCTCTTTTACAGATGAACACCGTGCTACGCCCGTCCAGGATACGGCACAACGGAGACACAGGCGCAGACGTGCAGTAAGACCCTGCATAAACCTTTCTTACTGTCTCTTGTTGATACACATCCCCCGGTTTCTCCCCATAACCGAGGAGGAAGCTGGCGTTTTGGGATTGGCCGCGTCAGAAATTTTTGCACGTACCTGGACACTAGGGGCTTAGGGCATTGTTCTGCCCGTTTTCATAAAGACCGAATACCTTAGGGAGTGTTCGGCGTCTCGAGTTAGGCCTTATATGCATCAGCTCCGAATCATGTCTTTGGTCAAATGTTGGGTTTGCCCGGCTCCTATATTTTGCTGCCTTACGTTCCGCTCTATCGGTTAACGCGGCACCAGGAGAACTACTGCGATTGTGCCCAGGTTCGCCCAGGTGAGCACCTCAGTAGAGAAAGCCGAAAACTGACTGTCATGATATAGCGAGAGACTGGTCAACCACTCGATCGACCACCGGAATGTTTAGAATTCCTCCGCTTTAACAAAGGACCGTTTCCCGGTCAGGCACATACGCGCCCCAAAATTCGGAGAGCGCAGTGCCCCTAGGGGCTATATAGTAGCCCCACCATCGAACTCCTATGGCTAAGTGAAAGTGATAAAGCATTATAGTCCGGTTGCCTAGTTTGCTACGCTATCACCTCCTTCACAGGACCAAGACGTTGGATTAAGTGTGAAAATGCGCCTTTTTTTGCAAACACCCCCGCACTATGTGTGTGGGGGCTGAAGCCGAATACTACCATCTTTCAGGTTATATACACATATACGTTAACGGCCGCACATGAGGTATTTCAACACTTGAACGCACAAGTATAAAAAGCCCTTATATTATAAACATGGTTTCACAAATCATACATGTCATTTGAACATAACATTTTTCGAGCACTGCGTCTCTATTAAACGAGAGCCCTGCAGGACTTCCTCAAAATAGTGCTCGGCTGGTAATCGGCTTCTGTCCGAATCCGGGCATGCAATGTCGGTGGCCTCCATCTCTGCCCAGTATCTTTTGACACGGGCAAGAGCCATCCATGCACCCTCTATGCATGCCGATCACTTCATAGCCTCGATATGCGGCACCGCATCAAGGAACTGCTGCACCAAGCCAAAATAACTCTTCGGCTCGGGCCTTTTCGGCCACAAATGAGCCACGACATCCTTCATAGCAAGTCTGGACAACCTATTCAGCTCAGCCCACTCAACCAACCGATCGGTTAATGGAAGTGGACGCTGGAATTGCGACCAAAAAAGTTGTTCCATTCCGTGATCCTTTTGGCCTCGGAAGTGTGCAACTGTGTCCGCGGCACTCGCCGCCAAATTCAGATAAGCATCCTCCGCACCCCACAACTAGCCCAACTGAGCATACTTCGGATCCGTGAACTTCCTATGCGGCAGAAAGGGCTTTCCAGCCGCAATATCCCCTGCCTGACGTAGCTCCTCCTTTATAGCTCTTATCACGGAGCGGGCATCCTTGGCTTCGGCGGTGGCCTTCTTCAGGTCCTCTTGCTCCGCTCGGCGTTCTCTTTCAAGAAACTCATAGCGGTCGGTGGCATCCTTCAGCTTCACGGCCATTTCGGCCATTTCCTCCCTGCTTCGGCAGTGAGCGGCCTGTTAGGCTTTTAGCTCTTCGGCCGCCTTCAAGGCAGCCGCTTACTTTTTCTGGCTTGCTCCTTGGCTCGGGCAAGCTCCGCCCAAAGATCCTCCATAGCAGCGGCACCATCTGCATTAAGCATACATGTTGTAAGGCCCGGGCGTCAAGCTCCCTTACCAAGTGTCCACGGAGAAGCCACATACCTTGCAACTCGTCAAGTCGTTTATTAACCAGCGTGATGTCCGCATCCGCAACGTCAAGTTGCCGCTTCAGTTGGGCAACCCTATTAGCCCGGCTGGCCACCAAACGCTCCGTCACCTGTATAGGAAGGGTGACATCTTACAAGTGAGATTATGATCATCGGCACGCTGTCACTTTTGACAATGTACTGAGTCTCAGGGGCTACTATCTACACAGGGCGCATTCTATATGCAAAACTGTCAGAAGGTATATCATTTTTTGCGTACCTCAAAGCCCGTCAGTAAACTTCTGATAGCCTCATGCAACCCGCTCTCAGCGGATGAAATCCTTTCAATCACCGTACCCATTAACGTACGGTGATCTTCTGAGATAGACGCTCGCCCGAGCAAATCCTTCAGCTCCTCCGGCCGGACACCAGGTGGTGCCGAACTCTCCGGCCCGCCGTACTTGGGGAAACCCTCCGCGACGACACCTCAGGGCCGTCCGCCCCACCTGACGGGGCGGCAGATGGAGGCGTTTCGCTCTCCATCATCTCCGGACGAAGATCTCCTGAAGATGAGCTCTGCTGAGAAGGGCTGAGATCCGAACTACATGGTAAGAACGTCGTTTATCGTCAGAAAATAAAAATAGGGATGTCCCTTATTACAAAACTCCCCTTTCTACTTACGGCTCGCTAGAGGGCTGATTTCCTTGGGGAAATAGTGTGGCTGGGGCTCCTGCCGGCGCAGGACCCTCTGGTGAAGATTTCTTCCCCCGCTTTGAGGCCTTGTCCTCCGGATCTTCAAAAGCGGTCCTCTTCTCCCCTTGGAGGGGGGATTCTCGATCCCCCCTTCCTTAAGAGCCTCCTCAGCAGAGGCGGTAGCTTTCCTGTTCCCCCCTTCGCCCTCTTCCGAAGGCGCAGCCTCCAGCATCTTGGTTAACACAGGATCTGGCGTGGTCTCAGGGAGGGGGCCGGACACCTTATTAATTTTGCTTTTGCTATCCACTCCTGTTCAAGGGACAGATCATTAAGGGGCAAGTTCATGATAAATGTACGGACAGCTTGTCTGGGCATAGGACTACTTACTTGAGTATCCGGGCGATTGCAGCTTAGACCTGCATCCTCGGTCAAGACCGGACACATCTCTTGTGATCCAAAGAACAGTTTATACATCTCCATGGGCGTCGCACCCATGAAGTGTTGGAGAGCTCGCGGTCCCTCCGGATTGAATTCCCACAGGCGGAGGGGGCGACGTTTGCAGGGCAGAAGGCACCGAATCAGCATGACCTGCGCCACTACAACCAGATTGATCTCCCTCTCTTGGAGGTCTCGAATACGGCCTGGAATAATGGTACGTCCTTGGACGACCCCCAGTTAAGCCCTTTGCTAACCCATGACGCCAGCCGTTGTGCAGGGCCCGAGCGAAAGGCAGGCGGCGCCACCCATCTGGTGCCCCTGGGAGCGGTGATGTAGAACCACTCCTGTTGCCACAAACCAAGCTCCTCTTGAAAAGAGCCCTCGGGCCAGGGAGCGCTAGCCCTCTTGCTTATAACTGCCCCCCGCACTCTGCCTACCGTCCCTCGATCATCTTCGGCTCCACGTTGAAGGTCTTGAGCCACAATCCGAAGTGAGGGGTAGTGCGGAGGAAGGCTTCGCATACAACAATGAACGATGAGATGTGGAGGATGGACTCCGGAGCCAAGTCATGGAATTCCAACCCATAATAAAACATGAGCCCCCTCACGAAGGGGTCCATCGGGAAGCCTAAACCCCGACGGAAGTGAGACTCGAACACCACACTCTCACCAGGCTTGGGAGTAGGAATGACTTGCCCTTGGGTGGGCATCCTATGCGAAATTTCACCAGTTAGATACCTGGCATCTCTCAGCTTTAGCACATCTTCTTCCGTGACGGAAGAAGGCATCCACCGGCCTTGTAGGTCGGAGCTGGACATTATCGAAGATCCGAAGCGCCTGAATCTGAAGCCTTGGGTGTTGGAACTCGAGGCGAGGGGCGGATTCGATTGAGATTGAAGAAAAGGAACAGGCCTTGGTCTTGTTATAAAGGGGTTTGAATACCAAGAGCCATCCCCGTGACCGTTTGGGACTCGCCTTCGATGGAGGGGGCGTGCCAACGGGAGCGGTTGGGTTACCCATGACCATATTGATGAGAATCCCGGAATAAGGGGACACGATCTCTGCTTTGACAAGACGTGCCAAGGAAACCGCTTCGCTAAACGCGCTGAGGTGGAACAATAAAAACGATTCGAGTAAAGCCTTGGCCGTGGTGTGGCGTCATGCCACGAAATACGTTAGCAAATTGAACTTGTGTAAATATTATTCTCTCTACGGTGGTATGTGGAATTTATTTTGCAGAGCCGGACACTATCCCGGTGTTCAAAATCTTCTATGATTTATTCGGAGGAGGAACCCGCCTTGCAATGCCGAAGACAATATGTGCGCTGGACTCCTCGTCATTGAAGCCTGGTTCAGGGGCTACTGAGGGAGTCCTGGACTAGGGGGTGTCCGGATAGCCGAACTATCATCATTGGCCGGACTCCAAGACTATGAAGATACAAGATTGAAGACTTCGTCCCGTGTCCGGATGGGACTTTCCTTGGCATGGAAGGCAAGCTTCGCGATACAGATATGTAGATCTCCTACCATTGTAACCGACTCTGTGTAACCCTAGCCCTCTCCGGTGTCTATATAAACCGGAGGGTTTTAGTCCGTAGGATGAACAACAATCATAACATAGGCTAGCTTCTAGGGTTTAGCCTCCTTGATCTCGTGGTAGATCTACTCTTGTACTACCCATATCATCAATATCAATCAAGCATGAGTAGGGTTTTACCTCCATCAAGAGGGCCCGAACCTGGGTAAAAACATCGTGTCCCTTGTCTCCTGTTACCATCCGCCTAGATGCACAGTTCGGGACCCCCTACCCGAGATCCGCCGGTTTTGACACCGACACTTGCCATGGGAGAAGTGCCTAGCTTTGGGTTCACTCTTGCGGTGTCCTTTCCTAGTGACAGTAGGGGCAACAAGGCACATATTGTATTTTTGCCATCGAGGATAAAAAGATGCGGTTTATATCATATTGCTTGAGTTTATCTCTCTACATCATGTCATCTTGCTTAATGTGTTACTCCATTTTTATGAACTTAATACTCTAGATGCATGCTAGATAGCGGTTGATGTGTGGAGTAATAGTAGTAGATGCAGAATCATTTCGGTCTATTGACACAGACGTGATGCCTATGTTCATGATCATTGCCTTAGATGTCTTCATAATTATGCGCTTTTCTATCAATTGCTTGGCAGTAATTTGTTCACCCACTGTAATACATGCTATCTCGAGAGAAGCCACTAGTGAAACCTATGGCCCCCGGGTTTATTTTCCATTGTATTGCATATTGTTTCCATATTATTGAATATCATTTACTATTTTGCAATCTTAACTTTCCAATCTATACAACAAAAATACCAAAAATATTTACTTTATTATCTCTATTAGATCTCACTTTTGCGAGTGACCGTGAAGGGATTGACAACCCCTTTATCGCGTTGGTTGCAAGGTTCTTGATTTTTTGTGCAGGTATTCGGTGACTTGTGCGTCGTCTCCTACTGGATTGATACCTTGGTTCTCAAAACTGAGGGAAATGCTTACACTACTTTGCTGCATCACCCTTTCCTCTTCAAGGGAAAAACCAACGCAAGCTCAAGAGGTAGCAAGAAGGGTTTCTGGTGCCGTTGTCGGGGAGATCTACGCCAAGTCAAGCCATACCAAGTACCCATCATAAACTCTTCTCCCTCGCATTACATTATTTGCCATTCGCCTCTCGTTTTCCTCTCCCCCACTTCTAAAACGATTTTCGAAAACCTTTGCCTTTTCTTCACCCTTCTTTCGTTCGATCTTTTGTTTGCTTGTGTTACCATGTGCCCTCTATTTGCTTGAATATTTGCTTCCAAAAAATCTAAGTTTATGAATCCTCATCCACTTGCTAATATTTTTAAGAGATCCAATTATGATGAACCAATTGCTAGTGTGTTGAGTGCACTAGATTATCTTTATGAAGTTTTTCTTGAAATTCGTGAATCTAGAAATTGTGATGAAGAAATTTATGAAGTGATTCAAGATAGCTCCTTGAATAAAAGCATGATTGCAATGATTTTACTATAAATTCTATTGATGTCAATAGTGCTAATAATATGCAAAACCCTAAGCTTGGGGATGCTAGTTTTGCTATGTCCACTATTTGTTGCAATGATCATGATTGGGGTGATTCTTCTTATGATCTTGAAAATTTATTTAAGCCCCGTGATGAATATGAGATAGATATTAGTGTTTGAAATAATATTGAAAGTGGGTTTGGAAGAGTGTCAACTTTAGATCTCACATATTTGGAGAATGTTCAATCTTATGAAATTTTTGATAAAAGTGGGTTTGGAGAGGTCATGACTTTAGTTAATGTTAATCCCACTATTTTGGAAGAGTGTCAACTTCGCTTGCATGTGGATCGCGTTGAGAATATGATATGTGATAGATATATTGTTGAATTTTCTTATGATCCTACATGTAATTATTATGAGATAGGAAAATATGGTTGTAGAAATTATCATGTTACTAAATTACCTCTTGTTATGTTGAGATTGCTATTGTTTCTTTCCGCTTCCTTGCATATGCTAGTTTTTGCTTGCTATGATAATTTGTTTTCCTATAAGATTCATATGCATAGGAAGTATGTTAGACTTAGATGTGTTTTTCACTTGTTTTATGGTGCTCTCTTTGTGCTTCAATTCTTGTCTTTCATGTGAGCATCACTGAAATCTCAATGCCTAGCTAGGGGCGTTAAACGATAGCGCTTGTTGGGAGGCAACCCAATTTTATTTTTGTTCTTTACTTTTTGCTCCTGTTTAGTAATAAATAATTCATCTAGCTTCTGTTTAAATGTGGTTTTATGTTTTAGTTAGTGTTTGTGCCAAGTAGAACCTTTAGGAAGACCTGGGTGAAGTCTTTGCGATCTTGCTGTAAAAAACAGAAACTTTTGCGCTCACGAGAATAGCTGTCAGTTTTTACAGAAGAGTGATTTCAGGTTGATTCCTTTTGCAGATGATTAATAGAAAAATTCCTCACGTCCACCAATTTATTTAAGAATTGTTAGAGTTACATAAGTATTCAAAAGTTACAGATTGCTACAGACTGTTCTGTTTTTGACAGATTCTGTTTTTCGTGTGTTGTTTGCTTATTTTGATGAATCTATGAGTAGCATCGGGGGATATGAATCATAGAGAAGTTCTAATACAGTAGGTTTAACACCAATATAAATAAAGAATCTTAAAGTGGTAGTATCGGGGGTTCATTACAGTACCTTAAAGTGGTGGTTTATTTTCTTATACTAACGGAGCTCATGAGATTTTCTGTTGAAGTTTTGTGCTGTGAAGTTTTCAAGTTTTTGGGTAAAGATTTGATGGATTTTGGAATAAGGAGTGGCCAGAGCCTAATCTTGGGGATGACCAAGGCACCCCAAGGTAAAATTCAAGGATAAAAAAAGCCTAAGTTGGGGATGCCCCATAAGACATCCCCTCTTTCGTCTTCGTCCATCGGTAACTTTACTTGAGGCTATATTTTTATTCACCACATGATATGTGTTTTGCTTGGAGCATCTTGTATGATTTGAGTCTTTTATTTTTAGTTTACCACAATCATCCTTGCTCTACACATCTTTTGGGAGAGACACACATGAATCGGAATTTATTAGAATACAATATGTGCTTCACTTATATCTTTTGAGCTAGATAATATTGCTCTAGTGCTTCACTTATATCTTTTTAGAGCACGACGGTGGTTTTATTTTATAGAAATTTTTGATCTCTAATGATTCACTTATATTATTTTGAGAGCCTTTTAGAACAGCACGGTAATTTGCTTGGTTATAAAATTAGTCCTAATATGATGGGCATCCAAGATGGGTATAATAAAAACTTTCATATAAAGTGCATTGAATACTATGAGAAGTTTGATTCTTTATGATTGTTTTGAGATGTGAAGATGGTGATATTAGAGTCATACTAGTAGAGTAGTTGTGAATTTGAGAGATACTAGTGTTAAAGTTTGTGATTCCCGTAGCATGCACGTATGGTGAACCGTTATGTGATGAAGTTGGAGCATGATTTATTTATTGATTGTCTTCCTTATGAGTGGCGGTCGGGGATGAGCGATGGTCTTTTCGTACCAATCTATCCCCCTAGGAGCATGCGTGTAGTACTTCATTTCGATAATTAATAGATTTTTGCAATAAGTATGTGAGTTCTTTATGACTAATGTTGAGTCCATGCACTCTCACCCTTCCACCATTGCTAGCCTCTCTAGTACCGCGCAACTTTCGCCCGTACCATACACCCACGATATACCTTCCTCAAAACGGCCACCATACCTACCTATTATGGAATTTCCATAGCCATTCGGAGATATATTGCCATGAAACTGTCCACAGTTCCATTTATTATGACACGCTCCATCATTGTCGTATTGCCTTACATGATCATGTAGTTGACATTGTATTTGTGGCAACGCCACCTTTCATAATTTTTTCATACATGTCACTCTTGAATCATTGGACATCCCGGTACACCACTGGAGGCATTCACATAGATTCATATTTTGTTCTAAGTATTGTGTTGTAATACTTGAGTTGTAAGTAAATAAAAGTGTGATGATCTTCATTATTAGAGCATTGTCGCATGTGAGGAAAGGATGATGGAGACTATGATTCCCCCACAAGTAGGGATGAGACTCCGGACTAAATAAAAAAACAGGCCATAAAAAAGGGAGAAAAGGCCCAAATAAAAAAATGAGAGAAAAAGACAGAAGGGGCAATGCTATTATCCTTTTACCACACTTGTTCTTCAAAGTAGCACCATGATCTTCATGATAGAGAGTCTCCTATGTTGTCACTTTCATATACAAGTGGGAATTTTTCAATATAGAACTTGGATTGTATATTCCATTGATGGGCTTCCTTAAAAGTGCCCTAGGTCTTTGTGAGCAAGCAAGTTGGATGCACACTCACTTAGTTTCTTTTTGAGCTTTCATACACTTATAGCTCTAGTGCAATCTAGTGCATACATTGATATCTATTGATGGGCATCTCCATAGCCCGTTGATACGCCTAGTTGATGTGAGACTATCTTCTCCTATTTGTCTTCTCCACAACCACCGGTCTATTCCACCTATAGTGCTATGTCCATGGCTCACGCTCATGTATTGCGTGAAGATTGAAAAAGTTTGAGAACATCAAAAGTATGAAACAATTGCTTGGCTTGTCATCGGGGTTGTGCATGATTAAATACTTTCTGTGATGAAGATAGAGCATAGCCAGACTATATGATTTTATAGGATAACTTTCTTTGGCCATGTTATTTTGGGAAGACATGATTGCTTTGTTAGTATGCTTGAAGTATTATTATTTTTATGTCAATATTATACTTTTGTCTTGAATCTTTCGGATCTGAACATTCATGCCACAATAAATAAAATTACATTGATAAATATGATAGGTAGTATTCCACATCAAAAATTATGTCTTTTATCATTTACCTACTCGAGGACGAGCAGGAATTAAGGTTGGCAATGATTGATACATCTCCAACGTATCTATAATTTTTTATTGTTCCATGCTATTATATTATCTGTTTTGGATGTTTAATGGGCTTTAATATGCTCTTCTATATTATTTTTGGGACTAACCTATTAACCGGAGGCCCAATGCCAGTTTTTGTTTTTTGCCTATTTTAGAGTTTTGCAAAAAAGTAATACCAAACGGAGTCCAAACGGAATGAAACCTTCGCGATGATCTTTCTTGGACCGAAAGCAAACCAGAAGACTTGGAGTTGAAGTAAGAAACGCCAAGAGGCATCCACGAGGTAGGAGGCCGCGCCCCCACCCTCGTGGGTCCCTCCTAGCTCCACCGACGTACTTCTTTCGCCTATATATACACTTATACTCTACAAACATCAGGGAGATGCACGAAACAACTTTTCCACTGCCGCAACCTTCTGTACCCGTGAGATCCCATCTTGGGGCCTTTTCCGACGATCTGCCCGAGGGGGAATCAATCACGGAGGGCTTCTACATCAACACCATTGCCTCTCTGATGAAGCATGACTAGTTTACCACAGACTTTTGGGTCCATAGTTATTAACTAGATGGCTTCTTCTCTCTCTCTTTGATTCTCAATACAAAGTTCTCCTCGATGTTCTTGGAGATCTGTTTGATGTAATACTCTTTTGCGGTGTGTTTGCTGAGATCCGATGAATTGTGGATTTATGAACAAGATTATCTATGAATATTATTTGGTTCTTCTCTGAATTCTTATATGCATGATTTGATATCTTTGCAAGTCTCTTTGAATTATCAGCTTAGTTTAGCCTACTAGATTGATCTTTCTTGCCATGGAGAAGTGCTTGGCTTTGGGTTTGATCTTGTGGTGTCCTTTCCTAGAGGTAGTAGGGGCAGCAAGGCATGTATTGTATTGGCCCCATCGAGGATAAAAAGATGGGGTTTATATCATATTGCTTGAGTTTATCCCTCTACATCATGTCATCTTGCTTAATGCGTTACTCCGTTCTTATGAACTTAATACTCTAGATACATGCTGGATAGCTGTCGATGTGTGGACTAATAGTAGTAGATGCAGAATCATTTCGATCTACTTCACATGGACGTGATGCCTATGTTCATGATCATTGCCTTAGATGTCTTCATAATTATGTGCTTTTCTATCAATTGCTTGACACTAATTTGTTCACCCACTGTAATACATGCTATCTCGGGAGAAGCCACCAGTGAAACCTATGGCCCCCGGGTGTCTTTTCCATTGTATTGCATATCGTTTCCATATTATCGAATATCGTTTACTATTTTGCCATCTTTACTTTCAATCTATACAACAAAAATACCAAAAATATTTACTTTATTATCTCTATTAGATCTCACTTTTGCGAGTGACCGTGAAGGGATTGACAACCCCTTTATCGCGTTGGTTGCAAGGTTCTTGATTGTTTGTGCTGGTATTCGGTGACTAGTGCATCGTCTCCAACTGGATTGATACCTTGGTTCTTAAAACTGAGGGAAATACTTATGCTACTTTGTTGCATCACCCTTTCCTCTTCAAGGGAAAAACCAATGCAAGCTCAGGTGGTAACAATGTGGCGGTCGGAGGGTGGTTCCCGCGAGCCACCTAGGAGACCGCGGGCCATGGGGAGCCAGTTGGCCATCACCTTGTCGTCCCTGCCGGCTACCCAAACTGCCTCCTCTTACGCCTGGAGAAAACCAGCCGAGTCCGCCGCACCATCGTAGTGGGGCGGCATCTCCGGCCTGAACTTGGGTGGCCACTGCACCTGCCGCAAGGCGGGGGTGAAAGCGCAGACGCCCATGGCTACCCCAAAGGTGCACAACGGCCCAATGGACAGAGGAGCACCCACCATCAGAGCTAGCGGCGGAATATGGTGGACGGAGCAGCGGATCTTCGATACATCCCTACCTGGCACGCCAAATGTTGGATTTTGGGTTCCACAAACCCTTGAGAGGTTCGAACTCTGGGGTGCATGCGGAGATCTCAACCTACTGTAACATCCCAAATTTGCAATTTGGAATGTTATACATAGGTCATCATTGCATATCATATTTGGTTGCATTTTGGTTGATCCTAGAAACTCTAAGCAACTCAAGGACCCACGGAGAGAGTTGGGGGTTTCATTTATTTTCATATTTGAATTTTCTCAAATATTGAAAAGAGGATCATTTTGGTTTTAATTATTTTTCCTCTTTAAAAATATTTCAGATGAAATGAAAGAGAGGGGATAAAATTACTTCCCAAAATAAAATACATATTGGAGGAAAAATGTTAAAATCAAATATTTATTTTATTTGGCCTTTTATCGCTATTTTATTTGAATTGAAAAAATATGCATGTTTTCAAAATTGCATTTTTAGGCCACAAAAATGTTCGCTTTGTTCTAAATATTTAATTTAGACAATGAAAATTGTTTTTGGCATTTTTAGAATTTTTTATATTTTATTAGGATTTTTCTGTTTCGGCGGAATTATTTAAAAAAAAGTCCCGCAGACCGCACTGGGCTGAAGGCCCAGCCGGCCCACCTGTGCCGCCGCCTCGCCCGAGCATGGCCGAGCCGGACTCCCGCCGGAGTCCAGACTGCCGCCACCACCGCCGCCCGGGGGTGCCCCTTCCCCCAAGTCGGATGCCCCCCGACCCCCTTTAAATACCCCGCCGCCACCGCCCCGTAGCCCCACCTCGCCCCGCCAGCCACCGCCGCCCGGCCCGCACCCGCAGCCGCCGCTGTCGCCCCTCGCTGCCGCAGCCGAGCCCCGCCAGAGCCCCGCCACCGCCCCTGGACCTCGCTGGAGGTAGTTGCCACCGCCGCCGCCGTTTCGGTTTATTCTAAAACCGTTCGGGTTTTTTAGAAACCCTAGATCTCTTTTTTTAAATAGATCGGTTCATTTTTTCAATTTAGTTGCTTAGCGGACGTTCGTCCGTTCGTTCGTCTTAACGAACACCGTTCACCGATTAGGTTATGTTAATGAACGTTCGTTCATTAGCCTGTTCGTCACATTTTTTCCAGTGTCTTATCTACAATTATTTCGATCGCGATTTCTGCCCTGATCTTCGATCTAGTATAACTTTTCGCTCGTTTATCCAAATTAGATGAAACAAGCGCCTAAATCTTCATCTCGAAGCCCTCTTTCTGT
Source organism: Triticum aestivum (assembly GCF_018294505.1). Lineage (NCBI taxonomy): Eukaryota > Viridiplantae > Streptophyta > Magnoliopsida > Poales > Poaceae > Triticum > Triticum aestivum. The sequence continues at coordinate 188,381,564 of NC_057807.1, forward strand.
TTAACCAACTTGAACAAGATTTTCGTACTGTAAAGTTTGACTTTAGTCCAGATTAGTAAATGAATCTTGTTTCATTCGTAGTTTGAGTTTCGTTGCTCCATTTGATTTGATCTTTTTGCAAACCGGAGTTCTTCAGTTGAACTTTCTTGTTAGATCTTCTTATTTGAGTTTTACCCATGCTTCTTGTTTGAGTTCTTATGTATGTTATTGTTTGTTTGTGATAGAATTCCCGGAGTGCGAAGCGTGCTACTACGAGTCTCTAGGTTTTGTGGATCATTAGCAAGGCAAGTAACACTTTGATCATATCCCTTTATTACCCAGTTTTTATGCATTAGTCTCAATCCTCAAACATTGCATGGTTAGGATCTCAATAACATGTGGGTTTGGGAAGTAGATGATGAGGTAGAACCTATTGCCCTTTTATTATCAAACCTTTGGGAGTTACTTCTACGTTATGCTCAGGTTGCTATGCTATGCTCGTAGACGTGGATTGGGTGTGTGTATCCATGAAAAATGTTTGAATTCTTAATTATTGGTTAACTTAAGGTTGCTACTTAAATACACATCTAGGTGGATTGGTTGCGGGCACCTGGAGAATCCAGTGTTGTCCTAGGATATCCCGGAGTACCCATGTGATAATCCTACGGTTCGCCACCCAGGCTCAAAGGGATCATAAGATATTTCATGCTAGAAACTTCCGTGTGCGGCCACAAGCTATTATGGGCTCTAGCATAGTTCAGTAGGTTGCATGACCTCTTTCAGTGGTGGGCTAGCAGATAGGGGAAAGTAGGTGTAACTGTCCATCCAGAGTAAAGAGTTAATGTTTCTGAAAGACTGTGTCTCAGTCATCCGTTTCTCAAACACCATGTAGTGTGAGAAATCTAATGGAGGAGATCGAGTCTTGTGGGGAAAAGTGCGCAAACCTCTATAGAGTGTACAAACTAATCATGGTTAGCCATGTCCCCGGTTATGGACGTCTTGAGTATCTGGTTCTTGGATTATCATCTTGATCTCATCACTCTAAATTAATTTTGTTGGGTTAATTGATATTGTTTAACTGGAATTGAGTTGGAGGAACCTTCTCAATGTTTAACAACCACCATGATAGTTAAATAAAATTTATTCCTTTGTTGTAGGAAAAAATTGGCTTTATGCAAAACTTTAACCATAGAGCTTTACACCAGCCATATATGCATGTAGTGATAGCATTTATTCTGTTCATTACTCTCTTGTGTTACATTGCTCACATATTCCATGTGCTGACCTATTTCGGGCTGCAACATATCATGTTGCAGACTTTTCAGACGACGAGTAAGGTGCCATAGGTCGTCGTCATTCACTCAGCTATGTCGTTGGAGTTGATGGACTCACTTTATCTTCCAAGACTTCCGCTGTTATCTTATTTAGATGGCCTTAAGCCATATTATTGTAATAAGTTCTCTTTTGAGACATTTCGATGTAATAAGTGTGTGATTGAGACTCTGTTATAAATCCTCGAGTACTGTGTGTGTCAGCATTACCGATCCAGGGATGACACTGATGCACAGTGACTAGACTGTTTGAGTTCTGGTCGCTACACCTACCCAGCATGCCAACTCACGAAACCTCACATCCTAGCGCGTTGAGCTCGAAGGGAAAGAAAGACACGACAAATTACCCGGGTTCGGGCCACCCTGCGGTGTAAAACCCTACTATTGCTTTGTGGTGGATTTGCCTTGAGGGGCTGAGGAAGAACTAGTTCAACGGCGAACAACCTCAGGAGGCGTGTCCTTGACCTCGGGTGAGCTGGTGAGGTGCTGAGGGTGGAATGGATCTGATCCATCTATATCCCCTCCATCGTGGTGGCTATGTCCTATTTATAGTGGCCTTGGTCCTCTTCCCAAATGTAGGTAGGAAGGGATCCTGCAACGACCAAATTTGAAGGGAGACAACAAGTACGCCCTATCCTGACTAAAGTGGTGTTCGCCTGCAAAAGCCTTTGGTCGTGATGCTGCGGTGGGCTCGGTGATGACCTCCGTTCTGTCGTCCTGGCGGTCTTGGTCTTGTTGCACTAGAATGGAAACCTTTGGCTGATTCCTCGGGACTCCGCGCCTGCTGCTTGCCTCCTTTGCACCAAAGAGGAAACTGGTACTCTACGCCCGCTGGTGCTCGCCTGGCGCCCGCCTGGCCTTGGTCGTCATGGCTCATGCCAGCTGAGCCTCGCGAGGTGCACCTTGCATAGGAATCTCCGCTTCTCGGGAGCCAACCTGGGGAGGCCGACCCCCTTGGAGGTCTTGGCGCCGTCCGCCTCGCGAGGCTTGGCCCCTCGCGAGGGTCTTGAGTTGTTGATGCTGAAACTGGGCCGTACCAGGCCCTCGGTGGAGCCACGTTGTGGGCCGCAGGAAGGCAAGTCTGGGTACCCCCGTATCCAGAACACCGATAGTGTTGCTACAGATAATGCCATGAATATCAAGGCCATTTAACATGCCAAAAGTTTACACAAGGGAAAGGTTTACACAGGGCCTAAAAGTAGTGGTTTTGAGGATCCCAATAATGCCCTGCTACACGTCTGCGCCATTTCTCTTTGGTGAGACATCCTTGGAGAGGTGGAGTCCAATGGTCGTCTACTAGAAAGAGGGACCTAGAAAGGAGTCGCCGTACGATCGTAGATCACGTAGGTTTTTAACGAACCTGTAGTGGAAAAAATATCTGAGGTCTGAATAGGGTCAAGTCGTACTATGGACCTTTTCCCAGTGTGCCTTCGACGCTGCCCAAGATATTTTAAGTGTGTAGTTATGTATGTGAGGTACGTATGCCACAACCTTATGGGGCGATCGGCGGAGGCGAAACTGCTATTCAAGCTCCAGTTCCACCGAGCTACCACATTGTAACGTGGATCAGACACATTTAGGAGTGTCATGGGTCTTGATGGCCGATGAGTTGTTCGTCTTGATGAGGCCGCCCTATACTTCAGCTGATAGGGCCGCGATATGCTCCTCAGGATGGTGGGTGCGCTATGTATTCCCATTTACTATGATGACGCCACAAGGTCCAGGCATTTTGAGCTTCAGATAAGCATAGTGCGGGATTGCATTAAAGCAGTTCGTCCGAGAAGTGCGTGATAACCAATGCAAAAAGGGACAATGTCGAAGATCAATTATTCGCTTCGGAAGTTGTCTGGAGGGCCAAATACTACTTCTAGTGTTAATGAGCCCATGTAGTGGGCCTCCATGCTGGGTATCACTCCTTTAAAGGTAGTGTTGCTAGCCTGGATTCTTGACGGGTCGATACCCATCTTACGGACATTATCCTTATAGATCAAGTTGAGGCTACTACCACCGTCCATACGGACTCTAGAGAGATGGTATCCGTCAATGATAGGATCAAGTACACTACAAGAAAATACACTTCCGTGATGATACGTGTTTGTCACAGTAGGTCGCATTTTTTTCATGCATGTACATCCATGACGATTTTATGACAGAATCAAGATAGTCATAACTGTGTTGTCTTAGAAGTGTTCCATGACATTACCAAAATTATCATCATGGAAGTGTCCACTTCCATGATGATAAATCGCGCGTCACAGAAGTGCCTTCATCAAGGGTGACCGACACATGGCATCCACCGTAACGGAACGCCGTTAAGCTATCGGGTCGGGTTTTGGATCCGATAACCCGTTAACAGCCCGAACCAATGGGAAATTTCCACGTGTAAAATTCTGATTGGCCGGAGGGAACACGTGTCGGCTCGTCAATGGGCCACATGTCGCCCGTCCATTGGAGGAGACATGCCTATGATACGTCGACACGTGGCTGGGACCAACAGAGGCTCATATAGGTTAAAAAGGCCGACCCAGTCAAAGGCCCGTAGTACTTAATCAGGTACTAGTGGGCCAGCCCAATAACGGCCTGCTTAATAAAGGCCCATTTATGGCCCGAAGCCAGATCTGGCCCGTTAATTGTTCGCGCAATATTTGGGCCCATTTACGGCCCAAAGCCAGATCTGGCCCGTTAGTTGTTCGCCCAATGTTTGGGCCCATTTACGGCTCGAAGCCAGATCTGGCCCGTTAATTGTTCGCCGAATATTTGGGCCCAACTACAGCCCAGTGACTTTCGGCCTGTTAGAGGCCCGATGTAGAATGGGCCCATTTCAGCCCGGTGTGACTTTCGGCCTGGGAATGGCCCGTGCTGCCCATGGACCATATATGGTTCGACAGGACATCGGGCCCACTAACGGCCCGTGCTAAAGGTGGCAATAGTTAAGCCCAACGTGACTTTGGGCCTATTAAAGGCCTGTCGCGTAATTCGGCATGTTGATGCCTGTACTAAGCTTTTGGCCTCTTAAAGGCCCATGATATCAGTGGGCCAACTAAGGCCCAAGATATGTTTCGGCCTGGTAACGGCCCCTGAGCTAACTAGGCCCAAAAAGGCCCGGTCTACATTTCAGCATGCTGAAGGTCCGTCGACGACTAGTGAAAATTGAGGCCCAACATGCATTTCGGCCTGCTAAAGGCCCGTGGTTTCATCTGGGCCGTAACAAGCCAGTACAATATTCAGCCTATTAATGGCCCAATGCTACCTGGGCCAAACTAAGAGCTTGGTCAGCAAAAGGCCCAACTAAAATATAGGCCGGTGTAAGTTGTGGGCCTGGCGCAATGTGTGAAGGCCCCAATCATTCGGGCCCAAGAAAGACGCAGGTCGGCCCAATTGTGGCCCGCTAAAAACCAGGCCCAATAGAGTTGAATGTTTCGGCCCGGTCGACTACTTCTCCTTTTTTTAGTGAATGATGGCTGTAACTAGTAGGAATTAAGAACAAACCTACTCTATAAAATAAAGAAATTACGACATAGTAACTAAGAATAAACCTACACTATAAAATAAATGATTTAAGGTATATTACATTGACTGGGCATCGAAGTTCGCCACCAGTGATCATAAAGCGCAACGAAGAAGCAGATTACAAAAACTGGGCACCATTGCAGCATAAGAAAATAATACTGAACTCAGACCACTTCCAAGACAGTTCAAGAAAGGTTAGCCTTGCGGGGGAACTGATGCGCAAGCTACTGAGCAAGGCTGTGAGACCGGCCTAGCATGTCGGCCGTAGCTTCCAGGTGTAGCTATTTAGAGATGAGGTTCTCATTGGTGTTCTCGGCAATCTTTCTTAGAGATAGGACTTCAAGTCCAAGTTGAGTTGCAGAATGCCTTTCTGCTAGAACTTGGGACTGAAGAAGTCAAACTGATTCGAATAACGAATTCTGTGAGCTTGTCTGACTGCTAGTCTCAAGTAACTTGAACACTGCATCAAGACAAGACTTTGGGGTTGTCTCGCTATCTTCAAGATGTTTTGCCTTCTTTGCTGCAATATATGTTGGGTTTGTCTCACAGCCTTCAGTAGACTTGTGCGTGCCATCAGGCATATAACCCTGAAACAAAGCAGAGAGATGACAGGTTTTGCACATTTATAAACAAAGATGATAACTGTGTTGTCAATTCCATCCAATTTCAAATTAGAAAATAAAGAGTAAGTTCAAAATATCAATATCATAATTTGGCATTGTTCATAATGTGGGGAGCTTCACCACACTACTAGATTACCGTGTCAACATAACAAGCATAGATGAAGGGCAAAGAAAATCACTTTATTTATTTTGGTTAATGTGCATGGCATGTGATACGTCTCCAACGTATCTGTAATTTTTTATTGTTCCATGCTATTATATTACCCCTTTTGGATGTTTATGGGATTTATTTTACATATTTATATCATTTTTGAGACTAACCTACTAACCGGAGGCCCAACCCATATTGCTATTTTTTTTGCCTATTTCGGTATTTCGAAGAAAAGGAATATCAAACGCAGTCAAAACGGAATGAAACCTTCTGGAGCGTGATTTTTTGGAACGAACGTGATCTAGAGGACTTGGAGTGCAAGTCAAGAAGCAGCCGAGGCTCCCACGAGATAGGAGCGCGCTCCCTGTCTCGTGGGCCCCTCGGGCGTCCACCGACGTACTTCTTCCTCCTATATATACCTATGTACCCTGTAAACATTCAGGAGCAAGACGAAACACAATTTCCACCACCGTAACCTTCTGTATCCACGAGATCTCATCTTGGAGCCTTCGCCAACACTCTGCCGGAGGGGGAATCGACCATGAAGGGCTTCTACATCAACATCCTTGCCCCTCCGATGAGTTGTGAGTAGTTTACCACAGACATACGGGTCCATAGTTATTAGCTAGATGGCTTCTTCTCTCTTTTTGGATCTCAATACAATGTTCTCCCCCTCTCTTGTGGGGATCTATTTGATGTAAACTCTTTTTGCGGTGTGTTTGTCGAGATCCGATGAATTGTGGGTTTATGATCAAGTTTATGTATGAATAATATTTGAATCTTCTCTGAATTCTTTTATGTATGATTGAGTTATCTTTGCAAGTCTCTTTGAATTATCAGTTTGCTTTGGCCTACTAGATTGATCTTTCTTCCCATGGGAGAAGTGCTTAGCTTTGGGTTCAATCTTGCGGTGCCCTTACCAGTGACAGAAAGGGTTGCAAGGCACATATTGTATTGTTGCCATCGAGGATAACAAGATGGGGTTTATATCATATTGCTTGAGTTTATCCCTCTACATCATGTCATCTTGCTTAATGTGTTACTCTGTTCTTATGAACTTAATACTCTAGATGTAGGCAGGAGTCGGTCGATTTGTGGAGTAATAGTAGTAGCTGCAGGCAGGAGTCGGTCGATTTGTGGAGTAATAGTAGTAGATGCAGGCAGGAGTCGTTCTACTTGTCACGGACGTGATGCCTATATACATGATCATGCCTAGATAATCTCATAATTATTCGCTTTTCTATTAATTGCTCGACAGTATTTGTTCACCCACCGTAATACTTATGATATCTTGAGAGAAGCCACTAGTGAAACCTATGGCCCCCAGGTCTATCTCTTATCATATTTGCTTCCAATCTACTTTTATTTGCATCTTTACTTTTTTGCATCTATATTATAAAATACCAAAAATATATTTATCTTATCATACTGTCTTTATTAGATCTCACTTTCGCAAGTGGCCGTGAAGGGATTGACAACCCCTTTATTGCGTTGGTTGCGAGTTCTTTGTTTGTTTGTGTAGGTGCGTGGGACTTTTGAGGAGCCTCCTACTGGATTGATACCTTGGTTCTCAAAAACTGAGGGAAATACTTACGCTACTATTGCTGCATCACCCTCTCTTCTTCCAGGAAAACCAACGCAAGCTCAAGACATAGCAAGAAGGATTTCTGGCGCCGTTTCCTAGGAGGTCTTCGCTCAAGTCAAGACATACCAAGTACCCATCACAAACCCATCTCCCTCGCATTTACATTATTTTCCATTTGCCTCTCGTTTTCCTCTCCCCCACTTCACCCTTGCCATTTTATTCGCCCTCTCTTTCCCAGTCTCCTCCTCTCTTTTTCTCTTGCCTATTTCTGCTTGCTTGTGTGTTGGATTACTTGTTGCCATGGCGCAAGATAATACCAAATTGTGTGATTTCTTGAATACCAATAATAATGATTTCCTTAGTAGTCCGATTGCTCCTTTTAATGATGTTGTGTCTTGTGAAATCAATACTGCTGTAACACCCTGATTTTGATGCCACAACACTTGAGCTAGTAGATCATGATAAAGCCACTCCTCTCTAAGGAACCAAGCATTTCCATACAAGGAGACCCACACCAAGATTCATCGGCCCCCTTCGAGATCACTCCAAGATTTAACAACCCCTTTGAGATCACTACGAGACGAAGAGAAGACAGTTACCAGCTGGAGTTGCCACCGGAGTTACCTGGTGTGCACAATGCTTTCCATGCATCACAACCCCGGAAGTGTTTCCAACTTCCTAAATTGCCCGATCTCTATGAGGGCATTGACCACCGAGCCATCGACCCCTAGCCCAATCTAACCTACCGCGAGCTACCCATTAGCAACCTGGATCAAGAAGAGTGTCATACACGAAGCCACACCATCAAGTACTTCAAGCTCAATTGAGCACTACACGGAAGCACAAGCAACATGAGGACTTGAAGACTACCCCAGATCCAAGTTTCTCTATCCCTTTCCGTGCGTAGTTTGGGAATCTCGGGGACGAGATTCTTGTAAGGGGGGTAGGTCTGTCACACCCTGATTTTCATGCCATAACACTTGAGCTAATAAATCATGAGAAAGTGTGGTTTGACAAAAACTTTTGCATCAATTGGCTTTTATTTGGAGTTGGTTTTCTCTCTGTGTTTTTCAAGTGCTCTTTAAAGTCAACACAACTCCACCTTCTATACTTCATCTCCTTGCCCCAAACTTCTGCCCAATGATCATGCCAGGTGTATAGAGCAATATAGTATTTTCTTACAAAAATAATTTGGTCAAAAAGTATTTTCAAAAATTAGTTTTCCAAAACCCCCTGAATTGAGGTTTGCACTGCAAGTACTTGATTTGGGGTATCAAAAATATTTCAAAGAGTATATTTGACTCCTATAAGATATAGGATACCCAGAAACCACAAAAATATAATTTTAAAAGTTATTTACCTATTTTACTTAAAGGCTTTTTCTTTAGGCCAGAAATGGTCTTTAATAGGTTAAAATTATTTTTATGCTTTAAAAATATTTGGTAAAACCTAGGGAAACTCAGTGGACATATATTGTCCATATATAAGAGTTTCAACACATGGTCATGTTCAAAATATTGGTTAAATCCCTCAAAAACCCTTTTTGGATATTTCAAGCTTTTGAAATATTTACAAAGGAAATATTCTCCAAAAATTCGAAGAAAATTCTAGCATGTCACATATGACATGTTTGATGATATTGACAAGTATCATGTCATGGAGAATAGTATAACCCCATGAAATACCCTCAAAACCATTTCTATCCATTTTGAAGTTTGAGCAACTTTACATTGCCAAACATGTCCAAATGTTCTCAAACCTTCTGAACATGCTCAAATGGTCTAATAATTCATCTAGACTAAATGGCACAAGTTGGAGAAAATGTTATATTGATCAAAGTGCCCCAAAACCCTTCCTGTCCAAAACCAAATTTGAACAACTCTACATTGCCAAGTGTGTACTTTTGTTCTGAATTTTTGTGGACATGTTCAAATCCCCAAATTATGACACTACACCAAGTGGTGCATCAAGGAGAATGGTTTTGAATGACTAGATCTTGGAAAACCCATTTCTGTTGATTTCTAGGGTTTACAAAAGTTGCATTGTCAATTTTGCCCAAATGAGCTTAAATTTGGTAGAACACACTATTTCTAAGTGCCATTCCATCCTGTTTTTTTGACCTGATGCCATTCCATCCTGTTAATTCTCATGGCAAGTGGAATTAGTTTTCTTCCCCAAACCAACAACAAACACCTTCTGCCATTTTTCCAAAATCATCATTTTGACCTCTTTCACTAATCTCCATGAGCCCAAGTTTTTACCACAGCTGAACCTGATCACCAGCAACCTCCAATAGCTCCCCCTCTTCCAAAGCTCCATGATTTTAGGGGTAAAACCCCATTTTCCCCCTCTGGACAGCCACTGTTCACCTCTCTCTCCACCTCCCCTCTCATCTAGTGGCTCTCTAGGGCATCCAATGCCACTCCTACCTTGTTTACTCTCTCCCAAAACCCCCAGACACTATAAGACATGCCCATGGCACTATTAAAATGCCATGGCATGCCATGGACGCGCTTTCGAGCACGCTATAGTGCACTCCCGCACTGTAGCTTGCCCATTCCGAGGAACTCAACGACCTTGGGCGCCGGGTCCGTGTCTCCCGAGGTCGCCTCGACGTCCACGGCAAGCTAGCTAGTCGGCCCCCTCCTTACCCTCTCTCCTTCTCACCCTGCTGAGCTCTCCCGATGCCGCCAGCTCGGCCAGTGGGGCACGAGCTTGGGGCCCTCCTGGAGCTCGCCCTGCTCCCTTCCTCCTCTCCTCTAGGCCTGGACCACGACCACGAGCACCCCAGGCATGCGCCAGAACGCCCTTTTGGCCGCTGGCAATGCCACGGGCCGTGGCCGTGCGCCCCGCCTACGGCACCTCTCGGCCGCGCCCATATAAGGCCACCCCCGAGCCATCTCTTGTCTCCAACTGATCTCTCTCCCTCCCGTGAACCCCCGGACCAACCCACTCCTCCTCCCGTGCCTTATCCCTCCTCCTTTGCCGTCATTGCCGCCTCGTACCCCCGCTCAAACTCGAGCCGCCCCTGCCTCCCTTCCTCCTCTGAACCGGTCCGTGGCACCCCCCAAGCCTCCACGAACCTCCCCAACACCCTAGGACCCCTCCTCCACAGCCAAAGCGGGCGCCACCACCAAGCCCGCCGTCGCCATCCGCTGGACCCGAAGCCCTGCTCAACTCTGAGCATCGGTGCGTGCGTGCAGCACATGGACAGGTGTGCCTCGTCGCGCTCAGTCCGCCGGTGTGCCGGGTGCCGCCGGAGGTGGGCCGTGCTGCCCGGGAGAGCGCCTGCGCCCACTCGGCCTCCCCTCCCCTGCCTCCGCTCTATTCGAGCGGGAGGAAGGCGATGGCCTGAGCGCTGGGCCCCGCGCGTCAGCGACCCAGCGGCTGGGACCCGCCGTTTAAGTGGAGACGGGCCGGGAGAAATATGCCTCCGACGTCACCCCTCCTCTGCTTCGCAGCTTAGCCGCTGGGCCGGCCCACGGTCTATCTGTCGCCATGTGCGCAGGATAAGGTTAAAGCCTTATTCACTTTTTCTTTTTCCAGTCAAAATCAAAAATTCCAAATTTGATGATTCAAATTTCTAGTAGTTTCTAAAATCATGCCCTACCACATGGTGCTACTGTCACATTTTTACAGAAGCATTTCCTTCACAAATATTTACCAAATCCTATTTTTCCTATTTCTATGATGAACTTTAGAAAATCACAAAGAGCTCAAAATTGATCCAAATGCCATGATTCAAATTCCTAGATGCTTCTAAGTTCATAACTTAGTTTATGAACATTTTTCTTAATACTTTCTGTACCCCACAAAATAATGAGCCATTTCTTCATATTTGTCAACTTTGCCAATTCATAGGAAAATCATTTGAACTCCAAATCCAGTAAAATCAACTCCGAGAGGCTTCTAAAATCATGCTTTGTTAAATGGGTGCCTTTGCTCATTTTTCAATATAATGTTTGTGTGCACTTCTTGCAAATCCATAAACCCCTTGATTCCATCATATCGAAATGTTTAGAAATATCCATTGATCCACTTCCAATGAAATCACCTTTGTCATTCCTCATATGACCAGAGGTATCCTAGAAAAGTCCAACTCACATTTTTAGAGCACTTTTTTTGCCTTGTCATGTTGCTTATTATGGTTGTTGTCGACGATAGTTGACGAAGTAGACGAAATGCTCGGAGTTGGACCAGAGATATTTGAAGACCTCGAAGACTTTGTTAAAATAGGCAAGCAGCCCTTTGACCATGCTTGAGATACCCTTTTTATGCATGTCACATAGCACCATATTGTTGTCGCAATGGAATCATGATGAGGTGGTAACCACCTTGATGGTTTGCGACCGTTACTTCCTCGTTGATACTTGCATTGTGCATGACCCTACCTTCTTATGAGGGTTATGCCGGTGGGGTAGATAGGATGCTAAAGTAGATGCTACGCAAAAAGGGACAGGTATATGCATGGTGAATGAGACAAAGTATTTTCAGAAGACTTTTCGAAAACCCCGTCGGGCGCCACTTATGCCCGAGGGAGATGATGAGATGGGTAACCACTTGATGACGAAGTGGTGTACCGAGGCAAGTGTGTGTGTTGTTTTTGAAAACGGATTAGATTTAAGATTTGTCGACTGTCCCAACCTTACATGCGCAACCACTCAACCCTTGTATGGGAAAGGGCATTATTGATTACCTAGGCCGATACTAGCTTGGAGCCCGCATTACTAGTGACGGGGGAGAGTTTGTGCTCTCTCTCTCGGGACGGGGTCGTACCAGGTAGGGCGGCCATGACTGTTTTTACAGGGCACCGGATACACCATTGCATCCCCTCTCGGATGTTACGATCTCGAGTGAGTCTTGTATGATGTACATCGTGAGGATACGGAACAACGAGTGGACTCCTTGTTAGTGTCGTCTAGGGAAAGATAGTGATCGGGTGCTTACCCCGGGTACTTGAGGTACCGCGGGTCGTGGACGACACAGAAGTTCCCCGGATCTTGTGGGTAAAGTGTGCAACCTCTGCAGAGTGTAAAACTATTCGAATAGCCATGTCCACGGTCAAGGACAGTTGGGCGGTGCTGCTTAAACTACGTCCAGAGTTTTACAAACCGTGTGTGTGTGTGCTGATAAAACTACTTGGGTCAAGTCAAGGGACTTGACATGATTGAGTTGGGTCGATGCCCACCCTATTTATGTTGATATCTGTAACCTGTCCTCATGGTTACTTGAATTCTCCTAATGCATGTCTTACAAGTTGTTGAACATGTCATTGCACTCAAAACTAGCTTTCTGCAAAAATTTACCTATATCATGCATTGTTGTATCTTGAACCAAAACATGGGTTGCTTGCGAGTATATCCAAAGTACTCATTGGCTTGCCACTGGTTATTTTATTGGCCAGGCATGAAAGAATAGGATATAATGAAGCGTACCTTGGTGACGAACATGCGAGCTAGGACGCTTCCCAGTCAGAATGCCTGTAGGGTTAAGGCAGATGGCATGGGTCCAAGTTGTTATTGAAGATTTCCATTGCGATGATACACTCAAGACTTGACCATAATGGTCCTACTTGTGTAAAACGGTATGTATGGATGTAAGACTCTTGTTATTCAGCTTCTGTGTGTTCAGTGAGCATTGATCTCTGGGATCACTGTACATGTGCATTCGGTGATCTCAACTTATGAGTCGGGGTCCCACAGAGCTGGTATCAGAGCCATCCTAACTGTAGGAAGCCTTAGTTAGCACGGTCGTTAGTTCGGGTAAAACTATTTCCAAAACTACTACTAGTTTTCAAAACTATCTGTACTTCTCTTCCCTTCTCAGTTTTTTTTAAAAACTAAGGTATACTTTCCTTATTGGTCGCTTCCCCTTCAAAACTTTTGGTCGCTAGAACCCTTATGCCCCTGACCACCGGATTCCTTGAAATCCTTGTGGATAGTCTAGAAGGAGGATGCATTGTCAGACATCCACCCACATCTTCTGAACACAAGATTGGCGACACCACAACAAGACGATACCAACAGAAGATACATCTTCGAGGAATGAGGACATGAAGACCCAGAGGATGGAGATACCTTTGAATTTTCCCCAGGATGATGCAACCTTGTCCTATGACGATCAGGGTGTAAGATATGCAAGATCACGATATACATCTCTAATAGAGCAACCATGTCCTTACCATTCTTGTAATGGCAACCACTGGTGGATGAGAACCTCGCCATTTGGTCCGCCTCACTATAGTGAGAAGGAAAACGGTTCTCTTCATCCCCCGCTCTTGGTGTCGATGTTGTCATCAACGTAACCGACATGTTGGACCTCTACTATGCCTTGTTAATGTCCTTGCATAAAGGATTACAAACCTGGTACCATCGACGCCTTAGAAAGCAAAAGCGATCATCATGATTAAGAAGACAAGAGAAGACCAAGTCAAAGACAGCCACGAGGAGCCACCATCACCCTATCACCTCATCAGGCGAGAAGTTGTCGAAGATTCTTCAGGCTCAACCCAGATCGTTTCATCAAACAAGAGACGTAGCAACACCTGAGGAAAACTCAGGAGACTGCACGAGCCACAAGGCACGACAACTGAGTCCGAGAACCCCTAGGGTAGGATGAGTTGTGTAACCCCTATGCATAGTCGAGTCCGTATGATGGTTCGAATAGAACCATGATTGTGTGTTGCTTGTTTTTATTTGTTTATGTTTTGATATAGGTCACATTTTTGCCCTAGGCAACAAGTACGCGACTATATCACCTTCCTTAACCCGTTTCTTTTGTTTGGCCCTTTTTGCACCTGTTTGTTTGCACTTGCACTATAGAACCCCCTTTAGGCATTCCCCTCCTCTATGATACCTCTCCCTCTCATCTCTCTCCTCAACTGAAGGCTAGCAAGACAAGATACACCAAGGATTCTACTTTGGCAACCAACAAGCACTGAAGACTTTTGCTACAACCTCCTCGACCAAGTGCAGCCCCTTAGAGTTATGGTTGCCCCTCAAGATTAGAGACCCATTCCTAGACCCTTCAAGACTTCATAAGATACCCCAGCGCGAATCCTTAACCATGTGCTTAACCCACAAGATTGCAAAAGAACCTGTTAAGCCTCCGTAACCTTGCTTATCACTGGGTTCATTATGGAACTAGTGGACATAGTGAACGAGCACATTATCATCCTAAGATAGCACCAAAACTGACGATGCCATAGGGAAGACCAATTTGAGGATATAGGAACACAGGACAAATGACTTGATGAGTTTATATCAGTGACCTTGAGGAATTATTTGAGACTCTTCGGAGGATTATAAGCTTTCATGTTGGTAGATGAACTTGTGGGATCATGATTATAGAGTAGCATAGCTTTCATTACCCCTGAGTAAATTGGATTTAATAGGACAATTATGATCGCAAGCTGAAATTCTTGGAAGTATAAGGATTTGACTTAGCCAGGGGATATTGATAGGATATAGTTGATATTACGATAATGACTTGGGGGAAAGTGTGGAAATTCTCGTTGGACACAAGATTTGGATTTAAATAGGTGATCCTAGTTGAGTATAGATGTTGAGTAAGTCTACATGGTTCGGAGTAAATTGGAATTAGACCGATAATCTTGATCGTGATACCATGTTTCTCGGTGGACAATAAACTAGGAGATTGGATTAATTGTCGGAGTTGATATAAAGTTGACCTTGGAGGTTACTTGACCATGATAATGGAATTTGGTGGACTGACTATAGTAGAGATAGCCTTTTCAAGTATTTGGGGATTATAAGGACTTTAGAAGATCATGTGGGACACCATAAACATTGAATTTGTAGAATTAATGGATTGTGTAGTGATTGATGGAAGTTAATGGGCTGCTGGAGTTGATTCATAGGAAGGAAACAAGATCTTGGAGTGGCTTACGACGTGTTTCCTTAGGATAGAGGTGCTTTATCTTAGACCTTGGAAGAATAGGCTGAGCACTTGGATTGTCACGTTCAAGCTTAGCAGCTTATATGATCTACCCACGGATTTTTAGGGGTAGGCATACATATGGGTTTGGGGATTGTAGACATATATGATTTTGTTAGACCTCCTCTCGAGAGTCATGAGGATATGAATCACATGAGTGATGATTGGAGTTGACCTATACGAAATGATACTATCAGTGATATGATGTGATTTGTTTAAAGGACTAGATAGCACAATTGGCATCTCAGAAACTGTGCTCAAGGATGGGATGATAAACATTCACTCGCACACTAGAATCCTTGAAACCCTTACGCCCTACCAAGCCACAACATGGTCGGATCCTAACCTTGGGCTTTGGCTCTAGATCGATAAGACCTTGGCCAATGCTCAACCGTGACCATCACCAATGCCTCAGCCCACTTTACGTACCCCATAGACTTCATGGAGTGCTTGGACAAGTTAGTTTTCATCTTTCTTTGATGACATACTTGTCTACCCGAAGATGGAAGAAGAATCGTTGAGCTGGTCAAGGAACATTTGAAGACCGCCATGCCAAGGAGGAAGAACTATACCAACCATCATCGTCAAGAAGTAAACCTCCATGTTGAAGACTAGGTGTATTTGCAAGCCACTCCTCTCTAAGGAACCAAGCATTTCCATGACAAGGAGACCCACACCAAGATTCATCGGCCCCCTTTGAGATCACTCCAAGATTTAACAACCCCCTCTAAGATCACTAAGAGACGAAGAGAAGACAATTACCAGCTGGAGTTGCCACCAGAGTTACCTGATCTGCACAACGCTTTCCATGCATCACAACCCCGGAAGTATTTCCAACTTCCTAACTTGCCCGTTCTCTACGAGGGCATTGACCACCAAGCCATCGACCCCTAGCCCAATCTAACCTACCGCGAGCTACCCATTAGCAACCTGGATCAAGAAGAGAGTCATACACGAAGCCACACCATCAAGTACTTCAAGCTCAATGGAGCACTACACGGAAGCACAAGCAACATGAGGACTTGAAGACTACCCCAGATCCAAGTTTCTGTATCCCTTTCCGCGCCTAGTTTGGGAATCTCGGGGACGAGATTCTTGTAAGGGGGGTAGGTCTGTCACACCCTGATTTTCATGCCACTACACTTAAGCTAACAATCATGATAAAATGTGGTTTGACAAAAACTTTTGAGTGTTTTGGACCTTGCCTTGATTGGTTTTTGTCTGTTGTTTGCAAGTGCTCTAAAATCAAATAAATCCTCCAACTCCTATACTTCATCTCCTTGCTCCAAACTCTTGAACCAATGATCATGCCATGTGTATAGAGCAATATAGTATTTTCTTACAAAAATAATTTGGCCAAAAAGTATTTTCAAAAATTAGTTTTCCAAAAACCCCTGAATTGAGGTTTGCACTGCAAGTACTTGATTTGGGGTATCAAAAATATTTCAAAGAGTATATTTGACTCCTATTAGATATAGGATACCCAGAAACCACAAAAATATAATTTTAAAAGTTATTTACCTATTTTATTTAAAGGCTTTTTCTTTAGGCCAGAAATGGTCTTTAATAGGTTAAAACTATTTTTATGCTTTAAAAATATTTGGTAAAACCTAGGGAAACTCAGTGGACATATATTGTCCATATATAAGAGTTTCAACACATGGTCATGTTCAAAATATTGGTTAAATCCCTCAAAAACCCTTTTTGGATGTTTCAAGCTTTTTAAATATTTACAAAGGAAATATTCTCCAAAAATTCCAAGAAAATACTAGCATGTCACATATAACATGTTTGATGATATTGACAAGTATCATGTCATGGAGAATAGTATAACCGCATGAAATACCCTCAAAACCATTTCTGTCCATTTTCAAGTTTGAGAAACTTTACATTGCCAAACATGTCCAAATGTTCTCAAACCTTGTGAACATGCTCAAATGGTCTAATAATTCATCTATACCAAATGGAACAAGTTGGAGAAAATGTTATATTGATCAAAGTGTCCAGAACCAAATTTGAACAACTCTACATTGCCAAGTGTGTACTTTTGATCTGAATTTTTGTTTACATGTTCAAATCCCCAAATTATGACACTACACCAAGTGGTGCATCAAGGAGAATGGTTTTGCATGACTAAATCTTGGAAAACCCATTTCTGTTGATTTCTAGGGTTTACAAAAGTTGCACTGTCAACTTTGCCCAAATGAGCTTAAATTTGGTAGAACACACTATTTCTAAGAGCCATTCCATCCTGTCAATTCTCATGGCAAGTGGAATTAATTTTCTTGCCCAAACCAACAACAAACTCCTTCTGCCATTTTTCCAAAAACATCATTTTGACCTCTTCCACTAATCTCCATGAACCCAAGTTTTTACCACAGCTGAACCTGATCACCAGCAACCTCCAGTAGCTCCCCATCTCCCAAAGCTCCATGATTGATGGGGTAAAACCCCATTTCCCCCCTCTGGACAGCCACTGTTCACCTCTCTCTCCACCTCCCCTCTCATCTAGTGGCTCTCTAGGGCATCAATGCCACTCCTACCTTGTTTACTCTCCCCAAAACCCCCGGACACTATAAGACATGCCCATGGCACTATTAAAATGTCATGGCATGCCATGGACGTGCTCTGGAGCATGCTACAATGCACTCCCGCACTGTAGCTTGCCCATTCTGAGGCACTCGACGACCTTGGGCGCTAGGTCCATGTCTCCCGAGGTCGCCACGACGTCCACGACACGCTAGCTAGTCGGCCCCCTCCTTTCCCTCTCTCCTTCTCACCCTACTGAGCTCGCCCGACGCCGCCCAGCTCGGCTAGTGGGCGCACGAGCTCGGGGCCCTCCTGCAGCTCGCCCTGCTCCCTCTCTCCTCTCCCCTCGGCCTAGACCACGACCACGAGCACCCCAGGCACACACCAGAACGCCCTTTTGGCCTCTGGCAACGCCACGCGTCGTGGTCGTGCGCCCCGCTTACGGCACCTCCCGGCCGCGCCCGTATAAGGCCACCCCCGAGCCTTCTCTTGTCTCCAACTGATCTCTCTCCCTCCCGTGCACCCCCGGACCAACCCACTCCTCCTCCCGTTCCTTCTCCCTCCTCCTGTACCGCCATTGCCGTGTCAGGACCCCGACTCAATGCCACATCGATCTAGCATGTAACACATCATATCACTTTGCGGCCTCACGCACGGTATTCCCACGGGTGCCACCTTACCTGGCCCGGGACCGTTTGCGCCTTTTGGCTCACGTATATAATAGTGTCGCTAGCATCCATATGACAAAGAACCCGGGCTGACATGGCTAGTCGTGAACCCAAAGTGGCACTAACTTACAGGGACAGGCATCCATGACCCAGCATCGAACGTGTCGGTCATCAGTGAGTGAATCCAGGCTGTAGCACTGGGCTAGCAGGACTCCGGTGAACCGGGCTGTAGCGGGCTAACAGGACTCCGGTATTCATCGCGTGACATTTCCCCGAAGGAACAGACACAGGAACGACGAAGGACACATGCCGGCCAGCCTAAGTGTTCCGGAGCAGTAGCAAGCTACCGTGGCTCGGTGGAAACACTAGGAGACATTTCCCGGTAAGAGAGGCTACTAAAGATAAACAACTAGATAGTCAGATCCCACACATACCAAGCATTTCGATAACATACACACAATATGCTCGATATGTGCAATACAACATGGCATCACAAAATGACTCTACGACTCAAGTAGTTTATTCAATAGGCTCCGAGGAGCGAGATATTACAAACATGGGTCTCATGACCCAACAATCAGAGCATACCAGTCAAAGCACAAGCGGAAGCTTAACATGTCTGAGTACAGACAACTATAAATGAAAAAGGCTGAGAAGCCTGACTATCTACCCGATCCTGCCGAGGGCACAAGATCGTAGCTGAGGTAACAAGCTAAACGTCGAAGTCCACGCGGAACTACTAGCGAGACCGAAGTCTCTCTGCAAAAACATAAATTAAGCAACGTGAGTACAAATGTACCCAGCAAGACTTACATCAGATCTAACTACATATTCATCATTATCAACAAAGGGGGTGGTGGGGTTTAACTGCAGCAAGCCAGCTTTGACTCGGTGGCTATCCTGAACTACGACTGCAAGTAACTCTCTTGAGGTGGCGCACACGAGTCCACATATTCACCATATCAATACACCACTATGGATTCACTCCCGTCTCCCTACGAGAACGCCATCCATAGCACTCACGCTTATCTTGCGTATTTTAGAGTATCCACTTTCACTTGTCTATGAACTATGCAAGGGGTCCAAGTTTCCATATCCGAGGAATCCGGCTATTCGAATAGATAATGATAACCCTCCAGGGGTGTACTTCTTCACACACGCTCCCGCCACTTACCGCCCTGTACACGTCATGTACCTCGGCAACCTTCAAGCGGAAGCCGGGCGAGGGAGTCGGCCACGACCTGACTAACCGAACAAGTCTCTAGTCCAGGTTTATCGCCTATTCGGGTTCCATCCGCAAGGAGATCCGGCCGGGGTGTCGCTTACGGCCCCAAACGATGTGTGCAGGGTTCCCAAGCCCACCAACCGGGTGCCACTTGGTACACCGGGCCACTGTGCCTAGTCTGTCCCAAGCCCACCTGCACCAGGTGCCACTTGGTAGACTACTAACACTACCTACAAACACCAGAAACTAGTTGCAACTCCTGGACAGAGATCAAGTTGATTAATAAGTCGAGAGAGCTTGGAGCGCCCGAAGCCCAATGTGTGGTAGTAACTGATCATGGATCACAAACACAGAACTCAGTTCCTGAGGACGGCTGCAATGAGACAACCCACCATGTACTCCTACATGGCCTCTCACCGCTACCTTTACCAAAACGTGTTCACACACTTAGCTCACACACAGTAGGACATGTTCACACACCTCTGATTCATCCCCGATGAATCAGACCTGACTCAACTCTAAGCAGTAGCAGGCATGACAAACAAGCAAGAATGAGTAGGCACAACAGGGCTCAAACAACTCCTACTCATGCTAGTGGGTTTCATCTATTTACTGTGGCAATGACAGGTCATGCAAAGGATGAAGGGGTTCAGCTACCGCAGCAAGTAACAAATATGTCGTTGTTGTCCTAATGCAGTAAAAGAGAGCAGGAGCGAGAGAGTGGGATTTTATCGGAATGAACAAGGGGGTTTTGCTTGCCTGGCACTTCTGAAGATAGCATTGAGTCTTCATCAGTGTCAACGATCACATCATCGGTACAACGTCTACCGAGGGGGAACAACACTGGCAAATACAAAAGAAACACAATCAATGCAATGCACAATATGATGAATGCTATGACATGGCAATATGAATGTGTTTTGGGCTAATGCACCTAGCTATGATTTAAATGAAGTTGGTTTGAATACATGATTCAAATTCCAACTCCATATATGATTATTTAAATGCCCTTTATTTGTTTTGTCCAAAACAGAGGACAAACATTGTTCAAACATGCATGAAAATGGTACAGATGGATTCCTTGAATTTTTCTGATAATTTTTCATATATAAATTATTTAATTTGGAGTTACGGTTGAATTTCTATGAATTTTAGAAGTTTATACAATTTTCTGGAATTCCTGATTATTTATAAAATAAACTAAATTCCAGAAAAGGAATATTGCGTCAGCATGGCGTAAGGCTGAGGTCAGCAGGTCAACTGGGTCGCCCAGAGTCAAACCTGACGTGTGGGGGCCACACGTCAGTGACACAGGGCTGGTTAGTGTCAATGACAGGTGGGGCCGGGTCAAAGGCCACGTCAGCGCGGTCAAAGCTGACGCGTGGGGCCACTGCAATTAGTTTAAACCTAATCTATTTTAGTTAGCCGGTTAGTTAGGCGGTGGGGCCCGGCTGTCAGTGGCTCTGGGGGGGGTTAGCTCGCCGTAATTAACACTAACCACGCGGCCACGTCGGACACACCGGCAGTTAGCCGCCGGCGACCAAGCAGAGCGGTGGAGACGCTCGGGTTTGCATCTCCAGCGACCAAAGGGGCGGATGAGGGCGTCTACGTGGAGCTGGGACTCGCCCGCATCCATCCGTGCAAATGGCAGGGGCTGAGGTGGCCTGAGCTCGCCGGAGGCAAGCTCGCGGCGGTGGCCGGAGTTCGGCTATTGACGGAAACCATGCCACAGAGCACGGGAGGAGCAGCAGTTGGGTGATTTGAGCTCCTTCGGATGCACTGAACGCGTTGGCGGGCTCATAAGCAAGCGGCGACGGCTGTGGCCACGACGGCGCCATGGCCGGCGGCGAGGGATTCTCGAGCAAGGTGGTGGGGCTAGCTAGAGTGCGCAAACAGAAAAAGGATGAGAAGCGTGAGATGCGGTAGCTCACAGGGAGGCCGGAGAGTGGTTCAGTGGGCTCGGGGACGCGTCGGAGACGGCGAATCGGCGCGCGGCATTCGGCGGCCATGCGTGAAGAAGACGGCTCGATGACGGCGATGCAGGGCGTCCGAGGTCGCTTGACTCGGCGGAGAGGATGAGAGCGATGTGGCGGAGCTCTCGAGCACGCTGGATGGGCGAGGGAGGGCTGGTGGCCGTGGCAACACCAAGCGGCAGCGACGGCATGCTCGGTCATGGGGGGGGGGGAAGTAGAGGAGCGAGGGGGAGGGAGGTCCAGAGAGCGAGGGAGAAGTGAGAGGGGGGTCGGGGAGGCGCGTGGCGTCACCGGGGCGTCGAGGAGGAGCCAGGCAGGCTGGGAGGGAGGAGGTGGCCGGGGCGCGTGGCCGCGCGCGCCACCGAGCAGCTTCGGGGCGAGGGGGAGGAAGACGACAGGGGGAGAAGCGGCGGTGGGCTGGGCCGCTGGAGGAGCTGGGCCAGGTAAGTGGGCGCCAGGTAAGTCCTTCTGCTCCTTTTTTAAATTTTCTGTTCTGTTTTATTTTTATTTAATTCTTTTGCCACTCTTTTGAATTTAAAATAATTCAAACAATGCCAAAAACTCCTCTGAATATTTTTATTTGGCTAGATGGACTTTTCCAAAAGCTCATAAAATATTTCAGGGGTATTTGAAATTATATTCTAGTTATATGAATATAATTCAAATTCAAATAGCTAATGATTTAAATTCAAAGTCCCAAAAATAAATCCTTAAAAATGTTCAATATTTTGGTTGGGACCAGAACCCTTGCCAAAAATTATCAAACATTTAAGAAGAGCATTTTGGAACAATGAATGAGATTTTTAGGGTTTTTTGCCCTTCTTTTATTTAGGGTTTTGAGGCTTCCAATTTCCCTCAGTTCAAGTTTCAAAAATTTAAACATGATGCACAGATGGAAGCAAGCATAGGTCAGGCCAGAACTAGGGATGTGACAACTCACCCCCACTAAACAAGAATCTCGACCCGAGATTCAAGTGTAGGGTAAGACGATGGGGAACGCAACCTAACACAATCTTCACGATCCAGGTTGCACTTCATAGGAACGTTGATTCGATCACCATCATTGTCTTGATGTCTTGCTCTGAGAACTCTACCTAATCATGACAAGAAGAGGAAAGGAAAACTCCAGAAGGATCGATCTTCTCGAAGACCGAACAACTCAGGATCAACTCATGGGATGAGACATTGTCACCTCTCTCGAGCTGAGACACGAAGCATACATCTGAGGAAATGGAGTGAGACAGATGACGAGGGCTCGCTAGGTAGACAACAATTCCAGACTTAAGAGTGTGGTAAACGATTGTCAACGTAGCGAGGAGTTGAGTTGCCATGATACCACAACGAGGCACCTTAGGGATGGTGACTCGTAGATATATCCCCTTTAAGTGGCAAAAAGAATTACCTTTGATTCAGAGATCATTGAAACTCTTTAAACCAGCCTAAGGCAATTCTCGAGCGATCGTTTGGAGGGGGTCGGTAGAATGGCATACTCGGACTTGGATGATGTGGATTACCTTGTTGAAGACAACGTAATGGATGAATTTGCTCATCACCGGAAATGGAAGAGACCCGTGGTAGAATGGCACATTGGCGGTGCAAGCTGGGAACAAAATGCAAATGTTGGGAATGATTCTGGTAACTCGGGAAGAACCCAACAATAGAGAGTGAATTCACTGTTTGAAAAGGTCATAGCATTGCCAAGGAAACTGAGAGCAAACCCAGTTAGTGCTGATGATAACACCTAGCGCTTGTGCCTGCTCTCAAGAACTTGAGCATTTCCACAATCATCAAGGTTTTACCAACATCCGTGTCAAGGATCCTGGCAACACAACGTACTACCATGATGGCTAATGATGGATGATTCAGATGCAGAGGAAGATAACACCTTCTCAGATTTCACCTTAGCGAGGCCAAGGAAACAAAATCTGGATGATCGACCGAGAGACATTTAGCACTCCGCTTCTAATGTTCTCCTTGATGTGCTAGTGTAACCCATTCATAGAAATGGTCTGGTATCTAGAACATCAAGTAAAAGGTCGGACTTCGGGAACACAAAAATCCATAGGGGCAACTAGGGGGTAAATCCTACGAAATCCCTATGGGGAGGTGGCCAACTTCTCCAGTCAAGATACTACAATATTAGGTCTCCCGGCGGGGTGTGTTGGCCACGACATCCACTTTACCGGTTTCCGAGAGACCGATATTACAGTTCTTGGGAAATGTTCCAACCATCATATCTGCCTGAGATTCAGATCTGGTTGGTGTCAGGATATTCCAGACTCATCGAGTCTAGGAAGAAAAAGAAAGTTTGCAACACAATTCGACGAGATGACGTTGCGAGATTCTCGGGAAATGAACTACGATAGCAAGCTCCAAAACATGAGCTGGTTCTGCTACACACGTGTGAACACGCTGTCACAGACAAACATGAACACATGGTAGTCTTATAATAAAACACTACCGAGTTCCGGGAGAAAACCATCATCGAGGATATCGAAGTCCTTGCATAAGGTATACTCTTAAGAAGGAACTTCTTCTCCTTGAACAAATCAATCAGTGGCCTGGTGTCCTCGGGACACATATAGAATGGAGGTAGCTAATCTCACAATCCAATGTATACTTCACACATGCATGACTGACTTGGGATGATGCCAAGGAAGAAAAAACAATCTTTCTCGGATACACGGCGGCAACTTACACCAAGTGCACGTGAATTAGAGAAAGTCACATCTTTCATCCGGACATATGCTCCATGAGCGGGTCATGAAGATAATGCTTAGAAAAGTTTCCAATACCAGCTGGATGTTCAACACAATTATGGAGAGGTTAAATATGTTGCTGATGGCTTAACAACAATTCATCGGGATGACCATATAAATGGAATTCCATAATTATGTGAACAAGGACATAGCATTGGTCAGACCCAAAAGATGTAATGGTGTAAGCTCGAGGGATAACCATGAGTAAGACAACATTACGAACATCGTTGGTTCTGATTTGATTTGACGATAGCCCATACTCAAATCAAAGTTTTTATAAGATAATAGGTCCAACAACTGATCACAGGGACCAACCGATGAAGATATCATCTTTCTTCAACACACACACACACACACGGAAAGATATCCCTTAACATGAACTAAGTTAGACAAGCTTTTATCTTCCAACTCTCCAAGTTGTTGTCTAGCTTAACCCACTAGCTCAGGGATATCTAACACCGATTCTTGGAGAGAGGGTGGTTCTCAAGAAACCAACTTGATCACGAGCTCAACATAACAGTCAGGGGACAACCTGGTAATACTTCCGAGAAGATATTCAGAAAATCACGAACCACCGATATGTTACTAAGCTTGAGAACAACCTTGCTTTTTAGGGCAAGACGATATGATCAAATGAGCGAGGACTTGACAAAATCCTAACTCATCAATCGAAATGTGCACCAGGAAGATGGACAAGGTAGCACGATCAATCTTAGAATGATGGTTCAAGAACCAACACGTTAAGAATGAGGTTATTGTCCATTTAACTACCAAGCAACAGAGTTGCTAGCAGTATTGATTTCACACACCACGATTCACTTGTCGGCATTCCGGTTAGAATAACACAGGAACCGAGGAATGAACAATGATGGCAAGAAGTATCACTGTACCAAGAGTTCATAAGAGGTGGTGCAATTCTCATGATAATCCTGACATGAAGAGGGTAACACTTCAAGGTAGAACGGAACAAAAGTTGGATTGGCATTTTGGTCTGCGGAGTATGACTACTTTGACCCAATCCTAGATATGGATGAGGTACTGGAGTTCATTTCTCCTAGTCATTCCGGAATAGAATGGCTTGATGGACCACAAGAGTAATAGGTATCGATGAACGAATGCACGCATACTCTTGACTATCAATTGATAGACGAGGGCCAGAAAACAACTAAAGAGGGACAACTCAAAGGAACATATGATTTTCCGAGTTGTGGATGCATGGACTAGCATGTCGAATGAATTCAACATATTTCTTCCGGATAACCCATGCAGAAAGGGTAGAACTGGCAGAGCCACAATATATAATGGAGAACTCATAGAGGGCCTGTTGTGATCTTTTGATCCAACAACTTCTGCCATAATGGTTCATGGTATTTGGAAGAACGATATACCACAGACCTCGAGGACTATCGCAAAGGTTACTAATATCCTAAAGGAACTATCAAATCAACATGATGTAAGTAGGGTGAATCTCGGGTTCAAGAACCCAGGAATAGAATACCTACTAACTAAATGGCATCACAGGATGCTTTCGATAATGACGGCCAGAATCATCACACTGGAAACACAGATCATGGCTAAATTACTAGATGATCCCCTGAGACACCTAGGGTCATAATAATATCTCCAACATATATGTCAAGGTAACAGAGTACCTCAACTCACTGATTAGTGTGGTTAATCTGGCCCAAAGGAACATCGAAACGGGAGTAAGGAATTTGCAAATGCATCAGACTGTTTAGAGACCTGAGATGACTCGGATAGCATAACGGCTGTAAATGCTCAAAAAGATTTGAGACATTCACAAGAATGGTGGCATAACCACTCAGAAGCACAATATCAAGGTTTCGAGATCATCAGAGACATACCGAAGTAGTAGGAACTGGACTGAGGCTTGAATCCAACAATCTTATAAGTCTACGGATTAGTAACACGTGATCCTGATAGAAAGAAGAGATAGCCTAGTTCCTTAACCCCGTAGGAAAGATAAGATGACTCAGATCAGAAGGGCATAAGGTATAAGGAGTAAAAAGAGCCTTACGTTCCATCCCACAATCAATTCCCTTATATAACTAAAGCATTTCTAGACTCAACTTCGACCAGTTTGGCTTGGTAAACCTACAGGCAGTCAAGCTCTGATACCAACGCTGTCAGGACCCCGACTCAATGCCACATCGATCTAGCATGTAACACATCATATCACTTTGCGGCCTCACGCACGGTATTCCCACGGGTGCCACCTTACCTTGGCCCGGGACCGTTTGCGCCTTTTGGCTCACGTATATGATAGTGTCGCTAGCATCCATATGACAAAGAACCCGGGCTGACATGGCTAGTCGTGAACCCAAAGTGGCACTAACTTACAAGGACAGGCATCCATGACCCAGAATCGAACGTGTCGGTCATCAGCGAGTGAATCCAGGCTGTAGCACTGGGCTAGCAGGACTCCGGTGAACCGGGCTGTAGCGGGCTAACAGGACTCCGGTATTCATCGCGTGACATTTCCCCGAAGGGACAGACACAGGAACGAAGAAGGACACATGCCGGCCAGCCTAAGTGTTCCGGAGCAGTAGCAAGCTACCATGGCTCGGTGGAAACACTAGGAGACATTTCCCGGTAAGAGAGGCTACTAAAGATAAACAACTAGATAGTCAGATCCCACACATACCAAGCATTTCAATAACATACACACAATATGCTCGATATGTGCAATACAACATGGCATCACAAAATGACTCTACGACTCAAGTAGTTTATTCAATAGGCTCCGAGGAGCGAGATATTACAAACATGGGTCTCATGACCCAACAATCAGAGCATACCAGTCAAAGCACAAGCGGAAGCTTAACATGTCTGAGTACAGACAACTATAAATGAAAAAGGCTGAGAAGCCTGACTATCTACCCAGATCCTGCCGAGGGCACAAGATCGTAGCTGAGGTAACAAGCTAAACGTCGAAGTCCACGCGGAACTACTAGCGAGACTGAAGTCTCTCTGCAAAAACATAAATTAAGCAACGTGAGTACAAATGTACCCAGCAAGACTTACATCAGATCTAACTACATATGCATCATTATCAACAAAGGGGGTGGTGGGGTTTAACTGCAGCAAGCCAGCTTTGACTCGGTGGCTATCCTGAACTACGACTGCAAGTAACTCTTTGAGGTGGCGCACACGAGTCCACATATTCACCATATCAATACACCACTATGGATCCACTCCCGTCTCCCTACGAGAACGCCATCCATAGCACTCACGCTTATCTTGCGTATTTTAGAGTATCCACTTTCACTTGTCTATGAACTATGCAAGGGGTCCAAGTTTCCATATCCGAGGAATCCGGCTATTCGAATAGATAATGATAACCCTGCAGGGGTGTACTTCTTCACACACGCTCTCGCCACTTACCGCCCTGTACACGTCATGTACCTCGGCAACCTTCAAGCGGAAGCCGGGCGAGGGAGTCGGCCACGACCTGACTAACCGAACAAGTCTCTAGTCCAGGTTTATCGCCTATTCGGGTTCCATCCGCAAGGAGATCCGGCCGGGGTGTCGCTTACGGCCCCAAACGATGTGTGCAGGGTTCCCAAGCCCACCAACCGGGTGCCACTTGGTACACCGGGCCACTGTGCCTAGTCTGTCCCAAGCCCACCTGTACCGGGTGCCACTTGGTAGACTACTAACACTACCTACAAACACCAGAAACTAGTTGCAACTCCTGGACAGAGATCATGTTGATTAATAAGTCGAGAGAGTCGAGTTACCGGAACCCAATGTGTGGTAGTAACTGGTCATGGATCACAAACACAGAACTCAGTTCCTGAGGACGGCTGCAATGAGACAACCCACCATGTACTCCTACATGGCCTCTCACCGCTACCTTTACCAAATCGTGTTCACACACTTAGCTCACACACAGTAGGACATGTTCACACACCTCTGATTCATCCCTGATGAATCAGACCTGACTCAACTCTAAGCAGTAGCAGGCATGACAAACAAGCAAGAATGAGTAGGCACAACAGGGCTCAAACAACTCCTACTCATGCTAGTGGGTTTCATCTATTTAATGTGGCAATGACAGGTCATGCAAAGGATGAAGGGGTTCAGCTACCGCAGCAAGTAACAAATATGTCGTTGTTGTCCTAATGCAGTAAAAGAGAGCAGGAGCGAGAGAGTGGGATTTTATCGGAATGAACAAGGGGGTTTTTCTTGCCTGGCACTTCTGAAGATAGCATTGAGTCTTCATCAGTGTCAACGATCACATCATCGGTACAACGTCTACCGAGGGGGAACAACACCGGCAAATACAAAAGAAACACAATCAATGCAATGCACAATATGATGCATGCTATGACATGGCAATATGAATGTGTTTTGGGCTAATGCACCTAGCTATGATTTAAATGAAGTTGGTTTGAATACATGATTCAAATTCCAACTCCATATATGATTATTTAAATGCCCTTTATTTGTTTTGTCCAAAACAGAGGACAAACATTGTTCAAACATGCATGAAAATGGTACAGATGGATTCCTTGAATTTTTCTGATAATTTTTCATATATAAATTATTTAATTTGGAGTTACGGTTGTATTTCTATGAATTTTAGAAGTTTATACAATTTTCTGGAATTCCTGATTATTTGTAAAATAAACTAAATTCCAGAAAAGGAATATTGCGTCAGCATGGCGTAAGGCTGAGGTCAGCAGGTCAACTGGGTCGCCCAGAGTCAAACCTGACGTGTGGGGGCCACACGTCAGTGAGACATGGCTGGTTAGTGTCAATGACAGGTGGGGCCGGGTCAAAGGCCACGTCAGCGCGGTCAAAGCTGACGCGTGGGGCCACTGCAATTAGATTAAACCTAATCTATTTTAGTTAGCCGGTTAGTTAGGCGGTGGGGCCCGGCTGTCAGTGGCTCTGGGGGGGTTAGCTGGTCGTAATTAACACTAACCACGCGGCCACGTCGGACACACCGGCAGTTAGCCGCCGGCGACCAAGCAGAGCGGCGGAGACGCTCGGGTTTGCATCTCCGGCGACCAAAGGGGCGGATGAGGGCGTCTACGTGGAGCTGGGACTCGCCCGCATCCATCTGTGCAAATGGCAGGGGCTGAGGTGGCCCGAGCTCGCCGGAGGCAAGCTCGCGGCGGTGGCCGAAGTTCGGCTATCGACAGAAACCATGCCACAGAGCACGGGAGGAGCAGCAGTTGGGTGATTTGAGCTCCTTCGGATGCACTGAACGCGTTGGCGGGCTCATAAGCAAGCGGCGACGGCTGTGGCCGCGACGGCGCCATGGCCGGCGGCGAGGGATTCTCGGGCAAGGTGGTGGGGCTAGCTAGAGTGCGCAAACAGAAAAAGGATGAGAAGGGTGAGATGCGGTAGCTCACAGGGAGGCCGGAGAGCGGTTCAGCGGGCTCGGGGACGCGTCGGAGACGGCGAATCGGCGCGCGGCATCCGGCGGCCGTGCGTGAAGAAAACGGCTCAATGACGGCGATGCAAGGCGTCCGAGGTCGCTTGACTCGGCGGAGAGGATGAGGGCGATGTGGCGGAGCTCTCGAGCACGCTGGATGGGCGAGGGAGGGCTGGTGGCCGTGGCAACACCAAGCGGCGGCGACGGCATGCTCGGTCATGGGGGGGGGAAGCAGAGGAGCGAGGGGGAGGGAGGTCCAGAGAGCGAGGGTGAAGTGAGAGGGGGGTCGGGGAGGCGCGTGGCGTCACCGGGGCGTCGAGGAGGAGCCAGGCAGGCTGGGAGGGAGGAGGTGGCCGGGGCGCGTGGCCGCGCGCGCCACCGAGCAGCTTCGGGGCGAGGGTGAGGAAGACGACAGGGGGAGAAGCGGCGGTGGGCTGGGCCGCTGGAGGAGCTGGGCCAGGTAAGTGGGCGCCAGGTAAGTCCTTCTGCTCCTTTTTTAAATTTTCTGTTCTGTTTTATTTTTATTTAATTCTTTTGCCACTGTTTTGAATTTAAAATAATTCAAACAATGCCAAAAACTCCTCTGAATATTTTTATTTGGCTAGATGGACTTTTCCAAAAGCTCATAAAATATTTCAGGGGTATTTGAAATTATATTCTAGTTATATGAATATAATTCAAATTCAAATAGCTAATGATTTAAATTCAAAGTCCCAAAAATAAATCCTTAAAAATGTTCAATATTTTGGTTGGGACCAGAACCCTTGCCAAAAATTATCAAACATTTAAGAAGAGCATTTTGGAACAATGAATGAGATTTTTAGGGTTTTTTGCCCTTCTTTTATTTAGGGTTTTGAGGCTTCCAATTTCCCTCAGTTCAAGTTTCAAAAATTTAAACATGATGCACAGATGGAAGCAAGCATAGGTCAGGCCAGAACTAGGGATGTGACATGCCGCCTCGGACCCCTGCTCAAATTTGAGCCGGCCCTGCCTTCCGTCCTCCTCTGAACCGGTCCATGGCACCCCCCAAGCCTCCACGAACCTCCCCAACACCCTAGCACCCCTCCTCCGCAGCCAAAGTGAGTGCCACCACCAGGCCCGCCGCCGCCATCCGCTGGACCTGAAGCCCTGCTCAACTCCGAGCATCGGCGCGTGAGTGCAGCACATGGACAGGTGCGCCTCGTCAAGCTGAGTCCGCCGGTGTGCCGGTTTCCGCCGGAGATGGCCCATGCTGCCCGGGAGAGCGCCGGTGCCCACTCAGCCTCCCCTCCCCTGCCTCTGCTCTATTTGAGTGGGAGGAAGGCGATGGCCTGAGCGCTGGGCCGCGTCAGCGACCCAGCGGCTGGGGCCCGCCGTTTAAGTGGAGACAGGCCAGGAGAAATACGCCTCCGACGTCACCCCTCCTCTGCCGCGTAGCCGAGCCGCTGGGACGGCCCGCGGTCTATCTGTCGCCATGTGCGCAGGATAACGTTAAAGCCTTATTCCCTTTTTCTTTTTCCAATCAAATTCAAAAATCTATAAATAATTCAAATTAACTCCAAATTTGATGATTCAAATTTCTAGTAGTTTCTAAAATCATGCCCTACCACATGGTGCTACTATCACATTTTTACAGAAGCATTTCCTTCACAAATATTTATCAAATCCTATTCTTCCTATTTTTGTGACGAACTTTAGAAAATCACTCAGAGCTCAAAATTGATCCAAATGCCATGATTCAAATTCCTAGATGCTTCTAAGTTCATAACTTAGTTTATGAACATTTTTCTTAATACTTTCTATACCCCACAAAATAATGAGCCATTTCTTCATATTTGTCAACTTTGCCAATTCATAGGAAAATCATTTGAACTCCAAATCCAGTAAAATCAACTCCGAGAGGCTTCTAAAATCATGCTTTGTTAAGTGGGTGCCTTTGCTCATTTTTCAATATAATGTTTCTGTGCACTTCTTGCAAATCCATAAACCCCTTGATTCCATCATATCGAAATGTTTAGAAATATCCATTGATCCACTTCAAATGAAATCACCTTGGTCATTCCTCATATGACCAGAGGTATCCTAGAAAAGTCCAACTCACATTTCTAGAGCACTTTTATTTATTTTTTTGCCTTGTTGTGTTGCTTATTATGGTTGTTTTCGACGATAGTTGACGAAGTAGACGAAATGCTCGGAGTTGGACCAGAGATATTTGAAGACCTCGAAGACTTTGTTAAAACAGGCAAGCGGCCCTTTGACCATGTTTGAGAAACCCTTTTTATGCATGTCATATATCACCATATTGTTGTTGCAACGGAATCATGAGAAGGTGGTAACCACCTTGATGGTTTGCCACCGTTACTTCCTCACTGACACTTGCATTGTGCATGACCCTACCTTCTTATGAGGGTTATGCCGGTGGGAGTAGATAGGATGCTAAAGTAGATGCTACGCAAAAAGGGACGGGTATATGCATGGTGAAGGAGACAAAGTATTTTCAGAAGACTTTTCGAAAACCCCGTCGGGTACCACTTATGCCCGAGGGAGATGATGAGATGGGTAACCACTTGATGACGAAGTGGTGTACGAGGCAAGTGTGTGTGTTGTTTTTGAAAACGGACTAGATTTAGGATTTGCCGACTGTCCCAACCATACATGTGCAACCACTCTACCCTTGTATGGGAAAGGGCATTATTGATTACCTAGCTGATACTAGCTTGGAGCCTGCATTACTAGTGATGGGGGAGAGTTGGTGCTCTCTCTCGGGACGGGGTCGTGCCAGGTAGGGCGGCCATGACAGTTTTTACAGGGCACCGGATACACCGTTGCGTCCCCTCTCGGATGTTACGATCTCGAGTGAGTCTCGTATGATGTACATCGTGAGGATGCGGAACAACGAGTGGACTTCTTGTTAGTGTCGTCTAGGGAAAGATAGTGATTGGGTGCTTACCCCGGGTACTTGAGGTACCGCAGGTCGTGGACGACATGGAAGTTCCTCGGATCTTGTGGGTAAAGTGTGCAACCTCTATAGAGTGTAAAACTATTCGAATAGCGTGTCCACGGTCAAGGACAGTTGGGCGGTGCTGCTTAAACTACGTCCAGGCTTTTACAAACCGTGTGTGTGTGTTGATAAAACTACTTGGGTCAAGTCAAGGGACTTGACATGATTGAGTTGGGTTGATGCCCACTCTATTCATGTTGATATCTGTAACCTGTCCTCATGGTTACTTGAATTCTCCTGATGCATGTCTTACAAGTTGTTGAACATGTCATTGCACTCAAAATTAGCTCTCTGCAAAAATTTACCTATATCATGCATTGTTGTATCTTGAACCAAAACATGGGTTGCTTGCTAGTACATTCAAAGTACTCATTGGCTTGCCACTGCTTATTTTATTGGCCAGGCATGAAAGAACAGGATATAATGAAGAGTACCTTGGTGATGAACATGTGAGCTAGGACGCTTCCCAGTCAGAATGCCTGTAGGGTTAAGGCAGATGGTGTCGGGGGTTGGGTGCGACATATGCCAAAGGATGGCTTATCATGGTGGGGGCGAGTAGAACATCGCCAGTGCCTGGAAACGGGATGAGGCGAAGACATGCACACCGGCAGATCTTACCCAGCTTCAGGGCTCTCCGAGGAGATAACACCCCTACTGCTGCTCTGCAGGGTCTCCGCATGATCACTAAGGCAAAGTGAATACAAGGGTGCTCCTAGAGCTGTTTCTGGAAGAAGGAGAAGGCAAGGCTTGCTCTCTCCCTCCTTCGTGTTCTGTCTAATGCTACTAGATGCCAACCCTTTGCATGGGTGCCCTGCGGGTCCCAGCCGTCTGTCTCTCAGGCGCCGTCTTCTCCGCCGACTACTGGGGCCCGCCGACTGGTGGGTCCTGCCAACGGGCCTGGTACGAGGGCGTCAGCCCGCGTCCGCTGCGGGCGGGTCTTGCTGGCGGCGGATTACTGTGGCTGTGCTTCTAGTGAGGCGGGCTTGGTCATGGGGTTATGGCAACAGTGCCACCGCCTGCGGGCGATCACTGTGGCCATTCCCCGGTCGCATCTGGTTAATGGCGCGTGGGGCCCGTAGGAGGGGCCGGCCGGCTTCGGGGGGCCGACTCCCAACGGGTCCGACTCTCGGCGCGCCCGCCGTCTTCAACACTCTCGCTGACTGGTAGGCCCCGCCGCCTCTGGGCCGTACAGACAAGGCGCCGTGGGTACATGGCCCCACCCCAGGGGCTAATGTCTGGGCTGGCATGGCAACAGTGCTGCGTCGGGCGGAGATCTCCATGAGTACGGCGCACTATGGCCATGCTCGTCTTTAATTACCGGGTGGTTGGGAGTCGCGGGCCGACTCCCCATAGTCGGCTTCTTTGGAGTCGCCTCTGGGACTCGGCCGATACGAGAGTCGCCTCAGGGACTCGGCTCGTTTCAAAGTCGCCTTCTGGGACTCGGCTCATCCTGGAATCGCCTTCTGGGACTCGGCTTATCCTGGAGTCGCCTTCTGGGACTCGGCTTATCTTGGAGTCGCCGTAGGTATTTGAGGGGCGCAGTCTACCCCGATGTCTTGAAAGGTTCTGGGACTCGGGTTAGCCTACCCGTGACCCATTACTCCGACAGTAGTCCCTGAAGCTGGTGAGGCTCCGAGGTTGATACGTCATGCGCCTCAGCAGTTTTATTCCTTAGATGGGGGAAAGCGAACTTTGATGGCCGCCTTTCTCCAAGACGATTGGCTGGAGTCGGATTCTACGAGTGCCATCATGCTCAAACCGACTGGCTGGAGTCGGATTCATCGAGGGACGCCTTGCCCCTTGGGGAGTTTCGTATGTCGCGGCGGGAACTAGGCGGCGTGCCTGATACGCTTCCTGCGGTCGCCCGCCTCGGCCCCGTCGCGCGGCACCATGTGGCAAGGGCAGTCTGCCTGCCCACGCGCGCGGCAGGACTGGCCGTCAGGCGGGGCCCGCCACTACCGCACCTCGGCGCGTGAACGGATCCATTGCGGCCGTGCGGGCGGTTGGGTTTCCCACGTCATTACTGCGTGCAGTAACTTCGTGGGTAAATCGTGGGGGGCGTGGGGTCCTGCGTGCAGTTAATCCCACGCCGCCCCTCGGCTTCTCAGCCCGCAGGCCTATAAGTAGGTGGGGGAGGCTGGACAGGGGACACACGCGCCCATTCTTCCCTGCTCCCCCGCCTCTTCCTGCTTCTTCTTCCTCCAGCCATCGCCGCACCACGCCGCACCGCTCCGTAGCGCTGAGCTCTTCCTCCGCCGCCGCGGCTCCTGCCGTGCGTTCCGACGTTTGGGACGGCTCCGAAGTGGATGACGACGCCATCGAGCACCTTCGCAAGACGCGCCGGCTCCCCGGCGCGAACTTGGTGCGAGCCCGCGCCCCGCTGGCGGGGGAAATAAGGCCGGCGCCGCAGGAGGGCGAGTGGGTTATATTCCGCTCGCACCTTATGCGTGGCCTGGGCCTGCCGGCGAGCGGCTTCCTCCGCTCCTTCTTGGAGTTCAACGGACTCTAGCCGCACCACCTCACCCCCAAGACGGTGGTGCTGCTGGCCGCCTTCGCCACCCTGTGCGAGGGTTTCCTCGGTGTTCTACCCACTATCAAGCTGTGGGGAGAGCTCTTTCAATCCAAGCTCGGCACGCACGTCGCCGGCGTGCCGGCTCAATGCGGCGCCTTCATCGCAATGCGCAGGTCGACCGCCGACAATCCATTCCCCTCCATCGCGCTAATGAAGTCGGTGAAGATGTGGCAGCGCTCGTACTTTTACGTGAAGAACGTTGCCCAGGAGGGCGACTGGGTCAACCTGCCGCCCTATGAGGCTGGCGCGCCGGCTGGGAGGCTTCCCAGTTGGTCCCACTGGGCCCAGACGCTGACTCCTGTCGGCGGCGCCGCCATTGCGCGACTTCGGGTGCTGGCGCAGTCGGAAGGCATGGTCGGGGCCGACTTGCTGGCCGCCTTCATGGCGCGCCGAGTCCTCCCTCTCCAAGGCCGACCTCATCTGATTAGTCAGATGAGCAGCCGCCGAGACCCGAGTCGGATGTGCACCTGGGACATGCCCCACGCGGAGGTGGCGAAGATGGTGAATCACATCGTGAACAACGAGCTCGCAGAAGATTGGCAGTTCGGCAAAGGGCCGTACTCGCGTGCCAACCCCCCTCCTGCGGTAAGTCGTATATTTTTGCTTTCTGTTTTTCTTTGTAGCCGAATCCGACTTCCGATCTTCTTGGCTTTCTTTGAGTCAGAACCCTCTCATCCCGCCCGCAGCTGGCGCCACTAGACAGCCCCATGACTACGCTCCAGATCGAGCGGAGAGCGATGTCGAGGACCCCGACTTGGGGGCTGCGGCGATGGAGGTCGACGCCGAAGGCGGAGGAGGGGGAGCGGAAGGCGGCCTCCGGCCCTTGGCGACCTTCGCTGACTGGCCAGAAGACGATGCCGAAGGGGAAGTCGTCCTGTGCCGCCAACCCAAAGCCGACCATCCGGGCGCGAGTTCTTCCGCCGGCTTGACCGGTCAAGTCGGCGCGAAGAAGCGCCGGGCCGCGCCGAGTTCGCTCGGCGGTCGGCCCAAGAAGTTCAAGGGGGCGGCCGCCGCGACCAAGCGGGAGGAGGCGGTCGCGAAGGCCAACCGCTTCCGCAAGGAAGTGAAGAAGCCGCCGCTAGTCTCTGCGTAAGCCTTCGCCACCTTTGTCTTGTTTTCTTTGACGAATTCTTTCCGAGTCTTTTTTCATTCTGTTTTCTGCTTCAGGGCCCCTCTTTCTCTTGAGAGGGTCGCCGTCCCCTCTGTCCGGGGGTCGGCCGAGACGTCCGCCAACACCCGGCGGATTGACCCTGCCGCCGACCTCCGGGAGGTGACGGAGCGCAACGCGCGGGAGAAGCGCGACGAGGAAGAGGCCGACCGCCAGGAGAAGGCGGAGGCCGAGAAGGCGGCGGCCTCCGCCCAGAAGAGGCTGGAGGAGGCCGAAGTCGCCACCGCGACCAAACAGCGGGCCGAGGAGGCCGCGCGCCGCCAGTCGGCGTTGCTTGTCGTCCCGCTGAGCTCCGCGCCGCCACCCCTGGAGTTCACGGGGCAGACTGGAGAAGTCGGCGGGGAGCACCCCATCGTAGAGAGGGACAAAGGCGAGGCCTCTGCATCGGGCATGGCCTCGCCGCCACCGCTGCCTCCGCCGCAGGGCAAGCAGCCGACGGGCCCGCCAGTGCCGCCAGCTGAGGACGAGGCGGTGGCAAGGTTGCTTCTTCAAGTCGCCTCGCCGGCACATCGCCGTCTTGCGAAGGCAGTCTCGGCGCCGCTCCCCTTGGAAGCCGGCGCCCGCCAGCTCGGCCATTCCAGACGCCGAGGCATCAAGTGCTGCGCCTACTGGATGGGTGCGAGGAGGCGGCGAAGGTCCGCTGAACCGGGCGCTCCTGGATGTGCAGGCGAAGCTGCGAGCTGAAGGAGAAGCCATCCAGGGCTGCATCAGGGCGCATCTGGCGTCGCAGGCGTCTATCCGGGTACGTTTTTCTTATTGACTTTGCCTTTTCTCATTCTTCTCTATGGGGGCGCGCCAGCGCACCCACTGGGTGTAGTCCCCGAGTTTCGGGCCGGCTGCTACGCAGGCGGCCCGGAACTCAATCTGGCGAGTTCCTTATTTTTGTTTTGTCTGATTTTTATTGCAGGACTACCACAACCTCCGCGTCACCACCTACAACCGCAACATTGAGTGGCTGGAGAAGCGGACTGCGGACTTGTCGGAGAGCCAGAGTAAGTTCTTCTTCTTTTCCGCTGGGGCGCGCTGGCGCACCCGCGGGCTGTAGTCCCCGAGATTCGGGCCGACTGCTGAGCAGTCGGGCCGGATCTTCCCGGTGATCTTTGCTGCTGATGACTTAACGTCTTTCTCTTTGTTTCTCAGAGGCCAATGCCGCTCTTCAGGAACAGCTGGGCGAAGTCAGCACGGCCCTTCGCGCCAAGGAGGAGGAGTGCGGCAAGCTCGCCAAAAAGCGCGACTTGCTGGTCGAGCAGTTGGCGGAGCAGAAGGAGCTGCTGAAGGCGGCCCAGGACGAGGCGGAGAAGAAAGAGACCGCCCTCCTGGCCGAGTTCGAGATGGAGCGCTCCTCCTGGACCGACAGGGAGCCGATGCTGACTTCCGGCTTCCACGACATCGAGGACATTATCGATGGTGAGTTCCATTTCTTTCTTTCATTAAGTTGCCGACTGCAAGTCAGGCCGACTACTAATTTTCTCTCGGCTTCTTTCTGTTTTGGGGGCAGACTTCTTCCCTGGCCACTCGCAAGCGGTCAATCAAGCCATCGAGGCTGATCGCGAGACGCGGTGGGCGAATGGCGAGGAGATCGCTGCCAACGCCCTGCTGACCGTCGATGAACAGCTACTGAGCATCGAGACCCGTCTGCGGCTGAGTCATCGGTTGCTGCGCCATCTTCAACGTGCCGGGGCCCAGGCGATCTCCGCCCTGTGGCCAGGGATGCCAGCTCTGCGCACCGCCAGTCGAACTGCCGACTGGCTGGAGGTCGCGGCAGGCCGTCTTGAGGCTTGCAAGGGTTCCTCGGCCCGGGCTGGAGCGCACCGGGCCTTGGAATTTGTCAAGGCTTGGTATCCAGGGCTGGACCTGGACCAGCTGGCCGTGTTTCAGTCAGAGGCCCAGGCAGAACTGGCGGCTTTGGAAGGCGCCCTCATCGAGCGCGCAGCGGCGATCGCCGACTACACCGACACCAGCGTCTTCGTTCCCGAGCGGGCCGCGAATGGTGAGGAGGTGCCTCCGGAGTGGTTCGGGATGAACCCCGACTACGGCGAAGACTCGGCGGAGGTGATCAGCTCCAGCACCGAGGAGGAAGAAGAGGCGGGGGACGAGGACAAGACGGAGGCACCAGAAGACGGAGCGGACGACCAACCTCAGCTCGATCGCGCCTCCAGCAACGAGCCGCGTCCGACTAGGCCGGCTGCCGCCGGAGGCGACCAAGCCGAGACTGCCCAGCCGGCCGCCCCAGCGCCTGACACCGCCGTCTCCGCCGACCCGCCAAACCCGTCTGCTGCTCCTTAGGCTGCCGTCTTGTCCTTACTTTATCTTTTTTCATAGTCTTTGAAGAACTTGTTAATTTGCACAATTCCACCCGCAGGGTGTATTTTGAACTCGGCCAGAGGCCTTTGCTTATGTAAATATCTATTTGCCTTCTATCTTTCCTTGCTTATTGCTCTTTTGGCTTTTTCCTTTGCCGCCTTTCCATAGTCGCTGCTTTGCTAGACGGACAGCCGCTCCGCGGACTACCGTAAGTCAAATGCTTGGCTACTTTAGGGAAGGCAAGTACTTCGCCTTTTTAGTGTTTTTTAACAAGTGGGATAGAAGGCGGAGAGCCGACTATTCGAGAGTAGGCTCCGCGGAGAGAGGCTGGGAGCCGGCTTGGGCTATCCATACGCTTTGAGTCCTTAGCCATTTTTTCATGTGCGCGCTCGCTCTTGCTTATACTCTACCTACCAACAGTTGCTCTACGAGCTGCGGCTTTCGACATGAGACGGCTTAAGCGTGGCACAGTACTTGTCTGACTGCAGGAAGCATTTCATAGCGCAAGACGGCGAGTCCCCGGGCCGACTAGTCGAACCCGGTGCCAAGCGGCATAACAAAGAGTAGCATACTCGGAGGCATAATTCTTATCATACATATAGCAAAAAAGGGTAGTCCCCGAGCTCGTCTCGAGGGCCCAAAGTCTCGGTACTTTAACACAAAGGATAGCGTGGTACATACTGCATTAACTGTAAAATCTTCGGAGAAGATTCGTGTTGCATGGCCGTTCTGACTCCTTGTCAGAGTCATCCCTCTTGCGCGCTCGAGGCTTCTGAGCGTCAATTAGGTAGTAGGAGCCGTTGCCCAACACTTTACTGATGATGAAGGGGCCTTCCCAAGGCACCGACAACTTGTGCTGGCCGGGTGTTCACTGAATCAGCCGGAGCACAAGGTTGCCCTCTTGAAACGATCTCGGCTTGACCTTTCGGTTGTAGTATCGGCGCAGACTCTGCTGGTAGATGCCGGATCGGCTGAGTGCCAACAGCCGGCCCTCTTCCAGCAGGTCGACGCCGTCTTGACGTGCTTCTTCAGCTTCCTCTTTGGTGTACATGGTGACTCGTGGAGAGTCGAACTCTATGTCCGTCGGGATGACGGCTTCGGCACCGTAGACGAGGAAGAAAGGCGTGAAGCCGGTTCACTTGTTTGGAGTCGTGCGCAGACTCCAGAGGACGGCTGGTAACTCCTCAACCCAACAGCCGGCCGAACGCTCGAGTGGTTCGACTAGTCGAGGCTTGATGCCGGACAGGATGAGGCCGTTTGCTCGCTCCACCTGGCCGTTTGACTGCGGATGGGCAACGGACGCTAAGTCCAGTTGGATGCCCTGCGTCGCACAAAAATGGGCCAAGGCGCCTTTGGCAAAGTTTGTGCCATTGTCGGTGATGATGTTGTGCGGTATGCCATACCGCACCATGATGTCAGTGATGAAGGTCACTGCAGTCAGGCCGTTCAACTTCTTGATGGGCTTTGCTTCTATCCACTTGGTGAACTTGTCCACCGCGACAAGCAGATGAGTCAGGCCTCCTTGGGCCGTTTTGAATGGTCCCACCATGTCCAGGCCCCAAACTGCGAAGGGCTAGGCGATGGGGATTGTTTTCAGCGCGGAAGCCGGCTGAAGTGGCTTGGAGCGGAACTTCTGGCACCCTTTGCATTTTTGAACTAACTCTTTGGCCTCTTCCAGGGAAGTTGGCCAGAAGAAACCGTGTCAAAAGGCTTTGGCGACGAGTGCTCTTGAAGCTGCATGGTGGCCGCACTCGCCCTGATGAATGTCTCTGAGAATTGCTTGGCCTTCTGAGCCTGACCAGCTCTCTGTTGACTATGGTGTATGCTGCCGCTCGGTGTTGCACTTGCCGAGCCAAGATCTCATCAGTTGGAAGCTCTCTGTTCACTAGGAACTTGAGGATGGGCTGCGCCCAGGAGGGTGCTGCTATTTCTCCAACCGCCACCACAGCGACTTGGACAAGGGCGGCTGGGTTGGGAGGGGGCGGGCTGGTGTCTGCGGCCACTTGCTGGATTGACGGAGTCCCTGGGCCGACTGGCGCAGTCCCCGGGCCGGGTTCTGAAGTCCCCGGGCTGGCTTCGACTGTGCTTTTCTTGGGGCCGTCTGCTGGGGCTCTTGAGTCGGATCCGACTTCTTCGGGAGGAGCCGGCACAAAGATGGAGTCTGATTCTGGTGAAGGCTTGATAGACGGCTTGAGGAGGCGC
The DNA here is from genome assembly GCF_018294505.1 of Triticum aestivum. Classification (NCBI taxonomy): domain Eukaryota; kingdom Viridiplantae; phylum Streptophyta; class Magnoliopsida; order Poales; family Poaceae; genus Triticum; species Triticum aestivum. The sequence goes on from NC_057807.1 coordinate 188,422,486, forward strand.
TGAAGAGCGACGCCGGAAGGTATTTCTTGGCGGGTGGAGCCGACTCGTGCCAACGCGTCTGCTTGATCATTGTCGTTTCTTGGCATGTGAAGGAACTCGCACCCCTCGAAGTATCCGCTGAGTTGCTGCACCAGGAAGCGGTAGCTCGCCATGTTTGCGTCTTTTGCATCCCAGTCGCCAGATGACTGCTGGACCACCAAATCGGATTCGCCATAGCATAGGATCCGGCGAATGCCGAGTTCTTTGGCAAGCCGGAGCCCATGAATGAGCGCCTCGTATTCGGCGACGTTGTTGGAGGCGGCGAAGTGGATCTGCAGCACATACATGAGCTTGTCGCCTTTGGGGGAGGTGAGGACGACGCCGGCTCCCAGGCCGGTGCGCATCTTGGAGCCATCGAAATGCATCCGCCAATGGGTGGAGTCGAGTGCTGGCGGCAGGTACTGGGTCTCGGCCCAGTCAACAAGGAAGTCGGCCAGTGCTTGCGACTTGATGGCGGTGCGGGGCTGGTAGTAGATGGTGTACGGAGCCAGATCTATGGCCCATTTGGCTACTCGGCCGGAGGCGTCTCGGCTTCCAATGATCTCGGCCAGCGGAGCCGTGCAAACCACGGTGATGGGATGCTCTTGAAAGTAAGGCTTCAGCTTCTTGGCGGCAAAATGTACACCGTAGCACATCTTCTGCTAATGGGGGGAGTTCTGCTTGGAGGTCGACAATACCTCGCTCAGGTAATATACCGGTCTCTGGACAGGGAGCGCCTTGCCTTCCTCTTTGCGTTCGACTACGATAACTGTGCTGACTACTCGGCTGGTAGCGGCGATGTATAGGAGCATGGGCTCTTTAGGAGTCGGAGCCGCCAACACAGGGGGAGTAGTCAACATCTTTTTCAGCTGGAGAAATGCTTCATCCGCCTTGTGGTTCCACTCGAAAAAGGTGGTCTTCTTCATCAATTGATACAAAGGGAGAGCTTTCTCGCGCAGCCGGCTGATAAATCGGCTGATGGACGCTAAGCAGCCGGTGAACTTCTGCACATCCAACAGTCGGCTGGGTACTTCCATTCTCTCGATGGCCTTGATCTTCACTGGGTTGCACTCTATGCCGCGCTCAGAGACCAGGAAGCCAAGGAGTTGGCCGGCTGGTACTCCGAAAATGCACTTTTCAGGGTTGAGCTTGATCTGGAATCGGCGCAGGTTCTCGAAGGTCTCCTTGAGGTCTTCTAGCAGCGTCCCACACTTTTCCGTCTTCACCACCACATCATCCACGTAGACGTGGGCATTTCTTCTGAGTTGCTTGAGGAGGCACTTCTGCATGCAACGCTGAAAGGTGGCGCCGGCATTCCTCAAGCCGAACATCATCGTCAGGTAGTAAAAGGCTCTGAATGGTGTGATGAAGGCGGTCTTCAGTCTGTCTGCCGGGTTCAGCTTGATCTGGTGATATCCTGAATATGCATCTAAGAAACTCAGCAGCTCACATCCGGCTGTGGAGTCTATCACCTGATCGATTCTTGGCAGGGCAAACGGATCCTTTGGGCAGGCTTTGTTGAGGCTTGTGTAATCAATGCACATCCGACATTGCTTGTTTTTCTTTGGTACCAAAACCGGGTTTGCCAGCCACTCTGGAAAAAACACCTCCATGATGAAGCCGGCCACAAGAAGCCGGGCTATCTCTTCTCCAACAACTCTTCTCTTCTCTTCTGACAGGCGGCGCAAGGGCTGCATGACGGGTTTCACATCTGTCCTGACATGTAGCTTGTGCTCGGCGAATTCCGTCGGTACACCTGGCATGTCTTTGGGGGACCATGCAAAGATGTCTAGATTCTCACGGAGGAAATCGATGAGCTCACCTTCCTATTTACTGTCAAGGTTTGTTCCTATGACAGCGTACCTCTCTTGGTGTTCCAGGTCCAAGGGCATCTTCTTGGTCTCTTTGGCCGGCTTGAACGAACCTTCAGCTTCCGACACCTTGGGGCCAGGCGACATTTCTGGCTGTTTTCCGGCCATTGCCACGACTCGGTCAAGGAGCCGTTTCTCAGCTGCGATCACCATGGACTCGGCCAGCCGGCTGCTCTTGGCCGCGCAGGCGGATGACTTCCTGTAGTCGCCGGCTACGGTCAGAATTCCCTTGGAACTCGGCATCTTCATCTTGAGGTAGGCGTAGTGAGGAACCGCCATGAACTTGGCCAAGGCAGGTCGGCCAAGCAGTGCGTGGTATGGGCTTTCAAGGTCTACTACTTCAAACCAGACTGGTTCTCGGCGGAAATGATCTTTGTCTCCGAAGAGGACGTCTATCAGGATCTTGCCGATTGGTGAGTAGGAAAGGTCGGGTACAATACCATGGAACACAGTCCGGCTGCTCTGCAGCTGTCTTTGCTTTATTTCTAGCTTCTCCATAGTATCTTTGTACAGGATGTTGATGCTGCTGCCTCCGTCTATCAGCACTCTCGAAAAGCGGGTGGCCCGCCTATCAGTGGCCAAGGTGGCACCTAGGACCAGGGCATAGGAGCCCGGATTTGGCATCACCTCTGGGTGATCCGCCCTGCTCCAACTTATAGGCCTCTCGGACCAATGCATGAACTCTGGATTGTTTGTTGCCACCGCATTTACTTCTTGCTGCTACTGCCATCTGCTGCGCCAATCATCAGCCACGCTGGTGAACACCATGTAGGATCCATGCTCTTCTGGGTACTCGTCCTGCACCGCGCCGACTGGCCGAGCAGCCGGCTGCTGGGGTGGCGGCGGAGGCGGCGGCCCAGCAGGCGGAGGGGGAAGGAGGCCATCTCCCTTGGCGATTCTGGTGAGCCAGTGGCACTTTCGGGTGGTATGGTTTGATGGCTTCGCGCCACTGTGGAACTTGCAGGGACCATCCAGAGTCTGCTCATAGGAAAAGGTCGGCAACCAATTGGACTTGCCCCCTTTCTGCCGTTTGGCCGGGGGCTGCGCCTCCAGCTGTTGATCTTCGACCATCGCAACCTGCCGGTTGTTGGAAGTCGGCTGTTGGGCCTTGCATTTGTTGTCGCTCTGTTGTTGGCGCCGACTGGTGTCTCTAGCTGGAGTTCTGGGAGCCTGAGGGGCCACTTTGCCAGCCGCATTGACTTGAATCTCTATCTTCATGGAGGAGTCGGCTGTGGCGTACTTGTCAGCTATGATCAGCAGTTTGTCGAGGGTTTCTGGCTCGTCGCAGAGGAGCCTGTGCTTGAGGAGGGTGCCTTCTCAGCACCCGGTAGTGAAGTATTCGATAGCCTGCACCTCATGCATGCCCTCGCAGGAGTTCCGAAGCTCGCCCCAGCGCGTGAGGTAGTCGCGTGTTGACTCATCAGGGCCTTGCACGCACAAGGAAAGATGGCGCGGCTTGGGAGGTCGCTTGTACGTGCTCGTGAAGTTGCGGATGAAAGCTTCGGTGAAGTCGACCCAGCTGTTGATGTTGCGGGGCTTCAGACTGTTCAACCATGTCCGGGCCGTGCCCTGAAGCATGAGTGGAACGTACCTCACGGCAACTCGCTTGTTCCCGTTCGCTATACTGACGGCCGTGGAGTAATCAATCAGCCAGTCTTCCGGCTTCATAGAGCCGGTGTACTTGGGTGTGTCTCGAGGGAGCGTGAACCCTTTGGGGAAGGGCTCGTCTCGGATGCGGGGTCCGAAGCAAGGCGGACCCAGCTCGTCCTCTTCTTCCAGCGCCAGGGATCGGTGGAGTCGGTCGATCCGATGGCGGGCGTCATTCTCTCCGACTCCCTCTCGACGGCCGAGGCGGCCGACGAGAGTCGGATGCTCAACAGGCGGCGGGAAACTCGCCGTTCTCTTCTTGGTGGGGGAGGCAGGTAGTCATCCCGCCGCTCTACTGCTCTCGGACGGCCGTCTTGGTCGCGCTCAATGGTTATGTGAGTCCGACTGCGACTGATAGCCGGCTCCTTTTCTTTCCTTCCGCGGACTCCGCCAGTTGGCGTTCGAGATGTCGCGCCTTGATCTCGGTGGGGAGGCAAGTCGTCGTTCGGTTGCTGCAGCGCATCCGCGCGGCCGCCGGCCGCGTTCTGCGCAGCAACCGCGTCGAGGAGCTGCTGGACTCGCTCCGTCATCATGCGGCGCTCTTCGCCCTCGAAGTTCTTCAGCTCGTCAGTCGCCGCTTGGGCGGCGCGGATGTTCTCCGCAGGGGTGGCGTACACGGGGCGTTTTGCCCCGAACAAGTCGGCAATGGTCGCGCCGCGTTGCCGGACCGCGCCTAAGCGGCTTGGCCCAGTCGGAGCCGGCGAGCCGCCCACGGCACGATCCATTTCGCGCTGGTAGGCTTCTGACAAGCACCTCATGCTCGCCAGCCTCTTGGCGCCTTCGATGATCTGAAGGCGGCGTGTCTCCAGCGTCTCGGCGTCTGCGTCCTCTGGAATGGGCGCAGTTAGGTCTTGCAGGGCCGCGGCGAGCGGGTCCTGAGCTTCTTCCCCGGAGCGCTCATCGTGACTGATGACGAGCACCTCCGTGACGGCGCTTCCGCCACTCTCCTCGTGAGGAAGCAGTTCGTCGTAGACCACCACGTTGGTGGGGAAAGTGTCAAGCGACACGGCGTCGGAGTCGACCAGCATCGGGTCGGTGGAGCCTACGGACTCCAAGTCCACGGCAGGCTCGCCGGCGACGTGGAGTTGGTCGAGGAGGCCCGCGAGGAGACTCTCGGGGCCACCTGTGCCTGCGTCGGATGCAGGCTCGTCGGAGAGTCAAACCTCACCGACGAGTTCGGCAAGGCTGCTCGCTGCACAGGCGGCCTCAGCACCACGCAGCGCGTCGATGCAGATGCCATCTGGCGAGCCTGGCTGGCTGCGCTCGCCAGGGAGGAAGAGGGTTCCCGTCCAGAACAGATCTCCGGACGACGGTGCACCAGGCCCCACGGTGGGCGGCAAATGTGGGGGGTTGGGTGCGACATATGCCAAAGGATGGCTTATCATGGTGGGGGCGAGTAGAACATCGCCGGTGCCTAGAAACGGGATGAGGTGAAGACATGCACGCCGGCGGATCTTACCCAGCTTCAGGGCTCTCCGAGGAGATAACACCCCTACTGCTGCTCTGCGGGGTCTCCGCATGATCACTAAGGCAAAGTGAATACAAGGGTGCTCCTAGAGCTGTTTCTGGAAGAAGGAGAAGGCAAGGCTAGCTCTCTCCCTCCTTCGTGTTCTGTCTAATGCTACTGGATGCGAACCCTTTGCATGGGTGCCCTGGGGGGTTTATATAGGCCTACCCCTAGGCTTACAATGGTAAAACCGGCTGGGTGCGGGTCCCAGCCGTCTGTCTCTCAGGCGCCGTCTTCTCCGCCGACTCCTGGGGCCCGCCGACTGGTGGGTCCCGCTGACGGGCCTGGTACGAGGGCGTCAGCTCGCGTCCGCCACGGGCGGGTCTTGCCGGCGGCGGATTACTGTAGCCGTGCTTCTAATGACGCGGGCTTGGTCATGGGGTTATGGCAACAGTGCCGCCGCCTGCGGGCGATCACTGTGGCCATCCCCCGGTCGCATCTGGTTAATGGCGCGTGGGGCCCGTGGGAGGGCCGGCCGGCTTCGGGGGGCCGACTCCCAACGGGTCCGACTCTTAGCGCGCCCGCCGTCTACAACACTCTCACTGACTGGTAGGCCCCGCCGCCTCTGGGCCGTACAGACAAGGCGCCGTGGGTACAGGGCCCCGCCCCAGGGGCTGATGTCAGGGCTAGCATGGCAACAGTACCGCGCCGGGCGGAGATCTCCGTGAGTACGGCGCACTGTGGCCATGCTCGTTTTTAATTACCGGGTGGTTGGGAGTCGTGGGCCGACTCCCCATAGTCAGCTTCTTTGGAGTCGCCTCAGGGACTCGGCTCGTTTCGAAGTTGCCTTCTGGGACTCGGCTCATCCTGGAATCGCCTTCTGGGACTCGGCTTATCCTGGAGTCGCCTTCTGGGACTCGGCTTATCTTGGAGTCGCCGTAGGTATTTGAGGGGCGCAGTCTGCCCCGATGTCTTGAAAGGTTCTGGGACTCGGGTTAGCCTACCCGTGACCCATTACTCCGGCAGATGGCATGGGTCTAAGTTGTTATTGAAGATTTCCGCTGCGATGATACACTCAAGACTTGACCATAATGGTCCTACTTGTGTAAAACGGTATGTATGGATGTAAGACTCTTGTTATTCAGCTTCTGTGTGTTCAGTGAGCATTGATCTCTCAGATCACTGTACACGTGCATTCGGTGATCTCGACTTATGAGTCAGGGTCCCCACAACTGCTTTGCTGAATCTTGTTATGGAAGATCAATTCGCCGGCCTTCCTAGCGAAGATACCGCCACTCATCTAAATAACTTTGTTGATTTGTGTGATATGCAAAAGAAGAAAGATACGGATAACAATATTGTTAAATTGAAGTTATTTCCGTTTTCACTTAGAGATCGTGCTAAAGTTTGGTTTTCGTCCTTGCCTAAAAATAGTATTGATTCTTGGAACAAGTGCAAAGATGCTTTTATCTCTAAATATTTTCCTCCCGCTAAGATCATCACTCTTAGGAACGATATCATGAATTTTAAACAACTTGATCATGAGCATGTTGCCAAATCTTGGGAAAGAATGAAATTGATGCTTCGCAATTGCCCTGCTCATGGTTTGAATTTATGGATGATCATACAAAATTTTTATGCCGGTTTGAACTTTGCTTCTAGAAATCTCTTAGATCCGGCCGCGGGAGGCATGTTTATGGAAATCACGTTAGGAGATGCTACAAAACTTCTTGATAATATTATGGCTAATTATTCTCAATGGCACACCGAAAGATCTTCTAGTAAAAAAGTGCATGCTATAGAAGAAATCAATGTTTTTAGTGGAAAGATGCATGAACTTATGAAATTGTTTTCTACTAAAAATACTCCTCTTGATCCCAATGATATGCCTTTGTCTTCTTTGATTGAGAATAATAATGAATCTATGGATGTGAATTTTGTTGGTAGGAATAGTTTTGGAAACAATGCTTATAGAAGAAACTTTAATGCTAGACCGTTCCCTAGTAAATCCTCTAATAATTATGGAAATTCCTACAATAATTCTTATGGTAATTTTAATAATATGCCCTCTGATTTCGAGAATAGTGTGAAAAAATTTATGATTTCTCAAAAGAATTTTAATGCTTGGCTTCAAGAAAAATTGCTCAAAGTTGATGATTTGGCTAGGAACGTTGATAGACTTTTGCTTGATGTTGATTCTCTTAAACTTAGATGTTCTCCTCCTAAGCATGATATCAATGAGTCTCTCAAAGCAATGAGAATTTCCAGTGATGAGTGAAGGGAAAGAACTGCTAGATTGCATGCTAAAAAAGATAGCTTGATAAAAGCGTGTTCTTCTAGTTTCCATGAAAATAATGATGAGGAACTTAAAGTTTTTGATGCGTCTCCTATTAGATCTATGTTTCGCAATATGAATCTTAAGATTGTGGGACTGATGATGAGTCAACTTTACATAGAAGTCGTCCCAAGAATTCGGAGTTTTTAGATATTGATGCTAAATTTGGTAAAAGTGGGATTGCAGAGGTCACAACTTTAAATAGCATTGAACCCACTATCTCGGATTTCAAGGATTTTGATTATGATAATTGTTCTTTAGAAGGTTGTATTTCCTTGTTGCAATTCGTTGTTAATTGTTTTGAATTGGATGCTATGATCAATTTGATACTTGATAATTGTTTTGAGATATGGAGGTAGTGATATTAAAGTCATGCTAGTTGGGTGATTATGAATTTAAAGAATGCTTGTGTTGAAGTTAGCAAGTCCCGTAGCATGCACGTATGGTTAAAGTTGTGTAACAAATTTGAAACATGAAGTGTACCTAGCTTGTGCATCTTTATGAGTGGCGGTCGGGGACGAGCGATGGTATTTTCCTACCAATCTATCCCCCTAGGAGCATGCGTGTAGTACTTGATTTTTGATGACTTCTAAATTTTTTCAATAAGTATATGAGTTCTTTTGACTAATGTTGAGTCCATGGATTATACGCACTTTTACCTTTCCGCCATTGCTACCCTGTTCGGTACCGTGCATTGCCCTTTCTCACCTTGAGAGTTGGTGCAAACTTCGCCGGTGCATCCAAACCCCATGATACGATACGCTCTATCACACATAAACCTCCTTTTATCTTCCTCAAAACAGCCACCATACCTACCTATTATGGCATTTCCATAGCCATTCCGATATATATTGCCATGCAACTTTCCACCGTTCCGTTCATCATCATCATGAAATACTTTACTTTTGTCATATTGCCATTTGTTGGGGAAACTGATCCACGAACACCTATGGGACCGGCGGACCGAGCCCCTTTCGGTTCGGCGGGGGGCGGAGATCGCACGAAGAGAAGATCGAGGCGAAGCACACGAGCAGTTTACCCAGCTTCGGAGCTCTCCGGAGAGATAATACTCCTACTGCTGCATGTCTGAGTATATTGAGTTCTTGCTCGGGAGCGCTGAATGCTACAGTACACTCTAGCTGCTAACGAGACCGAGCGTGAGTGTGTTTCTGGCTTCGAGCCTTTCGAACCCCCTCTACGTTGCGCATGGGCCTCCTTTTATATGCTCAAGGGGTCACCGACAGGTGGCAACATAGACAAGGGTAAAAATGGAAAAGGAATTGCGGTTGGTACAACTACCTGTACAGTGTTTCCTACCTAACCCTAATGGCAGGGGACAAAGGCATTAAATGCCCGTCTGCATCGCCCAAACAGTGCAGAAAGGGACCGTCAGGGGCGCCACCGCTTGCCACGATGGCAACCTTGTCAGCGCCGCTTGCCACCGTGCACCGCTGGCTGCACAGCCTCCTGCCACGCGTGCCTGGAAAGGCCCCAGGGCGACACGTTGGTGGATATGCTGGAGCGCGGGCACGGAGTAGTAGCTTGTCGCGGCAAGCGCCTTGCCGCGGTCGTTGTCTTGTCGCACCCGGAAGCTTGTCGCTCACCGGGCCTTGCCGGGACGCGCGGTGCGTCGCGGCAACTTCCTTGAGATGCCTTGGTTGGCCTTCCCGGCAAGCTCCTCTTGCCGGGGCCTTGTCTCCTTGGCTTGAATACTTTGTTCTTGAATGGCTCCAAAGGAACCACGGAGGACCTTGGCGGTCACCCGGCAAGCCCTGCCGCGGGGTGCTGCGACTGCCCGTGCACAAGTTTGGGATACTAGGGTACCCCTATTCTAGTACACCGACAGGAGCCCCCGGGCCTGGGCCACACACGGTGCCGAGCGCTATTGGGCCAGGCCCAAAACAGGGCACGGGCACGCGCGGCCTGGGTTACGCCGCATCTTACTCCGTATCCACCGCGCCCTCCCGAATGGCACGCGTTGAATGCGGCGTCGTGGGAGAGATCGTGGGTGGTTTCTTTATTCGGAAAGGTGGAACGTCCGCCCCCTCCCTCTTTATAAGCAGGGGAAACAGGGGCAGTTCGCCCATCTCGCCGGTTGCTACTCCAATCCTCAGAAATCTCTGTCGCTCCTCCCTTCTTCCCAAAGTGGAAAGAGAGCAGCGCTCCGCCCCCCATCGCCACCAGCACCACCAGCGCTGTCAATCTCCCCCACCACTTCTGCCATGGCTCCGAAAGCCGACAAGGGGAAGGGTGTGAAGTCGGCCGAGGTGCAGCGGCTTGCGGCGCTGCGAAAGGAGCGGGCAACTTTTCCCCCCCAGCTCGCAGTGAAGGAGCTGAGGGAGTAGTAGTACCTCTTCTGGTCGACGGAGACGCGAGCGCATCCGCGCACGAAGGTACTCTCAGCTGCCGCCTCGGAACTGGCTCCGAACGGATACCCTTTCTTCGCGTTGTTCTTCTACTGTGGGCTCTGCCCGCCTTTCTCTGAATTTTTTTGTGATATTATGAACACCTACGGGCTCCACCTCCTTGACTTCACCCCCAATGTTGTTCTGACCATGGCAGTTTTCGCACATCTCTGCGAAAACTTTGTCGGAGTCTATCCAAATGTAGCCCTTTTTCGTCACTTCTTTATACCCCGAGTTGAGAGAGGAGAGCCTTTATCCGGTGGAATCGCCTGGATCTCGAGACTCGGCAAGAAGGAAGCTTATCTGGAGGGAGAGCTCCGCAGCAAGTGGGACGAGTGGAGAGCAGACTGGTGCTAGATTGTCGAGGAGAACCCGCAGCCATTTACCGCTCAGCGCCAAGCCCCAGTAGTGTGCGGCAATGATTGGAGCAGCATGGCCCCGGAAGATGCTAGGCTGAATATTGCCGTCACCAGGATCCTACGCCTCAGGCTTGCCGGGCTCACTGTAGGCGCCGTTGGCGCAGATTTTCTCCGTCGCCGCATCGCCCCCCTGCAGGATAGGAGGAGACCCGCATGGGAGTTCCAAAATGCGGCGGATATCATGAGGCTGCGCCCGGGCCTCAACTTCAATTTCACCGTGCTGGAATTGGATGCAATGCTCTTGGAGCTGTTCAAGCACGATCCTAAGCATCCCGGAGCGTTCAGGTTGCCGAGGAGCGTCGTTCCGCTGTGCAACAATTCCTCGCTCGACCGCATCCGTGCAATGATGCCGCTGTGCGACTCGCATGGAATTGTCCCCACTTGGCAAGAGCCTGCCAACGACGTCATGCAGGTGTTCTTTGACGGCTTGGTAGAAGTGCCGATCCGCCCTGATGAATAGAAGAGCCTCACCCGCGACGACCACCGATGACGAGATGCAGCGCAACGCCACTAGGCTGGAAGAGGCGGTGGCAGCCGCTGCCGCGGGCGAGTTTGGATTCACCGTGGAGGAGGCGGAGGCAGCAGAGGCGGCAAGCCTTGCCGAGCGAGAGGAGTTTGCCGGCGAGGAAGAGCTTGCCGGCGAGGAGGAGCTTGCCGGGCCTGAAGCTGAGTCGAGCGAGGCCGCCGAGGGCGCGAGCGACTTGTTGAGGATCGGCTCCACCTCTTCTCCACCTCCAGACAGCCCACCACAAGCGGAGCCCCTAGCTCCACCAAGAAGGCGTCTCCGCAAGGCCAGGGACGTAGCGGGGCGGCAGACGAGTCAACAGCCGCCACGCCGCGCGACGCGCTCCACCGCGGCAAGCACTGTTGCCGCGGGAGCACCTCACGCTGTTGCGGCAACTGGAGTGGGGTCTTCTTAGTCCGCTGCTTCTGCCCCTGCCAAGCGGCTAAGGGAACCTACTCCTCCGCCTCGTCGCGCCGGAGGTGAGCCGGACTTCGATCTCTCCGCGCTCAGCTCCGACGAGGAAGAAGAAGAGTAAGATTCTCTGATGTACTTATAGTTCTTCAATTCTTGCTATTTTGTCTTGTATCTGATTTGCTTCACTCTGAACCCATTCCTTTTCAGGACGCTGGCCCAGAGAGCGGCGAAGAGAGCCAAGGCCCCGGTGATTGTCATTGAGGACGAACCCACCGCGACAGGAGGGGACATGTCCGAGACCATTTTGCCGGACCCGGCAATCATTCCCCGAAGCAGCCCCCAGCGCAGCCCCCAGCGTAAGTATATGGTTTACTTCCTGCTGTTAGGCGCGCCTAGGTGCTCTTTATTTGCTGACATCCGATTATTGTTTTTGTGTAGGAGCAGAGCAGCCTCACCAGGAGGGCCGGGGAGCCGCTCCCGACGTGCCATCTGCTTCGACCACACCGCCAAGGGAGGATTCCTCGGCAAGGGAGCGTTCTCCGGCAAGGGAGAAATCTCCGGGAAGGGACAGTTCTCTGGCAAGGGACAGCACCAGCGACCCTCCGGTGGTTGAGACCATGACTGTAGATCCTAGCATAGGTAGTCTTCTTGCCTGAAAAACTTCCCTTGGTTTTTTTTTCTTCTGATTTTCTTTTTGAATATTTGCTTGACTTTCTCCCTTCTCCGGTCGTCAGATCCATCTGCCACGAAGCCAATGGAAACCGAGGTCGCCGGCGAGGAGAACGCGCGTGGCAATGCCAACGACCTCCCGCTGCCACCGAAGAAGAAGCCGGCGCTGATGATCCCGCCGGCGAAGAAGCCGCCAAAGCTGCCGCCGCAGAAGCTGGCGAGGGGTCCGGCGGTCGCACTGACGGCCCTGAGGCCGCAAGAGCGCCAGGCGCTACGCCGACCGCCGATCCCTCCGCCGCCGCTGCAGCGCCAGGCTCCGAAGAGCCCCAGCCCGGCGCCTATTTGAAGGCCGGCGATGGCATCTTCATCAAGCTCCCCTGGGCGTCAAGCTCCAGGGCGCCGGTCGAAGGAGAAATCCTGGATGGAGAGGTGCTCGCCTCCGCTGGGCTGACGCTGGTCGACGCACCAAGCAGCAGCAGCGGCGAGCCTGAGGAAGAGCGGCTGCTGCGGAGGAGCTCCGGGGTCTGAGGCAAGAAGCTGTCCAGTCCCTGGCAGAGGAGCGGGAGCAACTCATCGAGGAGCGGAAAGCCTTCCTCCTCAAGAAGGCGGAAGCTGAAGAGCAACAGCGGCTTGCTGCCGAGAAGCTATTTGCGCGGAAGGTGAGTTGGCGCAGCGGAAGGTCAATCTTGACAGCCACGAGGAGGAGCTTGCCGCGCGCGAGCAAACATTTGGCGGGGCTCTCAAGGAAGCAAAAGATGTTGCCGCAGCTGCCGAGGCCACCAAGAAGGAGCTGGAGACGAAGGTGGCGCAGCTGGAGGCCGATCTCAAGGCGAGCGGCGAGGAGCTTGCCGCGCTCAAGCGTGAGCGCGAGAAGGACGCCATCGCTCATGGCGAGCTGCAGGGTCTTCTCGCTGAGAGGAGCAACGAGCTTAGCACCGCCAAGGACTCCAATGCAGATCTCGAGCTGAAGCTGACTACTTCGAATCAGACGCTGGACGGCGCCAGGGAGCAGGAGGCGGCCTTGAAGGAGAAGATCAAGGCCGACGAGCTGCTGGCGAGTGCTGCTGGCGCCCAGAACACTTTCAGAGAGAATGTGGAGCACTGGACGGAGGGTCTCGTGGATGTTGCCGCCGCCATCGAAAGGGAGCTGGCGCAGCTGGGGATGGAGGATCTTGGGTACTCCTCCGATGAGCACCTCCTACCTAGCGCCAAGCTCAGCCTGTTCTTCAAAGGCGTGGCGACGGCACTCCAGCAACTCCGGGAGAGGATCCCAAAGCAGCTGGCCGACGAGTCGCGCAAGATCTGCGCGGGAGCTCTTCAAAAGGTGCTGGTGAAGGTGGCCTTCCGCAACCCAGGCCTCAACCTCACCAACGTCCTCAGGTCCTTGCCGCCGGATGCTGATCTGGAAGCGCTCAAGGCCCTTGTCGCACCCATTGTGGACAAGGTGAGCGGAATCAAGAGGGTTGAGGGCGATCGCGTAGATTAGGCCGTCCGTTTTCTCTTTCTCTTTTCGCTGCTGTTCATGTTATGAGAACAATCTGTTAGAGCTGCGACAAGCTATCTTGTAATATAACTTCTATTTTGGGTAGTTATTGCTATGTTATTTCCTTTACTTGATTCCTTCCTTTGTATGTTTTTGCCCTACGCTTTTAGGGAACTTGTCGGCGCATGCGCCTTAGCCGCGAGCGCTAAGTGCGGAACGTCAGCAGCCTGCTGGCGGTGCCGCTATCGACAAGAAACCTTGTCGCAACTAGTTGCAGCTCACTTAAGTTGTTGAGCGGACTCGAAACAAAGTAAGGGCGCAACTAGCTACGAGTTGGTTCCTCCGCGCACAGGTTTTCCATACAAAGCGCGGTCGTTCAAGGAAGATAACTTAAAAATTTTAAAACTGATTGCTCAAACTTTGGCAACTTAGCTTTTCTGTCGTTTGCTTCCTGGTAAGGCAAAACTTTCTTGAACGACACCTGGTCCACACCATTATCTTCTCCTTTCCCCCCGGCAAACTTGTGGGCGAGGGAACCTTCCTTCCCTTGAGAAAGAGAAAGAAGAGAAAATAAAGATATGGAGCCTTACGGCTCGTTATTGCTTACCAGGGGTAGGCGCTGCACAAAATGTCAGATAACACATGCAAAAAATAGAAAGCATGAAATTGACAAGATGTGCGGAGCACATGAGCTTTATTTATGCACGGGGTCTGCGCCCGGCTTTGTACGAAGGATTACATGCAACATCGGCAAGACTTGTACAAAAGGTGGTTGCCGGAACAGGTTCTGGCAACCGCGCCCTACGGGTAAAACTTACGAAGATGCTCAATGTTCCAGGAGTTGCTCACCGGAATGCCATCTTCGGTCTCAAGGCAGACAGCGCCAGGCCTAGTGACTCGTTTAACCCGGTAAGGGCCTTCCCACTTTGGCGTCAACTTGTTGGAATTCTTGGCGGACTGAACGCGCCGAAGAACAAGGTCGCCTTCCTTGAAACTTCTGGCACTAACTTTGCAGCTATGGTAGCGGCGCAAAGCTTGGTGGTATCGAGCAGCTCGTACAGCAGCCTGAAGACGGTCCTCCTCAAGGAGCAGCGCGTCATCTTGTCGCAGCTGCTCTTGCTCAAGCTCATCATAAGCGAGCACTCGAGGTGACCCGTATACGAGTTCCGTGGGGAGAATTGCCTCTGCTCCATAGACTAGAGCGAAAGGTGTCTGGCCAGTGGCTCGGTTTGGCGTTGTCCTGATCGACCAAAGAACCACCGGCAGCTCCTCAATCCAATTCTTTCCGCACTTGTGCAGCATGTCGAAAGTCCTGGTCTTGAGCCCGCGCAGCACTTCAGCATTTGCCCTCTCCGCTTGACCGTTGCTTCTCGGATGAGCACCAGAAGCGAAGCAGACCTTGGCGCCAAGATCTTGGACGTACTGCATGAAGGTGCGGCTTGTGAATTGCATGCCGTTGTCGGTGATGATCCTGTTAGGGATTCTGAAACGGCAAACAATCGACCTGAAGAACTTGACTGCTGACTGTGCTATCACCCTCCTCACTGGTTCCACTTCCGGCCACTTTGTGAACTTGTCGATTGCAACATACAAGTACTCAAAGCCCCCGACAGCTCGGGGGAAAGGGCCGAGGATGTCGAGCCCCCAGACCGAAAATGGCCAGGATAAAGGGATCGTCTGGAGAGCTTGAGCTGGCTGGTGTATCTGCTTGGAATGGAACTGGCACGCTTCACACTTGGTTACTTGTGTAGTTGAGGGCTGTCGGCTAAAAGAAACCTTGCCGGAACGCTTTGCCGGCAAGTGCTCTTGCGCCAATGTGGTGACCACATATGCCTCTATGTATCTCTGCCAATAGCTGTTGTCCGTCTTCCCGGCGAATACACTTCAATTTCACACCATTGAGTCTTCTTCTGTATAGTGTGTTGTCGACAAACTTGTACATACTTGACTGCCTGGCTACTTTTTCCGCTTCTTCTTGCTCTTCGGGAAGTTCTCCTGTCTGAAGGAAACGGACAATCTGATGTGCCCATGCTGGAGCTTGCGGCTCGATAACAAGGACTAAAGGCACATCTGCTGCTGCGGGAACATCCGCTTCTACGGCAAGAACCTGCGGCTCAGCCGGAGTTGACGTTCCCCGGCAAGCTTGCCGGAGCAAAACTTGTCGGGAGCGTCTGCTTCAACGGAACAAACCCTAGGGCTTGCCGGAGCAGACTGCTCCTCAGCACTCTTGGTGCTGATCTTGGGGACCTTCTTGGCGGCGGCTTCGGGAAGCTCCGCCAGAAAATAGTCACCAGAAATCAACTTCCTCTTCTTGCCCTGTCCAGTTGATGGTGTTACAGACGGTTGAGTCAACTTGAGCACAAAGATCCCTAGTTCCACAGGTAACTTAAGTGCGGCGCACTTTGACAGGCCGTCGGCAATGTCGTTCTGAGCTCTTGGAACATGTTCCATTTGTAGGCCGTCAAAGTGCTCTTCTAGCTTCCTTACTTCATCAACGTAAGCTTCCATCAACGGACTCTGATAATTCTTGTTCACTTGGCGGACGACAAGCTATGAGTCACCCCTGACAATGAGCTTCTTGATCCCAAGGTCTGCTGCGATCCTGAGACCGGCAAGCAAACCTTCATACTCTGAGGTATTGTTCGTTGCTTGCTCCTTGGGAAAGTGCATCTGGACTATGTACTTGAGGTGCTCTCCGATGGGTGCAACAAATAGCACACCCGCACCGGCGCCTTGCAGCGAGAAGGCACCATCAAAGTACATCAGCCACTCTTTGCTTGCTTCCTTGACGGGGATGCTTGTTTCTGGAATTTCTTCATCTTGCGTTGGCGTCCACTCTGCTATGAATTCTGCCAATGCTCTGCTTTGGATAGTTGAAGTGCTTTCAAAGTTGAGGCCAAAACTTGACAGTTCCAGTGCCCACTCGACAATCCTGCCTGTTGCTTCTGGATTTTGCAGTATCCTCTTCAGCGGAAAACGAGTGACAACTGTGATCTCATGTGCTTGGAAGTAATGGCGCAGCTTTCTCGAGGCCATGAGAAGGCCGAAAAGCAATTTCTGCACACCAGAGTACCTTGACCTAGCCCCCTGCAGAAGGGAACTGACAAAGTAAACTGGGCGCTGCACCATTCTCTTCTGCATTTCCTCACGCAGCTGCGCAGATCCATCTTTGTCGGGACCAGAGCTTGTCGGTGAAGCCCCCTGCTTGTCGTCGGATGCATCTGCCATGGTTGCTGGCTCATCATCCGCCTCCCTCTCCGCCACTAACGCAGCACTAACCACTTGATTGGTTGCCGCTAAGTATAGCAGCAACTTCTCTTGTGGCTTAGGTGCGACAAGTGTTGGAGTGGAGGACAGGTATCTCTTCAAGTCCTGCAGCGCAGCCTCCGCCTCCGGAGTCCATTTCATTGGCCTTGCCTTTTTCAATATTTTGAAAAACGGCAGGGCGCGCTCAGCAGACCTAGAGATAAACCTGCTGAGAGCAGCCACGCAACCGGCAAGTCTTCGTACATCCTTGACACGCTTTGGTGCTTCAATCTGCTCAATGGCCTTGATCTTGTCGGGGTTGGCTTCAATTCCCCGCTGAGACACGAAGAACCCGAGAAGCTTGCCGGAGGGGACTCCAAACACACACTTCTCGGGGTTAAGCTTGAGGTTGATCTTGCGCAGATTTGCAAAGGTTTCATCTAAATCTTGAATCAGAGTTGCCTTGTCCTTGCTCTTGACCACTATGTCATCCATGTAGGCTTCCACATTTCTATGTATTTGTGGCTCAAAAGCGACATGGACTACTCTTGCAAATGTTGAACCAGCATTCTTTAAACCAAAAGGCATCCGTACGAAACAGTATGTGCCACACGGGGTGATGAATGCGGTCTTCTCCTCATCCTCTTCTGCCATGAAGATCTGACGGTATCCTGAGTATGCATCAAGAAATGAAAGAAAGTCACATCCGGCCGTGGATTCAACAATCTGGTCGATACGCGGCAAGGGAAATGGGTCTTTGGGACAAGCTTTATTGACATTGGTAAAGTCGATACAAAGCCTCCATTTCCCTTTAGCCTTGCGCACGACTACAGGATTGGCCAACCACGTAGGATGGAGCACTCCTCTAACAAGGCCTGCTGCTTCCAATTTCTTGATTTCTTCTGTGATGAATTCTTGGCGCTCCACTGCCTATTTCCTGACTTTCTGCTTGACGGGCCGCGCATGAGGACAGACGGCAAGATGGTGCTCGATTACTTTCCTGGGAACACCGGGGATGTCAGACGGTTGCCACGCAAACACGTCGACATTCGCCCGCAGGAACGCAACGAGCGCGCTTTCCTACTTAGGGTCGAGAGTGGCACTGATGGTGAAGGTACCACCAGTCCCGTCCTCCTTGGCGGACACCTTCTTGGTCTCTGGTGGAGCTGCCATTGTTTTCTTACACTTGCCGGTGGAGCTCGATGGTGCGTCCTCGATGGTAGCGCAGCACTCCGAAGAGGTGCGCTTGCCGGAGTGGGCAACAGAGCTCTTGCCGGACTTGGTCTTCTTCTTCCCCCCGGGAGCTTCAACGGCAAGTGACTTGCGATCTGTTGCGGCTGCTGCTTCCCGGTAGATCATGTCGGCACAGATAAGGGCATCCTTCTTGTCGCCAGGGACAGAGATGACACTTATCGGGCCTGGCATCTTCAGCATGTTGTATGCATAGTGAGAGGCTGCCATGAATTTGGCGAGTGCTGGACGGCCGAGTATCCCATTGTAAGGCAATGGAAAGTCAGCAACGTCAAAAGTGACCCTCTCAGTCCTAAAGTTCAACTCGCTGCCAAATGTCACCGGCAACGTGATCTTTCCCTTCGGCTTGCTCCTTCCCGGATTGATTCCTTGGAATGTGCCGGTCTCTTCAAGCTCACTGTCAGGGATCTGGAGCTTCTGGAGTACCGCGGAGGAGATCAGGTTCAAGCCGGCCCCACCATCTACTAGCATCTTAGTGACCTTGAGGTTGCGGATAGTTGGTGAAACCAACATCGGCAAGCACCCGACTGTAGTTATGCAATCAGGGTGGTCCTCAATATCAAAGATGATAGGCGTGCTGGACCATTTCAGGAGCCTGCGTGACTGGATGGGTGGCTCTACTGCATTGACTTCCCGCACCCACTGCTTGAGCTGGCGGTGTGAAGTATGCAGAGAAGCACCGCCGTCAACGCACAGGACCTCTGTGGCTTTCTGGAACTCCTGCTCATCGGCCTCGTCATCATCCATATCTTCATCGTCGTCGTCATCTTCATCCTTGTCGCGGCCGCGGGGAGGTCTGTCTCCTTGCTGCTACTTGGCCTTGCCGCGGCGTCCTCCTCGGCCGGGGCATTTCTTGTCGGCTCCTCCCGCACCTTCCTGGGCCTTCTCCTTGTCGCGTCGCTCGTATTCAGCCTTTTGTTGCTCAACAAGCTGCTCGACCTTCTTGCAGCTCTGTAGGTCATGGCCCTTGGTGCGGTGGATCTTGAAGTACTGCTTGTTGGTGCCGTCTTGCTTGTCGGCGACCGCCACAGCCTGCTCGCCGGAGGTACCAGCTTTGGCTTTCTTGGCGCCACCTCTGTTGCCGGACTGCTCGACGACTAGCACATCTTTGCCTTTCTTCTTCCTATTGTTCCGCCGCCGGTTTTTCTTTGCCGAGGCAGCATCCTCGCTATCAGATCCTCCTGCTACTGTATTCTCTCCGGGGAGTTTCCTCCCTTCCTCAGCACGTGCACACTTGTTGGCCAGGGCATATAGCTCACTGACGTCTCTGATCTTGCACATTGCCATCTCCTCCCGCATCATGTGGTTTCGCATGTTCTGATCGAACGCGCTGATTACCACGGCAGGGTGGACATCTGGGATGTTGTGATGTACATGGCTGAATCTCTGAATATACTTGCGCAGGGGCTCTGCTTCCTTCTGGGCGAGCAGATAAAGGTCGCTCTCTTGGCCATGAGGCTTGTGGCCTCCTGTAAAGGCGCCGACAAACTGATGGCATAGGTCTTCCCAGGAAGATATGGAGTTGTCTGGCAAGTGCATGAGCCAGGATCTGACATTGGGCTTGAGCACCAGAGGGAAGTAGTTGGCAAGGATCTTGTCGTCCCGCCCCCCGGCAGCCTGCACCGCGATGGTGTAGATGCTGAGGAACTCCGACGGATGCGACTTGCCGTCGTACTTCTCGGGTACGTCTGGCTTGAAATTTTTCTTGCTGGGCCACTGGACTTGCCGCAGCTCATGAGTGAACGCAGGGCAACCTACCGCATACGGCAAGTCGCCTGGTTCCCCTGGCGCATGCATGTCGACAGAGGGCCCAGCGCGCTGGTCGGATTGACGCCGCGCTTCTCTTCGGCGCTCGATGCGAGTACGAGCGTCCTCTTGCTGTCGTTCGTGCAGAACTTGGCGCTGATCGCGACAAGCTCGTGGATCCAATGACGCGGTGGAGTCGATGTCGAGGTGGATCCGACGAGTCGGTGATCTTGGCCTTCGGGGTGGAGAGTGCATGGTAGTCGCACCCCCACCGGTTTCGTCGCCATCGGCTCGCGCCTGGCAGTCCTGCCGCGGCAGCGATGTACTCGGCTGCCGCGGAGTGTCGCCGTTGGCGAAGCCGATGAGACTCTGAATAGTGGCCCTCCATTCGTCGATCTTGTCTGTTGTTGGAGGGTAATCCAGGAGCAGTTGAGCTCGCGCCAAAGCTTCTGCTGGAGTGGTGGGCGGCAGTGGCCAACGGTGCGAGGAGTGGGATATGCTCGGACTTCTAACTATGTTAGAAGGAGCAGTATCTCGTCCAGGCGACCGTGCCTCGCTCGCGCCAGCACGTTGGCGTGCATGCTGGTCTTGAGCACCGCGAGATCCACCAGCTTGATCTTGATCCAACGAACGTATGGTACTGCGAATACCATGACGCTGTGGGTCCTGCGCCTCCTGAGATGGGCGCGGTGCACATACGGAGGCCGAGGTCTGCGCAGCCTTGTCCTTGGACCTGGCAGCACCGTGAGCTCCCTCGTTGACGCCCGTTCTTCCGCCAAGCATATGCTGGAGCATGGGCACGGAGCATGGGCACGAAGTAGTAGCTTGTCGCGGCAAGCGCCTTGCCGCGGTCGTTTTCTTGTCGCGCCCGGAAGCTTGTCGCTCACCGGGCCTTGCCGGGACGCGCGGCGCGTCGCGGCAAGTTCCTTGAGATGCCTTGGTTGGCCTTCCCGGCAAGCTCCTCTTGCCGGGGCCTTGTCTCCTTGGCTTGAATACTTTGTTCTTGAATGGCTCCAAAGGAACCATGGAGGACCTTGGCGGTCACCCGGCAAGCCCTGCCGCGGGGTGCTGCGACTGCCCGTGCACAAGTTCGGGATACTAGGGTACCCCTATTCTAGTACACCGACACCATTGCATGATCATGTAGTTGACATCGTATTTGTGGCGAAGCCACCATGCATTATTTTTCATACATGTCACTCTTGATTCATTGCACCATCCCGGTACTCCGCTGAAGGCATTCATATAGAGTCATATCTTGTTCTAGTTTCGAGTTGTCATTCTTATGTTATAATCAATAGAAGTGCGATAGTCATCATTATTAGAACATTGCCCAAAGAAAAAAAGGGAAAGGCCAAAAGAAAAAAACGAAAGGCCCAAAAAAAGAAAAGAAAAGAAAAAAAGAAAATAAATAAAAAGGGCAATGTTACTATCTCTTTTTCCACACTTGTGCTTCAAAGTAGCACCTTGTTCTTCATGTAGTGAGTCTCATATTTTTGTGCTTCAAAGTAGCACCATGTTTTTCATATAGTGAGTCTCATAAGTTGTCTTTTTCATACTAGTCAGAATTATTTCATTATAGAACTTGGCTTGTATATTCCTACGATGGGCTTCCTCAAATGCCCTAGGTCTTCGTGAGCAAGCAAGTTGGATGCACACCCACTAGTTTTCTTTTGTTGAGCATTCATTTATAGCTCTAGTGCATCTGTTGCATGGCAATCCCTACTCCTCATGTTGACATCAATTGATGGGTATCTCCGTAGCCTGTTGATTATCCTCGTCAATGTGAGACTTTCTCCTTTTTTGTCTTCTCCACACAATCCCAATCATCATATTCTATCCACCCATAGTGCTATATTCATGGCTCATGCTCATGTATTGCGTGAAGGTTGAAAAAGTTTGAGATTATTTAAGTATGAAATAATTGCTTGGCTTGTCATCGGGGGTATAGAAGTTGGGAACATCTTTGTGTGATGAAAATGAAGCATAGCCTCACTATATGATTTTGTAGGGATGAACTTTCTTTTGCCATGTTATTTTGAGAAGACATGATTACTTTGATAGGTATGCTTGAAGTGTTACTATTTCTTTTATCAATATGAACTTTTATTTTGAATCATTTGGATCTGAACATTCATGCCACGATAAAGAAAATTAAATTATGAATCATGATAGGTAGCATTCCACATCAAAAATTCTCTTTTTATCATTTACCTACTCGAGGACGAGCAGGAATTAAGCTTGGGGAGGCTTGATACGTCTCCAACGTATCTATAATTTTTGATTGTTCCATGCTATTATATTACCCCTTTTTGATGTTTATGGGCTTTATTTTACATATTTATATCATATTTGGGACTAACCTACTAACCGGAGGCCCAACCCATATTGCTGTTTTTTGCCTATTTCAGTATTTCGAAGAAAAGGAATATCAAACGGAGCCCAAACGGAATGAAACCTTCGGGAGCATGTTTTTTGGAACGAACATGATCCAAAGGACTTGGAGTGCAAGTCAAGAAGCAGCCAAGGCTCCCACGAGATAGGAGGGTGTGCCCCCCCCTATAGGGCGCGCCCCCCTGTCTCGTGGGCCCCTCGGGCATCCACCGACGTACTTCTTCCTCCTATATATACCTACGTACCCCGAAAACATCCAGGAGCAAGACGAAACACAATTTCCACCACTGTAACCTTCTGTATCGGCGAGATCTCATCTTGGAGCCTTCGCCCGCACTCTGCCGGAGGGGGAATCGACCACGGAGGGCTTCTACATCAACATCCTTGCCTCTCCGATGAGTTGTGAGTAGTTTACCACAGACGTACGGGTCCATAGGTATTAGCTAGATGGCTTCTTCTCTCTTTTTGGATCTCAATACAATGTTGTAAACTCTTTTTGCGGTGTGTTTGTCGAGATCCGATGAATTGTGGGTTTATGATCAAGTTTATGTATGAATAATATTTGAATCTTCTCTGAATTCTTTTATGTATGATTGAGTTATCTTTGCAAGTCTCTTCGAATTATCAGTTTGGTTTGGCCTACTAGATTGATCTTTCTTGCCATGGGAGAAGTGCTTAGCTGTGGGTTCAATCTTGCGGTGTCCTTACCAAGTGACAGAAAGGGTTGCAAGGCACGTATTGTATTGTTGCCATCGAGGATAACAAGATGGGGTTTATATCATATTGCTTGAGTTTATCCCTCTACATCATGTCATCTTGCTTAATGCGTTACTCTGTTCTTATGAACTTAATACTCTAGATGCAGGCAGGAGTCGGTCGATGTGTGGAGTAATAGTAGTAGATGTAGGCAGGAGTCGGTCTACTTGTCACGGGCGTGATGCCTATATACATGATCATGCCTAGATAATCTCATAATTATTCACTTTTCTATCAATTGCTCGACAGTGATTTGTTCACCCACCGTAATACTTATGCTATCTTGAGAGAAGCCACTAGTGAAACCTATGGCCCCCGGGTATATCTCTTATCATATTTGCTTCCAATCTACTTTTATTGCATCTTTACTTTTTTGCATCTATATTATAAAATACCAAAAATATATTTATCTTATCATACTATCTTTATTAGATCTCACTTTCGCAAGTGGCTGTGAAGGGATTGACAACCCCTTTATTGCGTTGGTTGCGAGTTCTTTGTTTGTTTGTGTAGGTGCATGGGACTTTTGAGGAGCCTCCTACTGGATTGATACCTTGGTTCTCAAAAACTGAGGGAAATACTTACGCTACTATTGCTGCATCACCCTCTCCTCTTCGAGGAAAACCAACGCAAGCTCAAGACGTAGCAGCATGTTGTTCATATCATCAGCCACATCAGTAAGATAAAACAGGAGATGACAAGGTGCAAACGTGGGCTGCTTCACCACACACTGGATTATAGATCCACAAAAACAAGCATACATATAGGGAGTATTAAGTAATGTGCATGGTATGAATAAGGAATTTGGTTTTACAAGTAAAATTTAGAACTTACGGTTCTTGCGAACATGCATTTTGGTAGAAACAGCAAACTAAACAGCAGTAAACGATAGGGAGTATGAGAAAATTAAACAGCAGTTGAGGATAAAGGCTTTAGGACTGACTTACATTAACAGTTAACACCGGCTTTATAATGCCCTTCTCCATGTCAAGGGAAGGATAACTCAAGAATTTCAGCACAGAATCTTCTTCATAAGCATTGCCTGTACTCTACATTTTGTAGAGAGTAATTATAGATATGATAATACTAGAAGGGATAGAGGATAATGAAGATAAGATGTAGATTGATGCTACATAATCAACTACCAATCCCTGGAAGTACAAGCGTTACAAGACAAAATGTACTGACAAGAGCAATGGGCTACACTTCTGCACTGGCATTGCATGTGTATTCTACTTGTTGGTAAGAATAAATATAGATCTGATCTTTTTCAGTAAATGGTGGGCGAGGGAGATAAGATGCAGAATGCTACACATTGATCCAATCCGTCTTCCTATAATACAAGAGTGTTTTGAACACTGGTGTACTTTACAAAACATTCTTATATTATGGGACGGAGGGAGTAGCTGTTAATGTAAGTACATTGATAGACCATGTTCAGTCCTTACAAGAGGACTACAGAGCTAAACCTCTTCAAAAGCATTGGGTTGATTCTAAATTTATGTAAGAGTCCATACGGATCTTATAATGTCCACCAAATGGACGATTACGAGGCTAACATGTGCAGTGATGCTACATAATCAAACAACTATGGAAGTAAGTATGGTCATACAGGGCAAGAGGTACTCACAAGAGCAATGCAGTGTGCGGTATAGTTGCGAGATTCTATGGTCCCTTGAGAACGAATGTTCTTGTGCTAATAGTTTTCGTACAAGTGAGACATTAAGGCAAATGCAGAAATGTAGTACAAATTGTGAAGTGATATCATAGACAGTACCTTACGCTGCAGCCGAGACCAATGTGTAACAATAGTATTCCAGTCACCGTCGGATAAATGTAGCACCGAAGACTTTACAGAAATTTTGTTCAGAGGCTTGCCATCGAAGTGCACTTGCCTCAGGTAGGAACGATACTTCATCAACGAGTGCTTGAAAAGCGCAACCAACCCTTGCTCGTCTTCACAATCCAGTTTGCTCCTCGCCTATTTAAAAGAATGAAATCTTGTGTCTTTTGTCAGCAAAAACATAAGCAGTAATGACCATGAATAACATTAGTACATTACTTACGCGTAAGTTGCGGAGGAAGACTGGAAATTGTGTTGTGTCTACGGTATAATCTTTCCATGAAGGAAAGATGCGCACAAAGTTCCTGACAACAACATAAGCTTCATCTTCTAAACTGGGAAGAAATGGAACAGGGGTCCTATTTGCTGCAATTGGGGCTCTCTCTAGTTCGTAAAGGGATTTGGCAACTGGATTTGGTGTACTCTTTGCTGGAATGGGGTTTTTGCGTCGTAGAGCTGGTGCTATGTCAACTGGCATAATCATACTGTTTGCTGCAGTTGGGGTCTGCTGAGTTGGGGCATCAGAAATGACCAGTGTAGTAGGGCTAGAGTCTGCTAGAGTTGGGGTGTTTTGTGGGTCAGGTGATATTGCAACTACACCTAATGGGCTATTTGATTTATTAGGTGCCACTACATTTTCCAAATACTTTGCTTGTGCTCCTCCACGATCAACAATCCCCCTCTTCCTTTTGAATGTCTAATACACAAGAACAACATTTTAATGGATAAATATGGTATGATGACAGATGGAATATGTACTGAAAATGGACAGGCAGGGCGTATTCACATACACGATGTGTAAACTAAGCTAATGGCAGTTCAACAAAGTAGAAGCAATGCAAAGCATCAGTTGCAAGATATGTGTGACCAATGTAACCTTGGAAAGTTAGAGCAAGCACCTTGATGGGTGAATAAGATAGAGCATCTTCCTTTGACTCCTCCACTAGGGAGCTACATTGACTCAGGTCTCCCTCTAGCTCAAAATCACTGTTAGGATCATATTCTGAGCATGAATCTGTAAGTGGAGAGCGTTTGCATTGCATTGCATCCAGACTTGATTTCAGTCCCTTAATGCCAAGTTTGACTACCATGGCATTGTTCTGCTTTATTCTTTTCATGCGTGCAAGCTCATAATCATTATCATGCTGTTCAGAATCTGAGATTCATGAAAACATAAAAAGTAGTCAGATTATCTATGGAATGCATTGCGGATTCAACTCGAAGAGCGTCTCCCTATAAAACCCTCCATATGCAAAGTTTACCCCCAACCGTGCTGACCAGACCACGCACAGAAATACAAACCCCTTATGTCGCTATAACAGGCAGACACACATTTCAAAACTGAAGTAGGAACATTAGAATCATATGAAATTCATATTTGAACAAATAAACTAAGGAATTATGAGTGGCATAATGTTTAGCTTCAAGGGTGGAGTGTTGGTAGTGCGACACAAAGCAAGTAGGTAGATTGTATTCCATGTAATATAAAAGATTGAAACCTATGTAAAAGCTGGAAATGACACTTTCTTTCTATACAATGCAGTGTTCGTTACCCACACATGATGGAAGACATCACATAGAGAAATACTAGTCACTCATGTCTACGGTTCCAGTATTTAGAAACAGGGTGGTCCATCCTAAAATAATATTGACAACAAATATGACAAGCCAAGCATAGATGTAGTGACTCAATAATTTACTTGTGAGCTTACTAGGACAAGGATGCAGAATTGTAACTGCAATAAGAGACCATCCAAAATCTGAATGAAGAAGTTTGTTTAGCACTTATTGTTTGCAACTAATCGACATGAATATTGGATATTATATCGAATGAGTAAGAAATACAAGTAAAATTGTCAACAAACCTAGCTTGCAGTAGTAATCTAGGTCAATGTCACTACGACCAACAATCCAAAATGACTAGTGTCTGTTTTGAGGGCCGGAATTTTGAAAACCCTATGAACTTTAGAGGTACTAAAGATTGCCGAAATACATCTGAACCATTAATGACAGTCCTGCCTAATGAGTAATGAATCAATTAGAAAATGGGTGATGAGGAGTGGCTGCTGAGTGTTGAGGATGTATCTCAGGATAAATCCGGTAGGCTTGGTGGGTGTTGCATGCCTGAGCCCTGAATGGGCTGGGAAGGTAGGCACGGCGGTGCACCCGGGCAGCGGTGACGCTGTTGGCGAGCGGCTCCTGACCTCCAATTAGTCCGGCGTCTCCTCCTAGAGTCATGCTGTCCGGGGATGGCAAGTCGTCGGCGAGGCAGGCGGCTGGGGGCGAGTAGAGATCGGAAGCGCGCAGCAGAACATAGGGGAATCGAGGCCTGGGACGACCCAAAATCCTAGGGTGGGCTGGCCCACCGTGGGCTGGCCCACCATGGGCACCCTGTAGATATACACACCCGAGCGGCGAACATGCATTTTTGAAACTAATTTAGGAACATTTAGCTGACCAATTAAACGACTCTATTTTAATAATATCAGATTCATATTTGAACAACTAAACTTGTTTAGCTTGATGGGTGAAGCAGTGTTATTATGACACGAAGCACGTATTCTAATCGTATAGTGATCATAAAAGTGGGAAACTCTAAGCATATTTTTTTAGAAAAAGAGAGTTTCCCCTTCGATTACTATTAAAGAAACCACCACGGAACCAACATGATCAATTAAACCCTAAGCATGATCAATTAAACTGTATTATGACTGTGCCATGGCAGATTTGAAGCTGCAAACCAGAGAAATGATATTTAGCATCCATTCTTTGCTTCGAACTAAGAACTAAATTCTAAGAGCTGAAAAGAAAGTAGAGTAACCATGATAAGATCTATTTTCTGGTTGAGATCAAAAAGTTGAGGAGATATGAATTACCACCTCTCTTGCGGCGCCGTGTAGGCATGTGGGTGCGATGGCTGTCGATGGCGTTGAAGCAGATCTGCGACGGTAGGCAGCTGCATCGGGGGATAAGTCTCGTTGCCGTGGAAGAGAAGGTCGTGTGAGCGGCCCCGACAAAGAGGATGACGGCACCGATGAAGCGAGAGGACATGATACAAGGCTATTGGTCCATCACCGTGGATGAGAAACGTCCATCTCTAGAAGTGGACGACGCGGTCTTGGTAGGCGCTCCGGCATGGTGGAGGACTGTGGCGATGGATGTGGTGGAGGACGGCGGCGGTGGATGGGGTGGCGGACGGAGGCTGGTGTGGGGATGGTGAATGGGAAAATTGAGGGAGAGGTACAGGGAACCATGATTTTGGGACGCGCCTGTCTGAAATATGGGAAAGTTACGAACTTAGCCCCCGTTTAAAATTTGGACGTCTCGTTGGTTGGGGATAGGACGGTAATCTCGCATCTCGCTCATATTTGCCCAGAAGATTTCGGGCGAGGAGAGGGTGGTTGGCGCCCATGGTTGGCGCCCATGGTGTATAAACGGGGCTAACACGTAGGGCAGTTGTGTCATGTCTGAGTGAAGTTACAAACCTGCCCCTATTGAAAATATGTGCCTACATCGATTTCGGCTGAGTCGAGTTTGTTTTGCCGCCCACCGTGTATGAATGCGGAATGGAGGGAGAAACAGAGGTCTTTTGGACGAGTTAGAATCAAATGTGTTTTGCCGCCCATGTTTGACACCCACCGTATCAGAATGGGCTCAGAGGCGGTCGTGTCACGTCTAATTGAAGTTACTAACCTACCCCTACTTAGAGCAGTGGAAATCGGGCCGATGGATTGTCCGTGTAATGCGTAGACAGTAATTTCCATCTCCCAAACACTTGGCTTCGGGCAGCCGACGTGGGAGTGGACATTTTGCCACTTCTTTCGAATTTTGGGACAATAAGCATCCATGTTTAACCTGGCAACTAAATTTGAATCCATTTTGTATTCCTATATGAATCTTTATAAATCATTCTATGTGTTTTTATATATCTTCAAAAGGACGACAAAGATGTATTCCACTGTCATATATGAATATGGTTTCGAAATGCCGATACTCAAATTCAGAAGCTAGAATCCAGTTTAAGGTGAATTGGAATATTTGAAACACTTAATGTCCAACTCAAATGTCACACGCAGCATAATGTGTACTCCCATTTAGATATGTACACAAGCGATGTATCAAGATTCAAATACCGAGTCAATCAACCAAGAATGTACAGAACTAAAAGATATATAAACAATTATAGAGTATATGGATCAATAATATCAACTAGCATACATAAGCCAGGCCGCTGTACTTTTTTTGGCTACAACAGCATCCTTTTTTTGGCCAGCATTTGGCCCTTTCCGATGTGTGCCACTTATGGTCCATCTATACTACTATTATTGTTGAATGCACATTCAGCCCGATTGGCATATTTGTAGGTCTGGCACAACAATCCAAATGAAATGTTTCCGAGTCTTATCAATTAATACAGACTTGTGCTCAAATAAATTGACAAACCAAAAAACAATTATTACATGATCTCTAAAACAAATGGTTTGATTGATTACATGAACAGACAACACAAAGTTTATTCATTGATGGAAAGAACATTTCACCTATGATTTACCAAGTAGGAATTTAATTTCCTTTTTTCCTTCAGGACCTTAACAATATGGTTAGCCTCAGCTTCCTTCGTTTTGAAATCCACCAAATATTTAATGGTTGTCTTGAGTACTGCTCTTGATTGTGCTATTTGCTTCCTCAACATGTCAACTTCATCTCTAAGTGCAGAAGCAGAATCTCTTTCTACGACAAGTTTAGCCTCTAGAGCATCAATAGTTGGCAATTCATAATGTACGATTGGGCCGGTGCCACTGCTGTGGGATGATACAACGTCCATGGGGACCTTGCTCTTTGATCTTGGGCTAACCTGTTTTGCCATTAAAGTTCCGATTGGATTCAGAAAAGTTGAAGTTAGCAAAACATCTCAACTGGGAGTTATAACAGCAAACTAGTTAAACAAACAAGGAATTAAAGTGTTTCAATTGGATGCTGAAAAGTAGTTATTAACATCATTGTAACCCGCTGATGCAGCAGCAAAGCAGTTAAACAAACAAGTATCTATTTAAGTTAAGGCAAATAGGTAATTCTTAACAGTAAGTTTCAAACACATAGATAGGCGCAGTCTACAATAGGATTAACAGGCGGTGGCATTATGTAATCAGTAGCAAACTAAATTAAGCCAAGCAACATAATTGAACAATTTTGCAATAAGTGGCTAACTAAAATTCCAAGAAGCAGGTAACTGAACTTACTCTAGTTCTTTGTACAGGCACACTGCAACTTCTTTTTCGCTTACAAGGTTGTACGAAGGAGTCCATGGCATCAATTGCTTGCATATGCAGTCCCAATACTTCTTTCTTCCCACACTGCATTGGTAAGTCGAATGGTTAATCTGGTAATATGGTGCGTCCTTGATATGTTATATGAGGACGTGTAGTCAGACTAGTTGTAGCCACACACATCACACTGGCTTTACTGTATATTTATGCGATTACTTTTGGCATATCGAGATCTAAGCATTCTACAATAGGATGAAAAGACTGGCATCCTTCACATTATTGGCGAACTCAGTTCATAGAAACAAGCAATTCAACCATTCTGTGGGTAAATCAAGGGGCGCCACTAGAATATTTTTCACTACCCAATCATACACGCAAAAAGGGGCGACGCCACCATAGGGGCTAGTATGGGCGGCCGCCTTAGGTGGCTGGAAAGTGTGCACCTAGTTTGAGTCGTCCAGGTTGGCCCATGCTAGTTTTATTCGTCCCAACACACGAGCAGGCAATGTAAAAAATGAAGAAAAATGTTTCAATTTGTATGGGCCAATAACATAAGTGCAAGGCAGGCCCTATAGCAGGCTCGTGGCTCAAACGTGCGCCTCCCATATCGATCGACAGCAGGAACAATCCCAATTCATTTGCTCCAGCATCCAGTCTAGTTCGCTCCTAACCTAGCCGCCGCTGGACAGACCGACACAGCTCTTCCTCGCGCCCTCGTTGGAGGGCGGTCGCCGGGCTTCAAGCAAACGGAAGGACAAGAAGATGAAGATCCAACCCCGGGTGTAGCCTGCATGGAAGGCAGCGGCGACAGCACGGGCATGGCATCGAGCTTGCGCAAACGGACAGTTGCGGCTTGCAAGAGCAGCATGCGCAATGAGCAGGTACATCACATCCCTGATTATATCTAATTCAACTCTTCAATTTCTGGCCAATAGTTTAACCTGACGGTGTTGTAAAACTGCTTGTATGTAGGGAATCTATGAGAAAATGAAACCAATTTCTACTTATTTTATAACTCCCCCAATCAATACTGAACTGACTGAATCTGATGTATCTAATCAAGTTTCCGGTGCAAACATACAAGCTCATGTTGTTCTTGAGCCTGAAGTGTCTAATGAATAGACTGCTAATGAAGGATTTGCAAACATTTTACATGCTCCTTGTGATGAACATATAGTGTCTAATGAGGGATCTAATGCAAGCATTTTGCAAGCTCATTGAAGGATTTAGTGTCTAATGATGATTTGCTATGTTGAGAGAGACAGAGATTTGGAGGCATTGATGACAAGCAAATTATAGTGCATTTTCATAGCTTGAGGAAACGTCGCGGCCATATACCAGAAAGTCCCCGTATCATGACAACATAGCATAAATACTTTTCTAATCTGTTGTTTGAAACTATTGGCATACTTGTGCAGGATAGATATATTGATATGCAGTTTGCGCACTGGTTATAGGTGCAATTACACTTCGATACTTTCAGCCAGAGAACGAATAATTCAAGAAGGTACAGACCATGTTTGTAGTCCACCATGTTGCATTTTGTGTTTTTTGGTGCTTGCATCATTTAGTGTTTATAATCTGAACTACTTTGGATCATTAGCTGGTTTTCAAAGTGCATGTAGCTTCACATTTCTCAAGTTATGTTGGTTTTCGGAGTGCAAGTTCCTTCGTATTTTTTAGTTAAATGTTCGCCCCTGGTAACTTGAATTCGTGGATCCGCCACTGCACACAAATCATACACGAATGCCAGTACGAATTAAATGAAATGCAGGGACTTACGCTAGCTCGTTGTACAGGCTCACTGCAGCACTGCTTGCGCTTGGGATGTTCCATGTACAAGTCCATATTACCACTTGCTTGGATGTGCAGGCCTTGTGCTCCTTTCATCCCCCTTTGCATTTTTGACATGGCGAATGGTTGATCAAATAAGAGGAATCGACCTTGATGTTGTACCGGAGGAAAGATATTTACAAGGTTATACGGGTGTGCAGGATGTGTACCAGATCCCGTAGCGTTGTCGTGCTTCAGTAAAAAATGGATATGCTTGTTTCAGATGATATCTCCAGAAGAAATAAGAGTTAAAGTCAGAGTTGCATAGGCGTGTAAGCTAAGAGAGCAGTGAAAGGATATCCAAACATCCTCGGAGCAGTGAACAAGAAAGTGATGTGTGGATACCTAGCTTGGGCCGGCGTTTGGGCATGCTCGCCTAGCTAGAGTGCGGGTCACTTCAGAGCCGTTGAGGGTGATGCACGGGCGTTGGCTGGCCGCGCACGGATGCATATCTTGAGTGGCATTGGAGCGCTATGATGTGGTGGACAAGACCGTTGGTGAATCCCCAACGGCCTCGGGGGGCGGAGGTGCGACGATGTGCTCAGTGAAGTAGCCCCGGTGTGCTGGGAGACGGCGTCGGTGAAGCGCACCTGATGCGGTGGAAGTCGGTGTCTGTGAGGCACGTCGGTTGCGGCGGCCGACGTTGTCGGTGGACCACCCGGTGCGGTGGAGGGCGTAGATGAGGTAGCTCTGGTGCGGTGGTGAAGCGAGACCGTCGTCTTCGTCGTCATCGTCCAGCACAGAGGTGGGGAAAGAGATGAGACGAGGGGCGATGCGAACTTTTCTTGGGTTGGCGGCGAATTAGGGATTTGAGCAATCTGGGCGCGGAAGGGGACGATGGAGAAGAGAGACTTTGTGCGGTAGGGGACGATGGAGAAGAGAGATTTTGCAGGGCTGGAATTGGGGCCGCCAGATATTTCAAGCTGAAACACGGAAGCGCGAACTTATTTTGTCGTCGTCCTTTTTGGGGGT